>NC_132898.1:28719566-29034566 GCF_030463535.1 Salminus brasiliensis
GATGTGCAGTTTTAGGGTATTCCCTGTGGGTATGAAGTCATACCGGAATTGGGCGCGGTATGACTTGTGAGCTGCTTTCCTAAGCCTAGGCTGCATTTCTCGGACACTACGTTACCCTTCCTTCAGCCCAGAAATGCAACCTACGTTTGAAGTGATTTAGAGGACACATAACTGATGCATCCTTCCCGGCCCTCGGTTACCCACAGTTCCCTGTGATATACAACATGACATACAAAAAAAAACAAACAAAAAAAACAAACAAAAAAAAAAACATCAAGAAAACCTTGAAAAAAGAGTCGTAAAAATGTTCGTTATTATAATTCTAATTTATTTTCATGATAAAAAAAAAGAAAACACGCGTTTCGTGCCGCAAATGCAAGAGGCAGGACCTTTCTGGAACCTTTAGGGTAAGGGTTAGGTTTAGGATAATAGTAAGGGTTAGGGTAAGGGTTAGGATTAGGGTTAGGATAGAGTTAGGCTAAAGGTTAGGGTAAGGGTTAGGATTAGGGTTGGGGTTAGGATAGGGTTAGCGTAAAGGTTAGGGTAAGGGTTAGGATTGGGTTAGGGTAAGGGTTAGGATTAGGGTTAGGATAGAGTTAGGCTAAAGGTTAGGGTAAGGGTTAGGATTAGGGTTAGGATAGGGTTAGCGTAAAGGTTAGGGTAAGGGTTAGGATTGGGTTAGGGTAAGGGTTAGGATTAGGGTTGGGGTTAGGATAGGGTTAGGGTAAAGGTTAGGTTAAAGGTTAGGGTAAGGGTTAGGATTGGGTTAGGGTAAAGGTTAGGGTAAGGGTTAGGATTAGGGTAAAGGTTAGGGTAAGGGTTAGGATTAGAATTGGGATTAGGGTTAGGGTAAAGGTTAGGGTTAGGGAAAGGGGACCCACCCTACCGAGGCTGCAGCCTAGGCTATGGAAGGCCGCTACTATGCACTATAAAGCTGAACTGTGAAGCTCAATGCTGGAGGCGGAGCCATGTTAGCCAACGTGCTGTTCCAAATTCCGACTTGCCAGAAGGATTTGGCTCCTTTTTGCATGGTTACTAGCTTTGGAAAAAAGCATCCTAAATCAAACCCCCGGTCTAAAATTGGGGGTAAATTTCACGCCTCCCAGAAAAACCCTGTGTACAATGAAGGATTTGGCACAACACCAGCGTTTATCCTCACTGTGAAGTTCTGTTCATTTTTATAGTCCACAGTCAGTCACAGTTAAGTGCCCTTAACCAGTGGTTCTCAAACTGGTCCACAGGGGCGTCCTCATGGTCCTCTGTTCTTGTGTGTTGCAAGTTGAGTTGGAGCAGTTTAGGAACCCCTCCCCTAAATAACAGCTACAGGTCTGTGGTTTGAGCGCACCAAGATAAATGTGTGGGCATTGAATATTTGGATTGGATTTGGAATTTGGACACAGAAACATGCCTTGGCAGATCAACAACATCTGAAAAAGTGGAAAATTGCATCAGAAATTGTGCCAAACCACTAAAAAAGGTTCTTCAGGTTTATACATCTCATTTACAAAACTGAGCCTTTCCAGAACCGTCCACCGAAAGGTTCTTCTGGGGGGAAAAGTGGTTTTAGTTTATCGGAAAACTTTTTGTTACTCAGAAATGAAGAATAACAAACTCAAAAGTTCTTCGGAAGTCTTCGGGAAGGTCTCTTCAGGACGGAGGACGGAGACAGCTAGACAGAAGTACTGTACGTATCTTAATTGCTAAGCCAGGGTCAGAGCGCTGGACCTACCGTGCTATGGCACTCCTGGAGCCCTAGAGCATGGACCCCAACAGAGGCAATTTCAGGGGACAGGGTCTCCAGCCCTCAAGCTCATGATCAACACCCCAGGGCTCTAACCACTAACCCAACCCAGCCCCACGTAGTAGGGAATGCATTACCGAACCCAGGCTGAGATCTCCAAGCCCTGACAGAAGACTAATTGAGTTATTGCAGGTACCCAACATTGATCGGCAGCATCCTCTGGGAGCATCGGCACGGATGGAATAATCAGTATTAATGCTAAAAGCTGACGAATGTTAAAACGTCGCGTTCCGGCTTCTCCTGGCAGCTGTTTTGTTTACGCCATTTACATGGGAAGGGGATCCATCAAGCAAAAATAAAAAAGCGCAAGCCATTACTGGTCGAGGAGAATTCAGTCTTCGGTATTGGCATACGCAGAGTATGCTTAATGAAGGAGGCAAGTAAAGCAAATGGCCCTGCGTGCTATTTATTTTAGTTCAAGGAACGCCGCGCGCTGTAGATCACTGGCTTCGTGAAAGATCATCAAGCTCTCCTGGCCTCCAGAAGGCTCGGCTTGGGGAACAGATGCTTGGGAAATGCTTTGGAATCGTCTTTTACTGAGAAAAGTCTAGACGCAAGTCATTAAGCAGCAATATACACTACCTGTCAAAAGTGTTGACAGTGACTTCCAGATAAAGGATGGTAAGAGAATAATGTCAGAGGAAAAGTTGAGGGAGCAAAGAAATATGCGGCGCACAAAAGCTCGGCAAGCATATCATCAAGCGCTTATTGCATCTGCCGCAGTAAGATAGAGGGACTGGGGAGCGAAAAAGGCATTCATCGACCTGCCATATTGGCCACTATTCTCTTTTGGGGTCTCCACTGGGTTTTTTTCGTGGCCTCTTCGCATACACTCGCACTCATCTTCCCTTCCCTCTGCCTGGCTCTGGCTGCTTGCTTCTGTCTGGGTGAACTCTTTGTGTATTCTGTCTCCAACGCGCCGCACAATAGCTAATGGCCAGCTGCCACCCAGCTCCAGAGATGACTCCAATTCCTCGGTGGTGCAGTGCAATATCTGCAGTAGTACGGAAAGGCAAGCAATGTCTTCCATTGATTTACCATGGGAGACCTATTACCAAGCAAACCATATGGTGTAATCTACCTCGCCGAGAAAATATGCATTGATCAAACATTTACAAATATTGTTTCGGGAGCCCTGTGGGCGGCACCGTGTGACTCGAATAGAGTCTCGCGTAATGAAGCGAAACCGAGATTTCATTTCACGTTTCAAGTTTGCTGACAAAGTCGCTTCATGTATGAGGACGCCGCTACGCTACCAAGATGGTGGAGCAATGGGGCTGGCTCCTAGACAGCTGGTCTCAGACACACACACATACACGTACACACACTCATACAAAGCGAGCCCTAGACTTCACACATGCCACACATGCATCACTGTGGACCAGAAACTGGGTCTGATGCTCTTGCTCTGGAACTCTGAGAATTATGTTACACTGGAAACATGCCAAAATCAAGCCCGTCTTTAATTATTAGCCTTTATGATTATTAATAATCAATCAGACTGATTCCCGCGGAGGAAAAATGGCAGAACTTTCGTAAACTTGGTTTCAGAGGAAGGACAAAACCTTCTCAATTTTTAATGGAACCCAGCAGATCAGTGGAGATCAGACCTGACAAAGGTCCCTGGAATGTTCTCCAGTTGCTCCAGTGTTAAGGCTGCGATTACACCCCCAAAACACCAGTTGGCGATGGAGTTTCTATGCAACTGCAACTGTTGACCTCACACACAGTTGTTGTTTCTAAAATTTCTGTGATGGAAGAAAGGGGAGGAGAGTCCTGGTTCAGTTACTTTGACAAAAAAAGGGTTGTTAATAGTCGATGTTGGACCAGAACCTAGTATCTCCAAAATGACAACATTACAGGAGCAGGAACGATCCTTCTTTATTGTCATTGGAAATCAATGGAATTTTCTGGCATTTCTATTGGTCCATTCATCATGAAATTTGGAGACGGTGTAAAGAACAAGTGTCTGTACGGCCATTGAGGTGATTGCAGCAGAAGGAGGGTGAATTCCCTAGCTTGTCTTGGCAGGATGGAGGAACTGCAGGTAGATTTGATGATTTGACATCTACAACCGTTTATCTCACATCCGCATACGCTCAGTCCATGATCCATGTTCGTCCGGCCGAATTTAAAAATGACTGCAAAGGAGGAAATACGATTCTAGCAAGCAGACCAAGCACAGTGGCTGTAGTCTGTGTCGCTGTGGTGCATAAGTACATCGTTTCTGGGGAGGTGTACAGTACGTAGCTACACATTAGCTATGCGTTGGTAATACTGCAGATTCAGCGCAGAAGCAGAAACTCGCTTTTAGGCTTGACACCTGTTTTCTGGACATCCTAAAGCAGGTGTGGGGAACTCGAGGTCACCTGGGAATTAGCCGCTGAGTACAATTAGGTGTGTTTGAGCAAGATCATCACCAAACTGCACAAGAACCAGGAATTCCAGGACGAACCAGGAAGTTTGGCATCAGACTGGTTTAAAAGGAGTAAACACAGCAAAACTTTTAAAAAACAAGAACCTTGTATCTCCAAAATGGCAACATTACAGAAGCAGAGACCAACCTTCTTAACTCTTATTGGAAATCAATGTAAAAAGACTTTATTACCAGTCATTTTGGAATTTTCGGGCATTTTTATTGGACACAACGTAAAGAATAACTGTCACATTTGAAAACTAAAATACAATACAACATGTGACAGCAACTTTTTGGTAGAGCAGACTTTCCATAATCCAGCCCTCAAATGTAGGTTCAAGCATACCTCATATTTCACCTTCGAAATTCACATAGAAATTAACCTCGGAAACGATTCACACAAGTCATAAATCTTTCCCCGAGTTGTTTTTCCTCCCTGTTGTTTGGGTCTCGTTTCTCATTTTCTGCATACGGTGGTAACTAAGTTACCCGGGTCGAATGAACCCCCCAAACAGCACATGGAGGAGATAAAAACCAATGTTCTTTAAGAACACTCCCTCAGTCAGACACGTCTGCATTAGCATTTAAATGGCCAGACTTATTTTAGCATCCAACTTTATTTGATCCCGCCGCGGCAGTCCTGCGCTTAGACAAAAAGACAGAACGCGAGGTGTACAGAAGCGAGCTAAGCGCCAAGATTATTTAGAGTGCTGGCTGAAACAGTCTCATATTGATATTCTTTCTTTCTGGAAATGCAAAAATATGAGACAAATTGACTACGAGCTCTGTGGTAAATGTGCCATTCAGCTGAAGAGGCGCAATTTCTTTCCCATTTAATTACAGGCCTGCGCCGTTCATAAACATAGCATTAATATTGTATGAGGACAATGATTAAAATGATACCCGATATAGCCGCGACAAGATTAAAGGCTTCCCTCCATCCAGTCCTCTCTGCGCCGGCGATGCTAGAGGATTCCAGCATGTGTTTCCTCAATGCGCCGCCCCATTCATCTAAATCGGTCTACGCACTCATGAAGCTCGAGACTAAAGCCCCTACTTAATTCCCCAACTACCAATATGCCCACAAACATCAACAGACTCAAACAGCAGGTCGGTGGAGATCAGAGCTTGGAGGGTGTATGGATGTACAGTACGTTCTCCAGATGCTCCAGTGTTTACCCTTTTTGTCTGGAGCATCTCCTAAAGCAGGCGTGAGGAACTGAAGGCCGGAGTCCAGCAGAGTTTGGTGGTTCCCTGCTGTAGCAGGTCTCCCAGGACTGGGGGTCTCTCGCACTAGTCTGAGGAACTTTGTAAGGTTGGAATTAGAATGGAGATCAAATGTAGGCTCAGTCATATTTCTAAAATTGCAAGAGTCTCAGAGTGGGCAACAGGGGGCAGGGCCCAGCAAAGACCGCCGAAGATTGCAGGTTGGACCTGATAGAACAGAAAGACTACGGTGACTCAGAGACCCACTCTGTACAATTACTGGACTATGCTGGTTTTGCTGGTCAACCAGCTTTGCTTTTTCATGCTTGTCATGCTGGCCAACCAGTTTGGTGATGCTGGTTTTGCTGGTCAACCAGTTTGGTGATGCTGGTTTTGCTGGTCAACCAGTTTAATGATGCTGGCCATGCTGGCCAACCAGTTTGGTGATGCTGGTCTTGCTGGGAGACCGGCTAGGTGATGCTGGTTGTGCTGTTCTTGCTGGATAACCAGCTTAGTGATGCTGGTCATGTCGGTCAACCAGTTTGGTGATGCTGGTCATGCTGGCCAACCAGTTCTGTGATGCTGGTCTTGCTGGGAGACCGGCTTGGTGATGCTGGTTATGCTGGTTGACCAGCTTGGACATGCTATTTCTTCGATGAAGCCAAGTTCTAAATGTCTTGGTAGGTGTTGGTGGCTTTTTAACTGGTGCTTTAATGTCCAAGCTGTCCAAAGAGTTCCTCACTTGTGGAGAACTCACAGAACAGTCCATTTTGGACATACAGCAAGTACTTCATGTCAGCTTGTTGCCACCAACTGTCAGAGATTGTGATGACTATTTATGAGTGACTATTCAAGAGAACTTGCTGCCTGGTCTTCTAAGTAAGGGAAAATAGAGTAAGAACTTAACATTAGGCTTATTTCAATGACATTTGACCTCATTTACAGCTACTTGCATCTCAGCCCTGGGTTCATTTAATAATTCACACGTTTCACTATAGAAAGTGACCCCCTTTCTCTCAGTGACCCCACTGCGGTATTTCTGGAGCTGAAATTCAGACGAGGAGACAGACGAAGCTACACCTAGGCGTCCCTTTCCTATCGTGATCAAACCCTGGATTGACACAGTCCAAGCTCAAGAGGCCAGCAAGTACAAGGCCTGTCCCGTACCCACCTCCTTCCTCCTCAACCCACAAGCAGCTAGGTCCTGTCCCTCTACGACTCCCATCATTCCCCACTGCAGTCAGCCGCTTGTCATTACACACAAGCCCCCCTGTCAGTCTCGGGCCGCTGCGTGTCCGCCTGGCTCCGGCGAGCTTGTGGGCCTGTCAGAAAGAGCCGGGCTGTCCCAGACACCCCACGACCCAGACGCCTGTGCATTTTTAATGACTCTGCGAGTCATATTTCATCTGCGTTCACATAACTCCGCTCAAAGAAATGTCGCGAGTCCAGTGACAAATCAATCTTCCAGAAGATGACCGGGCAGGGCTTGGATGTCATGATAACTGAGGTTATTTGAGGGGGGGGCGAGGAGCCAGTTCTCCAATTCTCTCATTTCTTCCTCCTCCAAGTTCATATACATATATATATTAATTTGGCCGACTATGTTTTCATGCTCATAAAGTAGAATTATTCATGAATTATTGAAATGTGGAAAAGTACACCATTAATCAGAAGCTCGTAAGCGGCTGACGGAGGAACGGCAAATTAGAATGTATGTCCTTTTAATTCTGCTATGGGGTTTGGAGAGAGGGGCAGTACACACCTTACCGCCTCCTAATACGCAATCACTTATGCTCAAGTCCAGCCAAGGGCGTCCAACAGCATAGTTTCACCCAAGGTTATTTAATAGACTTCTTTTTTTTTCATATACTTCACTCTGTTGGAAGTTAGAGGCAGTCAACTCCCAGTCCAGCACTGCACAGTTCAGCATTTTCCATCCTCTCTAATGGGCAAAAGGAGAACCATAGACTTTCATAATAATATAATAATAACTTAATTTACATTCACTTCTGAAAGTATTGGAATGGCAAGGCCACAGTGAAGACCACTGAAGAACAAAACAGCCAAGCCTAGTTTTGCTGGACCACCATTGGCTGCATAGAATCGTCAATGGCATTTCAACAATGGAGAGTTCGGGACCAAAATATTTGTTCTTTCCTTTGAAATGCGACCTTGAAATCATGTGACCCGGCCAGGTAATGGACTCAAGCCCTGCCCTCAGAGCCTTCAGATGTATTAACTACATGTGAAGGGCCCAGGACCTCATGGCTTGTGAGTAACGTTGCAGTAGAAATGCCGGTTGAGGCCTGGCAGTCGGCGCAGTGGCGATGCTAACACTGCTACAGCAATAAAAAAGCCCTGGAGACTGGTGGCTGGCATGGTAGAGAGGCTAATGCCAGTGATAGTGATGCCAACAGCACAACAGCGATGCTAATGCCATGGTAGCAATGCTGGGCTAGGCCAGAGATCGTCACGATGGCGATGCTAATGCAGAGGTAGCAATGTGGCAATCCCAGTGGCAATGCTGAGTGAGGCCGGCGACCAGCACGTTGTTGAGTCAACCTGCTATCCCTACGGACCTTGACACACACATTAACGCCACTGAATGTCTTCTCACCACTTCCCTTTACAATAGTATTTAAAGGAAGGAGACACAACCTCAGCTTACCTAAGATCACAGCTGGGTCCGGGGTGGTCCAGCAGACTAAGGCTCTGTCACTGTGATCAGAGGATCGCTGGTTTGTATCCCGATCACACTGCTAGCCATCAGCAGCTGGGGCCCAGAGAGAGTGCAATTGACCTTGCTCTCTCTTGGACAGGTAGATGGCGCTATCCCTCCTCATCAGATTAGTGCGGCACCGGCTGTCACCGGCATCTGCTAGCCAGCGCTTCCCTCCAGGCTGCTCTGCTCATGATCCAGACCCAACACAGACCCACAGCTTATCCGTCAAGCATGGTGGTGGTAGTGTCAAGGCTTGAGCTTGCCAGGCTGCTTCTAGAAGAGGCTAACTAAACTCGTGACGGTAGCGGCAGAATGAATCCAGATGCCTTCAGAAGCCAGTTAACAGAGAAATGCATGCACACCATTACACCAGTGATAGTAACCCAGAGCTGGGTTGTGGAAATGACCCAAACTGGGCAAAATGGTTTGGTATTGTACATCCCAACCAATACCAATACCAACTCCGAAACCCATCTGTTGGGGATCTTCCTGTAAAGACTTGCTGCTGACTGCAGCAGGGCGTGATGTGAGTCGTGAAGATGAAGAAGAGCAGAACCGAGCTGCTTGTGGGTGGAGGAGGAAGGAGGCCGGTCCAGGGCAGTGCAGGCCGGGAGCTTGCTTGCCTCATGAGTTCGGACTGAATCAGTCTGGGGTTTGATCAGGATCAGAGAGGGATAGATCCGGTCCAACTGCAGCTCCAGAAATACCGGAGGGGGGTCGCAGAGAGGGAGGGGTCACTGTCTACAGTGAAACATTTGAATCATTAAGTGAAGTCAGACAGATCAGCAGCATGGTGATGCAAATTGCTGGAAATGAGGTGTACATCCTGACTTACAGAACAGTGTAATTCCACTGAAATCGAATTGAAAGACGGCCGTAATGTCTCGGGACGTCTGCTCACGCAGCTGACATTTCAACACCTGTTCTCTTAAGTGTCCCCCTGCAGCTCTCTGGGGGTGAATCCAGATGAAGTTCTATATATTTTTTCAAGGCGTGTATTTTTTTCCACTGCTCCAAACATCGGTTTAGAGCAGCGAGTGTGACAGGGTGTCGTTTAGAGGTAGGCCAATGAACCTGACAGTGACTGTGCTGTCGAACCAATTTCAACCCAGAGGTCTATCTCCTGTCGAGATGTGTCTCACTCTCTCTCTCTCTCTCACTCTCTCTCTCTCTCTCTCAATTTTTCTCTCATTCCCCATCTGCCCAGGCTATAATTTGGCTATGGTGAGGCTCGTGCAGTAATGACTTTTCAAAAGAGAGTGACCAGATGCCGACTCGGGCCCAGCAGACTGGACATTGTCTGGTTCTTGCTCATAAATTGAAACGTAGTGTATGACAACGGCAAAAACAAAGGAATGAGATTGCATATGTCACGTGGATGCTGTGCTCACAGTCAGTCAGTGTAGTCAGAAACCTGACTACAAAACTTTAGACCTGGTTCCTACAACAGCCCGTATCATTGCTGCCGCACAAACACTAGGTATTTTTGACGTAACATGAATCTGTTGTTCTTTACACTGTGTCCAAATTTCATGACGAATGGACGAGTAGGAACACTAAACGTTAAGAGGGTACAGAGGTTTGTGCTAATATGTAAGACTGTTTAAAAAAGCAGCTTTTTGAATGAGATATTATTTATTATTATTGTTACATATAATATTATTCATAATGCTGATGAAAGACCCATTTCCAGTCCAAAGACCCGGGCTACTACCTCAATTATTCGCGTTATTAGCTATTAATGTAGCCATTATTTTAGTCTTTACTGTTTATTATATTTATGTTTTACATTCAAAGGAAAATTCTGATACAAATCCAATGTTTAAAAACCATTAAATGGAATTTTGGACAAATATTAATCATTCTGAACTGTAAGAAGGCTGTGAATATTAATGCAAACCAAAAAAATGTTTTTAAAAATACAGATTTTGCTGTATAAAATACCATGAAAATCAAATGGAAACCTGCATCTACACTGGCCCCATTCAGATAAAAACTGGACACCCTTGGTACAGGGGGCAAAAATCTCTGGCAACCACAGAAGTCTTTTACCATAAAAAAAGAAAAATATTGTTTAGCAGGAAGAAATATGGTAGAAATATTTAAGTGAACCCAGGGGATCTTTACCATACTAGAGTGAATCCAGTGGATCTTTACCATATTACAGTGAACACATTGGATCTTTACCGTATTACACTGAATACAGGGGATCTTTACCATATTACAGTGAACACAGTGGATCTTTACCGTATTACAGTAAACCCAGTGGATCTTTACTGTATTACACTGAACACAGTGGATCTTTACCGTATTACACTGAACACAGTGGATCTTTACCGTATTACACTGAACACAGGTGATCTTTACCGTATTACAGTGAACCCACTGGATCTTTACCGTATTACACTGAAGACGGTGGATCTTTACTGTATTACACTGAACACAGGGGATCTTTACTGTATTACAGTGAACACAGGGGATCTTTACTGTATTACAGTGAACACAGTGGATCTTTACTGTATTACACTGAACACAGTGGATCTTTACCGTATTATAGTGAACACAGTGGATCTTTACCGTATTACACTGAACACAGGTGATCTTTACCGTATTACAGTGAACCCACTGGATCTTTACCGTATTACACTGAAGACGGTGGATCTTTACTGTATTACACTGAACACAGGGGATCTTTACTGTATTACAGTGAACACAGGGGATCTTTACTGTATTACAGTGAACACAGTGGATCTTTACCGTATTACACTGAACACAGTGGATCTTTACCGTATTACACTGAACACAGTGGATCTTTACCGTATTACGCTGAACACAGTGGATCTTTACCGTATTACACTGAACACAGGTGATCTTTACTGTATTACAGTGAACCCACTGGATCTTTACCGTATTACACTGAAGACGGTGGATCTTTACTGTATTACACTGAAGACTATGGATCTTTACTGTATTACACTGAACACAGGGGATCTTTACTGTATTACAGTGAACACAGGGGATCTTTACTGTATTACACTGAACACAGGGGATCTTTACCGTATTATAGTGAACACAGTGGATCTTTACAATATTACACTGAACACAGTGGATCTTTACTGTATTACAGTGAACCCAGTGGATCTTTACCGTATTACACTGAACACAGTGGATCTTTACTGTATTACACTGAACACAGTGGATCTTTACTGTATTACAGTGAAGACAGTGGATCTTTACTGTAGTACAGTGAACCCAGTGGATCTTTACTGTATTACAGTGAAGACAGTGGATCCTTACCAGCTAATTAGCAGCAAAAATCTGTATATCAGGCTACTTTACTGTAAATAAACAGTGGTCTTTCACCATAAAATATACAGCTATTGAACATCTTTACCTTGATCTAACTTTACTACAGTGCAGTTTCTCAGCCTGTTTCAATAAACGATGAGTCAGACATAATTCATGTGAATTGGCTCTTCTAAGGGTTAAGGAGAAGGCTGATGTGTATTACCCATGGATAGATGAGCATTGCACATCACTAAGGGGTTCAAGGGTTTGTTCAAGCAGATCATATCTGACACGGGCCGAGTTCTCCTCGCTGCATCTCAGCCCTTTATTGTTTGAGAGCGCAGTGGATTATTCTGGTAGAGGTTCTGTTCTGAGGAGACTTCGGATCAATAAACAGCAGACAGGAGAGATTATGGAGGAGGTTAAACTAGGGTAACATTTAAGATTTAATATGAACCTAAATCCAACCCCAGAACCACGGTACTTTTCCTTTTTTTCTGACCCCTCAAAGCATTGTCTATACCCAGCGCAGACTGTCAGTGTTTCCTCAGGCCACAGATGTCTAACTCTATTTCTTGCTAAGCGGCTGAGGCAAGCTAACCATATCCCCCATTGCATCTCAGTCTGTTCTGACACTTCAGACACCATGGGAGGCCCGGAGGAAGACGAGGAGGAGGAGGAGAAGGAGGAGAGGGGGTGGGGGATGCCAGAGAAAGAAGATGACAAAAAGAAAGAGGAAGAAGAAGAGGAGGAAGAGGGAGAAGAACAAGAGGAAGAATCAAGAAATGAGATGAGGAAGATGAAGATGGGGGAATTGAAGAAAAATGGATGTAGGGAGATACGAAAGAGCAGGAAGAGGAGGATGAAGAAGAGGAGGAGAACAAAAAGAAATCAAAAGAAGAAAAGATAAAGGTGAGGGAAAGAAAGAAAAGGAGGATGGAAGATAAGGAAGAGGGAGAAGAGTAGGAAGAAAAAGATAAAGCAGAGAAAGAAGAGGAGGAGAAAAGGAAGAAGAGGGAGAACAAGTGAAGGAGTGAAAGGAGAAAAATCAGAAGAGGGTGAAGAGAAAGGGAAGAGGAAGAAGAAGAGGATGAGAAATAAGGTTGAGGAAGAAAAGGGATATTAAAAAACAGAAGAGGAGAAAAAGAAGCAGAAGGAGGAGAAAATGAAAAAGAGAAAGGAGGAGGAGGAGAAGGATAAGAAACAAAAAAGAAGGAAAGGAGGGGAAAGAAGAGGAGGAGAAGAAGAAAGACTAGAAAGATGAGAAACAGAAAAAGAGGAGGGGAAATAGGAGGAGAAGAAAGAGAAGGATGACGAAACAGAAAAAGAGGAGAAGGAAGAAGATAGAGAAGAACATAAGAAATAAGAAGGAGGAGAGTAGGAGTAGGAGGAAAGGGAGGAGAAGAAAGAGGAGAAGGAAAAGAAATGGGAGGAGGAGAAACAAGAAGAAGAAAGAGGAGAAGGATGAGAAACACAAAGAGGAGGAGGCGAAACAGAATAAGAGGAGAAGGAAATGGAGAAAGTGGAGAAAGAGAAGAGAGGGGGAGAAGAAAGAAGAAGGAGGAGAAAAAAGAGGAGAAGGAGAAACAGAAAAAGAGGAGAAGGAGAAGAAAGGGGAGGAGGAGAAAAAAAGGATGAGAAACAGAACAGAGAAGGAGAAAGGAAAAGATGAGAAGAAAAGGAGAGAGAGAGGAGGAGGAGAAAGAGGAGAAAGAGGAGAAACAGAAAAAGAGGAGGAGGAGGAGAAAGAGGAGAAGAAGAAGAAACAGAAAAAGAGGAGAAGGAGGAGAAAGAGGAGAAACAGAAAAAGAGGAGAAGGAGGAGGAGAAAGAGGAGAAACAGAAAAAGAGGAGAAGGAGGAGAAAGAGGAGAAGGAGGAGAAAGAGGAGAAAGAGGAGAAGGAGGAGAAGGAGGAGGAGAAAGAGGAGAAACAGAAAAAGAGGAGGAGGAGGAGGAGAAAGAGGAGAAGGAGGAGAAACAGAAAAAGAGGGAAAGGAGGAGGAGAAAGAGGAGAAGGAGGAGAAGGAGGAGGAGAAAGAGGAGAAGGAGGAGAAGGAGGAGGCGTGCTGAAGTGAAAGCTGTAAGGCACTGAAGTGCTGATTTAAATGTCATGTGAAAAGCATCTGCTGAGGCTGGAGCCAGAGCTCTTCTGACACGGGAACAAAGCGAGATGGAAATTTCCGTTCGAGAGCTCCACCAGTGGCAGTGTCGCGGCATGCACACACTCTCTCTCTCTCTCACACACACACACACACACACACACACACACACACACACACACACACACACACACAAAGACATACACAAAAATACACACTCCTCTGCCAATGCTCCATCACAAAAGAGCGCTCTCTCCCAACCCACATGTTTCATATCTCAGCCAATCTGCTCATTTTGCCTCGTTCCCCACATGCCGCTTTATGAACAGCATGAATAGCAGTGCAAGAATAGTCTCTGGAAGAGGAGGCTAGTTATCCACTGTTTCACAAGGCTTGTTCAGCCTCTACAAAGCAGATGCCAGACCAGCGCTTCAGGAGTAATCCAAACTCTGCCGACTCCATTAGACTAACCCTTTGAAGGCTCGAGGGTCGTTGTTGTTGTTTTGCTTTATGCTGATTTCATATTCCAGGCCTAATGAATTTCCATTCAATTTACACAGTGTCTTCAAGGGGCCCCAGAACGCCAAGCGGTATTTCTGTCGGAACAGTTGAATAATGAGAGTTCAGTACATGGGACTGTCACACCATGAACCTCAAAATCAATACGGCACAGCCAAAACAGAGCTGGAAAACGAGTCAATTCCAAAACCCCAAAACTGTGACATCACAGTCTTGCCTTGTTATATTTACAGCCTTTTAATTTACATAAACGCTGCCCGCTAGAGAAAGCTCCAGTTAAAGCTGGTGAATTGGTAAAACACGGCAGCGACTGGTGCTATTCATCCTGGACAGCAGCTCATCACCGCCAGGCTCTGCTAGTTCAGGTAAGACAGGCTGCTACAGGAACCACACCTAATGACCACGGTGTATCCTGTGCCAGCATCACAAACCTCAGCTGAACCAAACTGGAGCTAAACCCACATCAGAAGGGACAGCACTGGCTTATTTGCTATTGGTAAGACTCAGGAAAACCAAACTCAGGGAGGCGAGTGGGAGCAAGGCTAAAAGCTAACAATCTCTACAGCTTGCCAACAGCACATCGCGCTGAGAGGACACAAGGAGAGGACAGCAGCACTATCCGATAAGCTGGAGCACTGTGTGAGCACCTAAACCAATAATAACAGGGTGGTAAAGCGGCCTGTCTATGTCTTTTGCAGCCCCACCCACGGCACGTTCTTACTATTTATACATCAAAAACAACCTAAAACACTCAATAAATGCATTCATTGGCAGCTTTAACAGGTTCAAGCCTGCACTTCCAACTTTTTTTGCCCCGTTTATTCCTAAAAGAACAAGGTGTAAAGGGTGCTTTTCTCTGCGTAAAGCAGTCTGTACACACAACTGTGATTCTTTATGAATGTTTAGCACTTTCAACTGGTGCCTCAATGAGCCGGGAGTGAGAAATTATTCAACATAATGGAAAAGGTGTTTCATGCCATTTACACCTTTGAGGACATACAAGGGGGTAAAAATACATCAATCCAGATCCTGAAAGTTAAAAAATTATAATAGCTTCTACAACAGCGTTGCCCTTACACCATCAATCCATTCAAGCGTATATTAATCCTATTTGTCTGACTGGCTAATACGGTTCTAAATGAAGTGTTTGGGCATGTCTAGAACAATGCATGAAGCTTTTAATTTACATTACATTTACATTTACTCTTATCCGGAGCGACTTACAAAAGTGCTTTGCTATTTACCCAAGAAAAACCTCAGCTAGTTTAAATAGACTAATTATTTAAAGATCTACTAAACACAAGTCAGTAAGGAGACCACTCTGCTATTCGTCCAAGTATTCTCAGAAGAGGAGGGTCTTCAGTCTGCGGCCGTTCGGACACCCAGGGGAAGCTCGTTCCACCACTTCTGTGCAGGACAGGAAAAAGCCTGGACGCTTGTCTTCCGTGGATTTTGAGGGATGGCGAGTCAAGCCGAGCCGTACTTGAAGCTGGAAGGGCTCTTGGTGCGGATCTGATGCTCTAGCTTTAGATGAATGCAAACCAATGAGAAATGAGAAATGCTGTAGAACATTAGGAATGTTATTAGGACGTTAATGTGGTGGGATCTTGAGGCAGAAAAGTGCCGGGAAATCGCTCTAAATCCATATTATATTATTTTATAATCTCGTATTGTTTTAGAAAATACCTAAAACAATGGAACTATGTGCAGTTTATAATACTTTAAAAGCATTACACACATTAGGTGTATTACTCAGTAACTGCAGGGACTTCTGTACAATCTGGTGAGGCTATTTTTAGTAATATAAGTTTTTTTATTGAGGCTTTTTAATGGGCAAACATTCATTATTACTTATTGATGTCAATCTATTAAAACTATTAAAACTGCGTTAATCACGACAATATTACGTGAATAATTCTGATTAATTACTCAAACACAGAAGCTTTAATAGAGAAAAAAGTTTCAACAGCTTTTCATGAGATAAATGGATGATCAGTCATTGGGCTGGATTAAGCTAAGAGCTAAGAGACGAGCAGACCTTGCTCAGACCTTGACGACCTTAACCCTGCGACGGTTCATCATGGAGATACCTGAAGAACCAATATGCCAATATGCAGTATTTGTAATATAACAAGTGACTCCAAACTTTTGAATAGTAGCAGCAAAAGGCTGCACATGTCCTGTGTGTGAACAGTGTTTTGTCACTGCCTCCACATTGAGTCCTCTCTCCAGCTGTCACTAATTATTTTCATGAAATCTCAAAGGGCTACGACTACTTGACTTGCATTCGGTTTGTCTAAACAGCGTCCAGACTCCCTTAGCCGATATTAAACAGCATAAAAGCTCCTTTATTCTTTAGGCAACTGGGATTTGGAGCGTTTTCCCAACTCCCACCGAGTCTGACGCACAACATTCTGCAGATCTTCTGAAGATATTATGAACACAGAGGCGAAGGCCAGATCTTTAAGCTGAATAATAGCTGAAGAAATGCAGCTGTAGAATACCGCTGGTGTAAGAAGCTCAGACCCTGAGGAACTTCACCCGGCGAGGGTTCACCATGGAGTAGGACCTGAAGAACCAATGTGTCAAAAAAAAGGAGACAGAAAGGACAGTGAGTAAGAAGAGGAGGAGAAATAAAGAAAGAGGATCAGGACAGTAGAAGAGAATGAGAAGAAGAGGAAGAGGAGGGTGAGGAGAAACAGTGGTAGAGGAGCAAGAAGAGGAAGAGGATGGAAAAGAGGATAAAGTGGTGGAAGAAAGTGGTGGAGGAAGAAGAGGAGTGGGGAAAATAGTGGGAAGAGGAAGAGGAGGAATTGAGAAAAGGATGAGGATGAAAATAAAGAAGACGACGAAGGGAGGAAGAGGAGCAGGCAAGTGAGGAAGAAAAAGAAATGAAGAAATAGGAGGGCGAGGAGAGACAGCGGAAGAGGAGTAGGACAATGAGGAAGATGAGAAGAAAAAAGGGAAAGATTAGGAAGAAGATGAGGAGAAGGAAAATGAGGAGGAACTGGAGAAATGGAGGAAGGTGGACGGGGAGGAGAAACAGTGGAATAGAAGAAGGGCAAAAGAAAAAGATGAGGAGGACGAGGGATGTGGGAAAAATCGATGAGGAAGAAAAAGAGGAAGAAAGTGGAGAAAAATGGACGAAGAAGAGGATGAGGAGGAAGAAAATGAGGAAGAATTGGAGAAATGGAGAACATTGGGTGGGGAGAGGAGAAGGATAATAAAAAAGAAGAGGAAGAAGATGAGGAGGACGAGGGACATGGGGGAAAGGATGAGGAGGGGGGAAATGAGGAAGACCTGGAGAAATGGAGAACAGTGGGTGGGGAGAAGAGAAGGATAATAAAAAAGAAGAGGAAGAAGATGAGGAGGACGAGGGACAAGGAGAGGATGAGGAGGAGGAAAATGAGGAAGAACAGGAGGAAGGTGGATGGGGAGGAGAGGAGAAGGGCAAAGGAAGAATAGGAGGAGGACGAGGGACGTGGGAAAAAGGAGGAGGAAGAAGAAAAGGATAAGGAGAGAGGCAGAGGAAGAAAGTGGAGAATAATGGACGAATAAGAGGATGAAGAGGAGGAAAATGAGGAAGAACAGGAGGAGTGGAGAAAAGTGGGTGGGGAGAGGAGAAGGACAATAAAAAAAGAAGAGAAAGAAGATGAGGAAGAAGAAGAGAAGGATGAGGTGGGACAAAATGATGAGGAAGAAGAAGAGGATAATAAGGAGAGAGGCAGAGGAAGAAAGTGGAGAAATAGAGGAAGTGCATGAGGAGGAGAAGCAGTGGAAGAGGAGAAGAACAAAGGAGGAAGAGGAACTGGAGATTAAATAGGGGAAGAAGAGGATGAGAAGCAGGAAAAAGAGGAGAGACAGTGGAAGAGGAGTAGGACAATGAGGAAGATGAGAAGAAAAAGGAGAATAAACAATAAAAAAAGAAGAGGAAGAAGAGGAAGAAGATGAGGAGGAGGAAAATGAGGAAGAACAGGAGGAATGGAGGAAGGTGGACAGTGGAGGAAGAGAAGGGCAAAGGAAGAAGAGGAGGACGAGGTGGGGAAAAGGATGAGGAAGAAGAAGAAGAGAGGCAGAGGAAGAAAGTGCAGAAAAATGGACGAAGAAGAGGATGAGGAGGAGGAAAATGAGGAAGAACTGGAGAAATGGAGAAAAGTGGGTGGAGAGAGGAGATGGACAATAAAAAAAGAAGAGGAAGAAGATGAGGAGGACGAGGGACGTGGGAAAGAGGATGAGGAAGAAGAAGAGGATAAGGAGAGAGGCGGAGGAAGAAAGTGGAGAAATAGAGGAAGTGCATGAGGAGGGGAGGCAGTGGAAGAGAAGAGGAACAGAGGAGGAAGAGGAACTGGAGATGAAATGGAGGAAGAAAAGGAAAAGGTGGAGAAGAGGGAAGATGAAGAAGACACGCAGAGAGCCAGAGAGTAAACTTTCAGGCAGGCTGGAGGTTAGGTTAGTCGCTGGAGTAGCTTCACGAAGCCTCGCCGCCGGATTCCGAGCCTTCCACCGAGAAGATACTACGGGATCCGCTTCTGGCCGTTCTCATGGAAAGCAAACGCATTAGCGCGTATATCGCCGTTGCAGCGATTAAGCTATGACACATGGACTCCCCTGCCGTGTCACGGTGGCCTCGGAGCAAAAGCTCATTACGCTTTATCCATTGTAATTCCTCCAGTCACACCAAACTCATTTACTTAATGTATGAGGGCCATTAGTTACCTCCAACACAACATGATGAACCAAACAGCGAGGTCCAAAAGTTCATTAAGATGATATTTCAAGGGAATCATTAGAGGGCATAAGTTAAGGATCCAAAACACTTTTGATGATGGTAAATGAGGCTACACTTTGGGCACATGATTTAGAGGTTGATGAAAAATGATTCACCGCAAAGAAAGTGAATCAAACTCCTATTAAAAGCTGAAGTTTTTAAACGGTTCCCTGTGAAGCCGTAACCGAGAGAATGCCCAAACTCCATGCTAACATAATGCAAACTGAGTCAAACCATGAAATCGGTGCCAGATTCGTTCATATACTCAACTTCCTATCAGGATCTACTCGGTCAGTGGGTCTCATGGGTCTGGTGCCAACCTGGACCATTGGGCACAAGGCAGGAACGCCCTCTGGACAGGGTTTCATGGTCCATCGCAGGCTGACACAAAACAGCCACTCATACACTCAAAACTAAGGGGCAATTAGCATGGCCTACAGTTGACCTACCTAGGCTTTTGGGAGGTTTGAGGAAACCAAACCTCCTGCTTTCTTTTAAGCAGTAAGGAGACTGATATAAGGACAAAAGTATTGGGACACCTGCTTATTCATTGCTTCTTCTGAAAACAAGGGTATTAAAAAAAAGAGCTGATCCTGCTTTTGTTGGAGTAACTCTCTCTCTCTCTCTACTGTCCAGATTTTAGAGGAGCACAAGAGCCTTAGTGAGGTCAGGCTGTTGGATGATCACCACCACACCTCATCCCACAATTATTGCACTGAGCATCATCCATCATTCCAGAGAACACAGCTGCTCCACAGCTCAAAGCTGGAGGGCTTTATACCCCTCAAGCCCACACATGGCATTAGGCAGCATGGGGCCAATAGGTTCATGTTTGTCTGCTCCAGATAGTCCTATTCTATTGGCAATACTTCTCTACGAGGACTAGACAAGCTGAGTGTGTGTGTACAGCAAGCTGGACACATTCATTAGAAGAAAGAGGTGTCCACAAACATTTGGACATCTAGTGCACATATAACCTAACTGCCAATTCAATTCCATTCAGGTGTTTATGGTGAACCTGGAGGTCATGTCTGGTTGGAAAGTTGGAAGTTAGCTCCTACAGATCTACAACCGGGACCTACGTAGTACCTCCACATGATGTCTTCAGCGAAGAATCTTCTGCCATAGGTTTTTTTTCCCTCTCCAAACCATCCCTGTTTCAAAAATGAGACCTCATCCCAGGAGTAAACAACAAAACCCAAAGCTACAGCATATCACTTATGCAAAAATAACGTAGACGTGTTCTCCAACCCACGGTAAGGTTCTAATAAGCAGGGCAAAACATTCCACAAAGTGGGGGGGGGGGGGGGGGGGAGAGAGAAAGCGCTGCTCCCAGGAGTGATCAATTAATTGTGCAAAAGTACTCGGCAATTACTGATCAAAGTAGGCACTAAAGCGCACATCTGCAGCTTTGAAGAACTTTAATATAACACCTACATGCCTAACGGCCTCGCCGGTTCATCAATTAATTTGGGTCTTAATGAGTTGGTAAGACAATCGTCTCCCAGTGCTCTCTCTCCCACAGGAGAACGAGTTTGCGTGCACTTCAGGAAGGAACAGGTACTTTGAGGGAAACTCCGACTAGCATCTGCTGTTCATTTCTGGTTTGCAGGCCTGCTTTGTGCTTAGTTCTTACTTTTGTTGTGCCGTTCAAATAATAGGATGTATTTCCACCCATATGTCTCAAACTACACTTCAATAAAATCTGCATTTCTGACTGGTCTCACTTTACTTGGATGGTCCATTGTAGATGTCCCGTAGATGCTCATCTGACCATCAACTGCATATCTCTTAAATGCAACTGAACTGAACTGAGATGAATGTAAATGACTGTCTACTATCCCTAACCTCAACCTTACCCTTAAATCAACCCTAAATCATAACCCTAACCTCAACCATACCCTTAAATCAACCCTAAATCATAACCCTAACCTCAACCTTACCCTTAAATCAACCCTAAATCATAACCCTAACCTCAACCTTACCCTTAAATCAACCCTAAATCATAACCCTAACCTCAACCTCACCCTTAAATCAACCCTAAATCATAACCCTAACCCTAGATCACACCTAAATTCTAACCCTAACCCTAGATCAACCCTAAATCCAAACCTATTCTTACCCTTAAATCATAAACCTAACCCTAGGTTACCCCTAAATCCTAACCTCAACCTTACCCTTAAATCAACACTAAAACCTAACCCTAACCCAGGATCAACCCTAAATCCTAACCCTAAGCTTAACCTTAACTTCACCTTTGATCAACCCTAAATCCTAACCTCAACCTTACTCTTACATCAACCCTAAATGCTAACCCTAACCTCAACCTTACCCTTACATCAACCCTAAATGCTAACCCTAACCTCAACCTTACCCTTACATCAACCCTAAATGCTAACCCTAACCTCAACCTTACCCTTACATCAACCCTAAATGCTAACCCTAACCTCAACCTTACCCTTAAATCAACCCTAAATCCTAACCCTAACCTTTGTTCAACCCTAAATCCTAACTCTAACCTCAACCTTACCCTTAAATCAACACTGAAACCTAATTTAGAATTTCTGACTGGACACTTTCTTTAGATCCCAAGAAGAGGACAGGTTCAAGAAAAAGACAAAAATCAGATGTCTGGTCACCCTGTAATATTTAAGACACTCTCCTAATCCATTAGCTGGTACCTCTGTAGGTTTGTTTTTGTGTTGATTTGACACACTTGAAGTTTGACAGACTTGACATTTCCAGTGCTCGCACCCAGCCCCCTCCTGCCATACTGGGAGTCACAGGACCCAGTGACTGGGAGCTACAGGAAGCGTACAGGTCAGTTCACAGAGAAACAAATACATAAATAATACCCCCCACATCTCCCCCCCACCCGGATGATCTGGTGTTAACCTTGCATGACGAGGAGGCTAATCCTCATTTCAAAAACACCCTGGCTAATTAGTGTCACCGGCAACAGGCTCCCATCGAGGGGTGTCATTAATTTGGAGGAGAGAACAGAAGCGCCAGCAATGCAGAATCTTGGGAAATCGTTTTCAGTTTGATACATTTTCAGAAACAATCTGTCCAAACAGACGCGGATGACTGATGTTATTACCGTGGGACGAATCTTTCTCCATCAGGCGAGTGCCGAGCCATTTGTACCAGTACTTCATAACCCACACTGCTAATATGGCTAATGACGAATATGGCAGGCTCTGTGTTGGGAGATGTTGTACGAAGCTGCTTTTATGATGGAGTGAAATGATCTGCAGCTTCTGCTGTAAGTAGTAGAGCCAATATTTCACCTGCATTTGCCAGCATTGCCAATGGTGAATGAATGCTTGCAGGAGTCTCTTAGCTTTGACAAGAAGATCAAGCTAACTTTCTTCTTTAGTAAGTAATGGTGGATGTGGCTGATTTACAAGTATGATCAATCTGACCAAGCAAAACAACCAGTATGACCAGTCTTGAACCACGCTGGTCATTCAGCATGACTAGCAAGACCAAGCAGGTCAACCAGGGCCACCAATCTGGTCGACCAGCATGGCCAGCATCACCAAGCTGGTCCTCCAGCATGACCAGCATCACCAAGCTGGTCCTCCAGCATGGCCAGCATCACCAAGCTGGTCCTCCAGCATGGCCAGCATCACCAAGCTGGTCCTCCAGCATGACCAGCATCACCAAATTGGTCGACCAGCATGGCCAGGATGATCAATCTGGTCAACCGGCGTGACCAGCATCACTAAGGTGGTCGACCAGCATGACCAGCATCAATAAGCTGGTTGACCAGCATGACCAGCATCACCAAGCCAGTCCAAGCAGGACCAATCTGGTCAACCAGCATGACCAGCATGATGGACCAGGATGACCAGCACGATGGACCAGCATGACCAGCATCACATAGCTAGTTGAGCAGCATCATCAAGCTGATAAACCATCATCACCAAGCTGGTCAACCAGCATGACCAGCATCATCAGGCTGCTCCTCCAGCATGAACAGGTCGATCAATTTGGTCAACGAGCATGACCAGCATCACTAAGCTGGTCTAAGCATGACCAATCTGGTCAACCAGCATGACCAGCATAACATAGCTAGTTGACCAGCACGACCAGCATCACCAAGCCGGTCCAAGCATGACCAATCTGGTCAACCAGCATGACCAGCATGATGGACCAGCATGACCAGCATCACCAAGCTGATTAACCAGCATCACCAATCTGGTCAACCAGCATGACCATCATCCCTAAGTTGGTCGACCAGCATGACCAGCAATCACCAAGCTGATCAACCAGCAATCACCAAGCTGATCAACCAGCATGACCAAGCCTGACCCAAATCAAATGCAACATAAACTATGCTGGTCATGAGGATTTTCAACCACCTTGACCATTAAAGACCAGCTCAGACTATCCGAAACCAGCTACCAGCAAAAGCTGGTCTTGATGCCAGTATTTCACCAGATGATGCTAGTAATGCTAATAATGAATGAATGCTTGCAGGGGTGTTTTAGCATTGACAGAGAGATCAAGCTAACTGACTGCAGCTAGCAGATGATGTGGCACACCAGGCAATGCTAAATATTCTACTAGACTATTTAATGCTGATCTGAAGGGCTCTACAGCTTCTGCTGTAATGTGCACAGTGAATGTCACCTGAAAATGCTAGCATTGCTAATAATGAATGAACCCAGCAAGGGGTCTCTTAGCATTGACAAGGAGATCAGGCTAAATGATCTCAGCTAACCGCCCTAGCATTTAACGGTAGATGTGGCGCGCTAGGCATGTGAACACAGAGAGACACGTCACCTGAAAATGCTAGCCATGCCAGTAATGCTTGTATATTAGCAGGGGGTCTGTTGTCTGTACTGACAAGGAGATCAGGCCTACTAATCACAACTTGCTTTCTGTCATTGTTGGTATTTAATACTGGTTATGCTGCGCTCGGTACTGAGTGACGTTCTACTGAGCTGCTTTTATGCTGATCCTGACTGCTAGGCAGCTTCTCCTGTAATGTGTAACGAGTCTGAATGAGGGCAACTTTAAGGAGCTGAAGAATGAAAAATGCAGTCATCAGAAGGGGTGTCCACAAACATTTGGACATGTAGTGCATTAGTGCACCTAAACGTCAGCTGTTATAGCTGGTTCGAATCCCGGTCATGCAGCTAGCCATCGGCAGCCGAGGCCCTGAGCTCTCTCCAATTGGCCTTGCTCTCTCCATGGGGAGTAGATGTAGATGGCACTCTCCCCCTACATTGCTTTGTTGCGGTTGTGGCCATCGCAGGTGCGCTGGATACACGGCGATGTTGCTTCGGCGGCTTGACTGGGGGTGTTACATACGGGTTGGGTAATTGACAGTCCAAATTGGGGAGAAAATGGGGGAAATCTGATGGAAAAAAATGACACTCTGTCCATCAAATATCCTCTGTTATCTAAATCAACAGTTCTCCATGTTTTCGTTTTTACGGAAGGCTTTCGGAAGGCTCTCTGTTTTCCCACTCTGCCCACAGTCGCTCTGAAATCCTGTCAAGCAGCGCTGCCTAATCTCCGACTCCACTGTACCAAGTTGTTCCGTTGTCCTCCTGACTTCTGAAAGTTATTCAGAGATCATCCAAGACCTGCGCTGGTCTGCGTGATGAATGCAGCCGGGGGACTGATTGATGCGGCTCTTTTGTGCGATGCTGAGGGATGAGGACTCTCCCCCCGCTGCGCATGTGTTTCCTTTTCTGGTGGAGCAGGTTAGCGTCAACAAGCGCTAAAACATCATTAAACATCTCCTGTCATCCTCCATCTGTTAAACATTCATCCAGAGAGGGAGGGAGGGAGGGAGAACAGAGAGAGAGAGAGCAGAGAGAGAGAGAGAATGTACTAAAACATACGACCTGAAACACTGAGAGCGAGAAAAGTGAGAAAGTGAGAGAGAGCTCTACTGAAATATATACTGATAAACATTTATATAGAGAGAGAAGAAGTGAGGAGAAAAGAGGGGGAGAGAGAGAGAGAGAGAGAGACAGAGAGAGAGAGAGAGAGAAAGAAAGAGGTAGCAATAAACTGAAAAGGTGCTAGTGAAAGAGCGAGAGAGAAAAAGAGGCAGAGAGGCATAATAAAAGACTGAGGGAGTGAGCATACAAGAGAGGTAAACAACATAGCTAGAGAAAGAAAGAGAGAAAGAGCAAGAGAGAGAGACTAAGGGAGACAGAAAAGTAAGGGAAAGAGAGAGAGAGAGAGAGAGAGAGAGAGAGAATGTACTAAAACATATGACCTGAAATATTGAGGGGAGAAAAAAATTAGAGAGATAGAGCGAGAGTGAGAGAGAGAGAGAGAGAGAGAAGAAGAGAGAGAGAGAGAGAAAGAGAGAGAGGGAGAGAGACGGAAAGAGAGAGGAAGAGAGAGAGGGAGAGAGAAAGAGAGAGAGGGAGAGAGACGGAAAGAGAGAGGAAGAGAGAGAGGGAGAGAGAAAGAGAGAGAGGGAGAGAGACGGAAAGAGAGAGGAAGAGAGAGAGAGAGAGAGAGAGAGAGAGAGAGAGAGAGAGAGAGAGAAAGAAAGAGGTTGCAAGAGACTGAAAAGGTGCTGAAGAAAGAGAGAGAGAGAGAGAGAGAGAGAGAGAGAGCACTACTAAAATATATTGCCATGCGGCACAAAATGCCCCATTCCAGCCTGCTTCAGCTACACAGCCATTTCCTATAAAGCCAGGCTTTCGGAATACACACTGCCAGAAAGTCCAGAAAGGCGGAATAATGTCCTTATAGATCTGCATCATGATTGTGGCTTGTTCATAACAAACCTCTCAGCTATGGCACTGAGGCAGCCCGGGGCTGCTGTGACTCAGAACAGGCCCATTCCCCACGGACGCTTTAAAATTCAATTTTCTTTATCTTGTTTGCCTCTGCATTATTGTTTTGCATTAGGATGCCCCCCCCTCCCCCCTCCCCCGCACCTCCAAACTCTCCAGCACCCCCTCCCAACACCTCCACCCCACCGGCCCGCCTGCCTGCATGCCTGCCGCCCACGCCACATCTCCTCATAATGGCCCATCAGCCCCAGCGTTACCTGAACACCATGGGGGGAAAAAAACGCAAAAAAAAAAAAAAGCACTCAGAGACAGCTCAGCCTCTCCCTCCCTCTCTCTCTCCCTCCCTCTCTCTCTCATACTCGCTCTCGCGCCCTCTTTCTCTCTCTCTCATTATAATTCTCATTTTCTCCTTCTCATTCCGTACCTGTCCTCTCTGCCTCTCTCCACACTTTCACCCCTCGCTCCTCTTTTGTCCACCTCACGCCTCCCTCGCCCGTTTCCTGTCGTAGGCAAGTCTCGGTCCTGAAGGCTCCCTCGTCCTGAAAGTGATGAACTAGGCAGCTTGCTTCTCATCTGCTCTCCGAGAAACTGTAAACACGGAAGGTCACCAGCGGGTCAGCGCCTTCCCCACATGAGCTCATCTTTCATTTCCCCAGAGGTTGGCGCTTTTTCAGGTGACCTGTTCGCCGACACGTCCAGCCCACCCCTCCCTTCGCTGGAGCCTGATCCAAACCCCTCAGAACTTTCTTTAACGAGACATCCAGGCCGGCCCGGCTCTGGCCTTTCGGTCAGCCGTTTACCGGCCCGGCGCTCAGATGAGAGGGAATATTGATAAACCTGTCACGGCGTGTCCGGCTAATGTTGGCCTTAATGCGCGTTAGCCCTAATGTTACATTTTCCAATCAGACAGAAAGAGGGACCGAGGCTAGTGCCGCTCAGGCCACTAATGAAGCCCACTGCCTGTCACTCACGTCCTCCACTCTCACTTTGTTCCCTCTGCTGTTGCTGTTTAGCGCGAAAGCTCCAGCTAGCATGCTGCACTTGACACAGGGCCTGCGCTAGCTGAGCCGCCTACACAGCCATGTTTACAGTATATCATACCGCATAACCTTCACAATAAAGACGTCCCTACATGAGCCAGGCTAGTGCATTTGCTAGCAGTTTGGTAACAGACAAGCCTGCAGAATTTGAAAGCCAGTCTCTAGGGAAGGGAAGAGTGGAGATTAGCAGCTTAGCAGGGACAATACTCCTCAAACACTGTACCCATGCTAGGAGGTAAGCTAGCAGGATAGCATCGGGGCTTGGTGATATATGAAGGCTGGTCTCCTGGGAGGGGGAGGATGGAGCTTCTTCATAGAATGGCAGTGGTGACAGGGACTGGAAAATGAGCCGTTGAGTAGCTGAGAACATGTTACCTGATTAAGTATTTCCACTTCTCTCCTTCTAGGCATACATTTCATAATTGGGATTTGAAAATATTAAAAATGTGGGTTTTTTTTCGTCCCAGGCCATCACATCATCTCCACCACTGTCCACATTCCCCTAAGATTTAGACGAGGGTCCACTTGTAAAGCCAAAGGTTACTAGTTCCTACAGTGAGTGACTGCAGTGGTCTCTCACATCCAAGAGGCCTGGGATGCTTCCACCACCTCCAAAACGACAAGACCCGGACCAAATTATGAGACCTATCACTTCCATCGAATCTGAAGCTTTGAAGCATTTCTTGTTCAGAGTAAAATCAGGGACCGTTAAAAGATCTGCCACCACCCTGACTCCACCTAGCCCTGTTCTCCAACCCCCAACAACTTCCCATTTAGTAGGAATCTAACTTCCTTTGTCTTCTCTCTCCCCCATGCCACCCCCTGTCTCCCTGTAATACATTAGCTAGAGTTGCACAGCCATCTGGTCTGATGTGCTCTCTGTGCAGATACAGTGCTCCTAAAACTCGTAGATAATTGCAATAAATCTATGCTTTGGGCCGGGAGGATGGAGGAGGGGTTGGGGGGGGGGGTCTTCTTGCAGAGCTCCGCTCTCCCACGACACCATTTATTCAAGCTCAATATTAGGCCGAACACTACCTGGAGATAAATTGAAACCGTATTCATTAGGAGGCCATTGACCCTTGTGTTGGTGGCGGCCGCAGTTATATATGAGCAGAAGCTAAATATGCTCATGTTGTGCTCAGTTCTGCAGGGCGAGGGCAGTGTGGGTTCCAAGCTTTCGCTTTCGCTTACACACACTCATCAATTATATTCCCTCCCTGTTCACATGATGTTCGCACATGTACTCACGTACCATAGCAATCTACCTATATGGTTTACCTGTATAAATTTTACTGGGGTATGTTGGGGTTTGGGTATTTGAGTATGTTGGGGGTTGGGTATTTAGGTATGTTGGGGTTTGGGTATGTTGAAGTTTGGGTATTTGGGTATGGGGTTTGGGTATTTAGGTATGTTGGGGTTTGAATTTGTAGGTATGCTGGGCTTTGGGTCTGTTGGGTTTGGGGTATTTGGGGTATGGGTATTTAGGTATTTAGGGTTTGGGTATTCAGGTATGTGGGTATGTTGGGGTTTGGGTATTTAGGTGTTTAGGGTTTGGGTATTTAGGTATTTAGGTATGTAGCTATGTTGGGGTTTGGATTTTTAGGTATGTTGGGCTTTGAGTCTGTTGGGTTTGGGTATTTGGGGTTTGGGTATTTAGGTATTTAGAATTTGGGTATTTAGGTATGTGGGTATGTTGGGGTTTGGGCATTTAGGTGTTTAGGGTTTGGGTATTTAGGTATTTAGTTATGTAGCTATGTTGGGGTTTGGATTTTTAGGTATGTTGGGGTTTGGGTATATGGGTATGTTGGGGTTTGAATTTTTAGGTATGTTGGGCTTTGGGTCTGTTGGGTTTGGGTATTTGGGGTTTGGGTATTTAGGTATTTAGGGTTTGGGTATTTAGGTATGTGGGTATGTTGGGGTTTGGGTATTTAGGTATGTGGGTATGTTGGGGTTTGAAGTTTTAGGTATGTTGGGGTTTGGGTATATGGGTATGTTGGGGTTTTGGTATTTAAGTATGTTGGGGTTTGGGTATTTAGGTATTTGGGGTTTGGGTATTTAGGTATTTGGGGTTTGGGTCGCCAGCAATGAGCTATTGGTTGTAAATTACCCGGGTCCAATATTTAGCCCAGAAAAGCAAAATGCAGAACTACTGAAACTACTGCAACAAGAACACCATTAGTTTAAAACTGCAAATTGTGAAACAAACATTTAAAAATAAAAACCACACTCTGAACTCCAACATGTCAGCTGTCTACCTGTCAAAGTGACAAACTAGTCTACTGTTACATGCTGCTAGCGGTCCAGAACTGTCCAGCATCTGCGTCCACATTCAACTACAAAAGTAAAAGCTTCATTCCACTGGGTGGGCATATGACAGATTTGGGTGGGGACTGCAGAATCTCAGCCCACCCTTCCTTCTGCCCACCCATTGCCATCACCGACCTTTAATCCACCTGTTGCCACCACCTGCCATCAACCAACCCAAAGCCACAACATATCCTCAACCTATCCCTAAGCCAACGGTGACTTTTAACCCACCCATTGTTGTCATCCACCTTCAGCCCACCTTCAGCCCACCTTCAGCCCACCTGTAGCCACAGTCAACCCGCAGGCCTCCCTTTGTCTCAGACCACCCTCAACCCACACTTGGCCACCCATAGCCAACTCTTTTGCCAGGCCTTCATTTGCCTAGCCAATGCTGACTCTCAACCGCCTATAGCTGTCAAGCACCCTTAGTCCACCCTTAGCCCACCTGCAGACATAGCCAACCATCAGGCACCGCCCACCCCTCAACCCACCCTCAGCCACCACCCTCAACCCAGCCTTAACCACCGCCCACCCTCAACCACCCTCAGCCACCCTGAGCCACCAACCACCCTCAACTCACCCTCAGCCACATCCCCCCTCAGCCCACATGCAGACCCCCCCCCCCCGCCTTCTAAGGATGGCTAAAAACTCTTATTCTCTCTCACCTACAAACACTCACACAGTTATGCACACAATCTCAAACAGCCTAATTTGCACTTTCTCTGTTCAAATGATGAATGAAAACACACACACACACTTTCACACTCTCTCTTTTGCTCAAACCCTCTCATTCGCTCTGCTCAAATAATGAGAATTCTCTCTTTGCTCACACAAACACACACTCTGTGCATCAAGGCTCGTTAGGGCAGGTTAACATTCTTAATGTAGGTTAACGTGACCAATTTCAGGTCATTTTGGTCCATTTCGATTGGTCTGCTCATCATGAACTGTTCACATAGTACAAAAGACAGTTTTTTTTATAACTAACTTAATCTAATATCAGACGTTTGAGTGTGTAGTGAGCCCACCATTACCTTCACCACAGCTTCTACTCTTTCCATGACTCGTTTTCAGTGCAGGAAGATTGTTCCGCACCTCCAAAGTTCAGGCTTAGAAGCTGCAGCACTTTCTGTAGAGATGGACAATCCAGAAAGGCAGGGCTCTTAAGCCCCCCAGCACTGAGCTGTGGAGCACTGGAACTGCTGTGTGCTCTGGAATAATGGATGATGGTGGTGCTCCATCCAATACATTTGGGATGAGTTGGGAAGTTGGGGATAATGAGGTGGGCTAGTGATCAGCCAATATCCTGACCTCACTAACGCTCTTGTCACTAAATGCAATCAAATCCTCACAGCAATGCTCCTCCAAAATCTAATAGAAAGCCAAGACAGTCAAGACAGCAGTTACCCCAACATAAGCAGGACCAACTCTTGTCTAATGGCCTCGAATTTTCAGAAGGAACAATGAACGATCAGGTGTCCCAATACTTTTGTCCAAACAGTGTGTAAGCCTTTTTCTCTCATGTTAGGATTGATTAGAGCCTCACACCTCCAAACAGTGTCTCCTCATGCCATCTTCTCTCTCTCTCTCTCTCTCTCTCTCTCTCTCTCTCTCTCTCCACACACACACGATGATGATGACACCCCTTCAAAAATCCCCCTTTCGCAGCTGGCAGGGAGGGTACGGGTGCGTGTGTGGGTGTGTGTTCCTCTGAAACTAATGTGACAGCTCCCACTATGCTGTTGTCACATTAATCATTTCAATAATCATGTTTGCTCTAAAAGTTTTTTTTTGGAACAGATCAACATTATTAGAGTGGCTGATCAAGGCTGGCTGGCAGCTCGGGGTCATTAATAATGCAGCGGCACGCGGGGGGAAACTGTCAGAGCACAACACACACACAGACACACACCTACTATTAAAGATTTTATCTGCCTCAAGTTTGGATTTGTAAATGTGGAGGCTCAGAGATACTACACGCATAGATCAGCTGGGACAGGCAGGGGAAAAAAAGCCCACCAGGAGGGAGCGAGTTTGGAACAGGAAGTATGACATTTCAAATACGTGTTTAAAGGCCTTTGCAGATCGCTATCGTTGCGCGTGAGGGACGCGACACTAAGCTCCACTATGATACGAAAGAAGGAACTGCATTCAAATGTACTGCTCTCAAACATGCTTAGTGTGAAAGGTCAGACTGCCATGCTTGTTATCTGCTGGGTGGTGGACGCATGACGCCGTCACTGCCATCGATACATGAGCCAGGTCACACAAATATAAGGCAGTTCGGCCGTCAAGGTCATCTTTTGGAGGGACTTTTGTGAGGTTGGACAAGCTGAAAGTGGGAACCCGTAGTTTGGTTAAACATAAATAAATAAATAAGCTTATCTACACCTTGTCTGGATATACTTTTGCAGGAGTTTCATTTACATTTGCGTCTCCAGTGTGACTCTGACTCTCCAGAAACTCTTTAAATGCATGAGGAAAAAACACTGAGAGGAACCAAGACTCAAAAAGAGAAACTTCCTAAGAGCACAAAGATGCCAAAGAGGAACCATGGATCAGAAGAACGTCCTAAAAGCATTGGGAAAAACACTGAGAAGAACCAAGACTCTAAAATAAGAAACACTAGACTCAAGAACTAAGACTCAATAGGACAAACTCATCATGAGCATAACGAAGAACATGCATAATGGAGCACCAAGAAGAAAGAGAAAAGAAAGAGGAACCAAGACTCAAAAAGAGAAACTTCCTAAGAGCACAAAGACGGCAAAGAGGAACCATGGATCCAACAGCAACAGGAACCAAGACTCTACAGAAAGATTGTTGAAAGCATCAAGAAGAAACACTAGACTCAAGAACTAAGACTCAAAAGGAAAAACTCAATAAGAGGATAAAGAAGAACATGGCAAAAATCAAGACCCTTAGAGTAGGAAGAAGAAACACTGAGAAGAACCAAGACTCAAAGGTGAAACAAAAAAAAAAACAATTAAACAAACCAACCATGAGGATAAACTACTGCAAGGAACCAAGACTCAAGAAGAGAAACTTCCTAAGAGCACAAACACAACAAAGAGGAACAATGGATCCAACAGCAATATCCTAAAAGCATTGGGAAAAAACACTGAGAGGAACCAAGACTCTACAGAAAGCTTGTTAAGATCATCAAGAAGAAACACTGAGAAGAACCAAGACTCAAAAGGAAAAACTCATTAAGAGCATAAAGAAGAACATGGCAAAAACCAAGACCCTTGGAGTAGGAAGATGAAACACTGAGAGGAACCAAGACTCAAAAGAGAAACTTCCCAGGAGCACGAAGACGCCAATAAGGGACCATGGGTCCGAGCATAAAGAAGAACAGAACCTGGACAAAAACCAAGACCCTTGGAGTAGGAAGAAGAAACGCTGAGAGGAGCCAAGAGGGAAAGCATGAGGGAGGAAATCTACTGAGATGAACCAAGTAGAAATTACCTAAAAGAACCAAAACATAAAAGAAGAGACACTCCTTTGGAACCAAGACTCAAAAGCCAAAAGCAAAATCTTTTTTTGGGGATTAGGAAAAACCAAGAAGAGAAAAGAACCAAGGAAGCAAAAGTTTGTTAAGGGCATCAAGAAGAAACACTGAGAGGAACCAAGACTCAAAGGAAAATCCTTAATAGCACAAAGAAGAACATGGAGAAAGATCTTTAGAGCAGGAAGAAGAAACACTGTGTTGAACCAAGACTCAAAAGAGAAACTTCCCAAGAGCACGAAGAGGAACCACGGATCAGAGAAACATCCTAAAAGCATGGGGAAACACCACTGAGAGAAACCATGACTCCTTAAGTTCTTAGGAGCTCCTAAAATCCTTAAGAGCATGAAGAAGAACATGGGCAAAACCCAAGACCCTTAGAGCAGGAAGAACAAACACTCTAAGAGCAACTAAGAGGAACCAAGACTCAAAAATGAAGAAGCATGGAGAAGACTCAAGACTCACCAGTAAACATCCCTGAGAGCATGAGGCAGGGAGGACTACTGAGAGGAACCAAGACACTTCCTTGGAACCAAGACCCAAAAGCAAAACCTCACTAAGAGCATGAGGAACGACCACTGAAAGGGAACCCAAACTGAACTCGGACCACAGTCCCAGTCCCACAGTACCAGTCCCTGCAGCACGTGGATCATATGGAGGACAGTATATGTGCCAGGTGCACATATCTTGCTATATATGTGTCCAGGTGCACACATCCTCATTCCTCCACACTGCTGCAGCCCTTAGGGGACTTACTTATTCATGCATGCAAAACACACATTGGCCAGTGTATCTATAGCACAATTTATAATTGTGACTGTATGCTTCCTCCACGCCATACACCAGAGGAGCATGGAGCAGAACCAGGCGTGTGTTTAACATGATTTAAAAACAAAATCTTTTAAACATGTATCCATGCGGGAGAAGAATGTGCTTAATATTTAAATCGACTTTATCACTTTCCCACGGATCAAAAAAAAAAAAAAAAAGGACACAAACACCTGCAATGTTACAGAACTACTGAATAGCAATTTTCTCCAGCGCAAAATTTACTGTGCCTTAAAAAGGATTACATTAGCGGCGCTGTCTCAGAGGAGACGGCAAACACAAAGCCAATATGAATGTCACAGTTCATATAATTTTCCAGAGAAAAAGTAATCTACGGTTCTAGTCCATAATGCATAATTTATGACCAAGTTAATCAAGGCCAGGGAGAAGCAGGGACAGCCTGGCGCAGGCCGGCCTGCCCCCTATGGGTGAGGAGAGCACTTGGAGATGCCGAGGTTCCAGGGATCGTGGGCTGCAGGAAGGTTTTTGAATGTTTTGAGATTGGAGGTGCTGAAATTTCAAGCAGCACATACACAATAACATCTCACATAATGAGAATTAATAGTAAATAGAAGGTATCATGATGTGCTGCAACATGGTTCTCCAGTTCCTGTCCTGGAGGGCCAGTGTCCAGCACAGTTCTGTGTTTTCCTTGCTCAAATCTATTGTACCTAATCCAACTCCAACTTTGTTCATTGCCAGGTCTACTGAGTGCATGAGGAACCAAGACCAAGACAAATGGATGAAACATGAAACGAAAAGAGGATGAACATGAAAAGCCTGAAACCAACACTCAGAATAAAAAACTCCCTTAAATCATTAAGAAGAACCACTGCAAGGAACCAAAACTCTCGTAGAGCATGAAGATGACACCCTTTAAAGAACCAACACCCAAAACCATAAACTTCCTACAGTTTGAAGAAGAATCACAGAGAAGAATGAAGACTCAAGAGAAGAAACTCCCAAAAATCATGAACAAGAACCATGTAGAGGAACCACGGAGAGGAACCAACACTCAAAAGAAGAAATTCCTAAACATCATTAAGAAGAACCACTGCGATGAATCAAAGAGGGACTCAAAACACTTTAAAGAACCAACACCCAAAACGATAAAATTTCTTCAGTTTGAACAAGAACCACGGGGAGGAACCAAGACTCAAAAGAAGAAACTCCCTAAAATCATAAAGAAGAACCTTAGAGAGGAACCAAAGAGAGACTCAAAAGAAGAAACACTCTAAAAGCATGAAGATGAAGATGAAACACCCAAAACAACAAACTTCCTACAGTTTGAAGAAGAACCACAGAGAAGAACCAAGACTCAAAAAAACTCCTAAAAATCATGAACAAGAACCACAGAGAGGAACGAAAGAGGGACTCAAATGAAGAAACTCCAAAGATCATGAAGATGAACAATGGAGAGGAACCAAGACTCAAAAAACAAACCCACCCAAAATTATCAAGAAGAACCACAGAGGGACCAAAGAGGGACTCAAATGAAGAAAGTCCCAAAAATCACAAGGAAGAACCACTGAGAGGACCCAACACTTAAAATAAAAAAAACTCCTAAAATCATGAAATAGAACCTTAGAAAGGAACCAAGACCCAAAACATCATGAAGAAGAACCACAGAGAGGAACCAAAACTCAAAATAAAAAAAAAACTTCTAAAAATCATGAAGAAGAACCACAGAGAGGAACCAAAGAGGGACTCAAAAGAAGAAACTCTCTAAGAGCATGAAGATGAAACACTTTGAAGAATCAACACCCAAAACGATAAACTTCCTACAGTTTGAAGAAGAACCGCAGAGAAGAATGAAGACTCAAAAGAAAAAACTCTATAATAACAAGAACCACGGAGAGGAACCAAGAATCTACAGAAGAAACTCTCTAAGGTTTGAAGAAGAACCACTGAGGGACCAAAGAAGGACTCAAAGGAAAAAACTCTCTAAAATCATGAAGAAGGACCTTAGAGAAGAACCAAGAGTCAAAGGAAAAAACTCCCTAAAATCATGAGAGTGAAGCACTAACCTGCACCCAAAGAAAAAAACTCCCTGAAATGCCTGACTACCTGGTTGATGTTTATCTGCTCTAGAGAGTCCTATTCTAATGGCAGTACTTTTCTACATGGACTTGACAAGCTGCCTGCGTGTGCATTTGCACATCTGTGTCAGCAATGCATGCAACTTAAAGTAGCCGAATGCACTCATAAGAATAGGTGTCCACAAACATTTGGACACACAGTGTACGTAGGCAGTCTTATGTGTATTTTAAATAATTGTCATATAAATCTTTCTGTCTATAGATGTTCTGGTTCTGGTGTTGGTTTATGTGCGTATGCTGGGACAGGAGGGGGTTTCCCAGCCCCACTTATCAAAGATACGGTTCCACGGTCCACAGTCTGACACAAGCTCCCACCTCCCACATCCAAGCCTACTTAAAAAAAGACAATGTTTAAATCCACAGGCAAAGCAGCCATCAATCTTGATGTTCTCCAACAGCCACACATTATTTGTATTGTCTCAGCCCATTAGTCTCCCATTCCTCTCTCTCTCTCTCTCTCTCACACACACACTATCTCTCTCTCTCTGCATCTTTGCTGGCCAGCCCAGACATGCACACAATGGCATCTCATTAGCTCTAATCAATACCAACACACCAACAAACGCTTTTGCTCTCATAGAACACACACACACACACACACATATACACGCCACACTACACACTTTATCTACCCTCCATTCAGATATATTGGAAAAACGCAAACTCATGCTGCCTTCATCAGCCTGAACAGTAACCTCCTGAGCTCCTGAAGGTCTCCTCAAATCGTAATGACTTTAATTGCAGAGTTTCTGACCTGATGCCGACCTTCATCCTTTAATCATGAAAGAGGAAAGCACAGTTGCCTTTTTTAATTCCATATTTTCCTAAATACAACTTACTCTCAGTTCAGTAGACACTGACTAAGTCTACCCTGGTCCTGAAGATCCACCACCCCAGAGAGTTCAGATCTAACACATCTGAAATAATCTCAAATATGGGATAATTCACTTGCAGAAGGTAGGAAAAGTCAAAGGAAAATCCAAAAGTGGAGATAACACAAACAATAATTTATATATACAATGACAATGGAACACCCACCATCCATGCAAGGCTTGTTAGACCACCAAAACCAACAGAACTTTGAATATTGAATATGCTGAAGCTGCTGAAGCTGCTGGTGTTTTCAGAACTATGGATTAACTCTCCCAGAGTCCGGACGTCAATATCTGTGAATGTGTTTGGGAGGAGTTGGATGGCGAGAAGCAGAAAATGCTTCTAAAACTTCTAAAGCTAAACTTTAGTAACACTTTTCTGAATTGCAGTGTTCATAATGCTACATGGCACCGACATAAGCCTTTAATAACCTTTAATAAGTGACATGAACTTACAAAGGCATTCCTTAAGACTTATTCAAACTAGCACAACTGCCGTAACACCTATTAAGATAACATGCCATTAAATTGGACAAAAATAATTGACAATTATTGCAATATATACTGTATATTCTCACAGTCACGCAAAACCCTAAATGGACAAAAGTATTTGGTCACCTGATTTCTGGACACTGTTTCTTCTGAAATCAAAGTTATTATGAAGAGTTTCTCCTGCTTTTGTTGGAGTAACAGTCTCTACTGTCCAGAGAAGAAGGCTTTCTACTAGATTTTGGAGGAGCATTGCTGTGAGAATCTGATTGCATTCAGCGACAAGAGCATTCGTTAGTGAGGTCAGGATGTTGGATGATCACCACCACCACCACCCACCTCAATGGGTTCATGTATATCTGCTCCAGAGAGTCCTATTCTATTGAGGATACTTTTCTCCAGGGGACAGACAAGCTGTTTGTTTGTGTGTGCATTTGCACATCTGTTTCAGCAGCAATAGGCACAACTTAAAGTAGCAGGGGGTGTCCACATACATTTGTCTCTCTAAGAAATCTTCAAAATGGCAACTTTGCAGACCTTTCAGTGGAAGTCAGTGTATAAAAATTTATTTTAGTATTTAGTATTTTCATTGTGGGGCATTTCTATTGGTCCATCTATCATGAAATATTGACCCAATGTAAAGAAGTGCCTGATTCAAATTATGACAAAAAATTAAAAATGGCAAAAATGGAGATTTAGAAGTTTTTTGAATGCAAGATAACATAAGATTTTATTCCAGATGTTGGAACATTTCCATTGATCCTTTTGTCATGAAATGCTGTGAAAATAGTACTGGTGATTTTTATATGGTATCAAATCTAAAACATATGCAAGGATCTGATATGAAGGCCACAACATGTACTACATATTTCTTGCCCAACCTTCTCTTACTCCCTTTCCCATTCCAACAAAAACAACCCTCTCTCTCTCTCTCTCTCTCTCTCTCTCTCTGTAACTAAATCAGCTAATGACAGTTCTCCTCACCCCCTCTGCCAGAAGCCGTGCTATTGTTTGTGAGCATGAATCATCCTGCAGTGCAGCAGGCAACGTTCCACCAAAGCCCACCCTACAGGAGTGCTGCTGAAGACGAAAGGGACCAAAGCATCCGGAAGCCCCAGCTGATTTCTCCACCAACTGCGAACAGCACCACTGGCTTCCAGCTCAGCCCACCAAACAGAGATGCAGCTGACCGCCTGCGTTCCTCATAAATAATGACTATTCTTACGTCCCTCCTCTGTGACCAGATGGACTTTTGTGTTTAACATCTGCATTCACCAGCAGACATCACAGACATTCTTGTACACAACTACTGCATATCTTTAACTCAGCCTAGGCCTCACTGGTGTGACATCTTTATACACTTTGATGAATAAATTCTCACTCATAGTTGATCGAAACAAGTAAAGGGATACTGTCAGAATTGCAGATTTGAAACCTTCCACACACGAAAAAGGAAAGGTAACCTTAGTAAAGAACAAAGTTGGAATTCGATCTTGAAGCTGTGACGGTCTAAAACTTCAGTCAGTCCTCGTAGTTGACCTGTTGGATGCAGGAAAAATGGGCAGGTGAGCAACTGTGACACAGGCCACACGGCTATGGCCAAATACCTGGCCAGAGCATCTGTGGCATCGTCCCAGACCTACTAACAGTGGTCCATTTAGGGACAAACCAAGAATCAGGGACAAGGTTGGATGTCGGATGCCAAGGGCATAATCATTGAGGTCTGAGGCCAACGAAGACTATCCTGCCTCATCCCATCGCAAAATCAGAGAATCACGCTGCTGAACCACCTATACCACCCTTCCAATGTTCTCCTCTTCAGTCTAAAAGCTTCTTGAGAAGCTCCAATTCCATCAGATCATCGCTGTAGGCATATTCGTCCACACCTCTAAAGTTCTCCACTTCTCACCACCCAAGTCCATCCCAAAAGTGGTGATTGTTTTGCATTGACCGTCTTCTTTATCTGCATCCTTTTCTCAGTAAGAGCTTCTTGAGGGGCTTCAAATCCATCAGATCATCGCTGTAGGGATATCCATCCACACCTCCAAAGTTCTCCACTTCTCACCACCCAAGTCCATCCCAAAAGTGGTGATTGTTTTACATTGACCGTCTTCTTTATCTGCATCCTTTTCTCAGTAAGAGCTTCTTGAGGGGCTCCAAATCCATCAGATCATCACTGTAAGGATATCCATCCACACCTCCAAAGTTCTCCATTTCGAACTCCTCCAAAACAGTGACGATTTGCTAATGTTCTTCGTCTTTATCTGTTTCCTTTTCTCAGTAAAAGCTTTAGATCAGCTTTACATCTTTACAGATCATCGCTGTAGGCATGTTCATCCACACCTCCAAAGTTCTCCACTTCCCAGTACCCAGGTCCTCCAGAAATGTGATGCTCTGCTAATGTTTTCCTTTCTCAGTAAAAACATCTTGCTCAGCTCCACATCCACAGTGTTGGGTCTTCTCACAGTGGATGGATGAGCAGAAACAGCAGTGAATTGCTGCAAATCTGAAGCAACACTATGGACTATTTGTTGCTCCTGGGCTCCCCCTACAGCTGGAAAGTGTATTCCAAACTTTGAGCCACCGCAAAGGGACATGTTTTTCTGGACAAGCTGAGAGTTACAGAACCGTCTGGAACTGCAGCATTACACAGTTCTCATGGGTGCTTTCCTGCCTGCTGTTAGCAGCATGCCGAGCCCGGAGTACAACAACAGTGATGTCATTCTCCCTTGCATTACAGGCAGTGGAGCATCACACTGATTTGAAGCTGTTTGCTGTTTGAGGTATAAATAAATGCTATATAGTGTTGCTCCAAGGGCTGTTCATCTGATGGGGACATTTCTGGTGGTCCACCAGGTCTTGCACAGTTGTTAGGAGTCCCATTTCCCCATTTTCTGATTTTCCCTTGACTTTCCCTGTCCTTCCCGGTCTTGTACCTCATCTCTTCTGAAAAATGAATAACTTGTATCTAATGGCTGTTTTGACTGGTGATCTCTGACTTTTACAGAACAAAAAAGAATGATGATGTTAAGACAATCTTGAACTCTTTAACACTCCCTCACTTTCTCAAGCAGTTGAAAGAAAAAGGTGTTATGCAAACTGTTATTTTTCTCCCTCTCAACGCTAAAAGAGAAGAAGGACGGAGGGGACAAATAAGGCATTTCCATTGCAGTGGCCATCTTCCTGCTGTATCCGCTTGCAACTGCAAGAAATTTGCATTAATTGCTTTGTCTGAAAAGTTCAAAGAGGAGCGGGGAAAAAAATTCATATCACTCTACAGAAAAATATTAGCATCTCTGGGCTTAATCAGTGGGGGACGGTGGACAAAGAGAGAAAAGAGCCACAGATCTGCTGGCCTCCTTTTCTGAAAGGAAGAAGCACTTAGCGCAGCATCTGCGGAAATGACTTAAGGCTGGTAGAATGAATAAATGGAAGGAGGTGGTCAAGGTCAGCGTCTCCTCTTAGAGGTTAGATTCGAAGGCCAAGTACTTGGAGATCTAGAACCACTTGACATCATGTTACAAATGGATGCACATCCAAACATACACACATGCAAATGCACAACCGTCAAAGGCATTTTCCAGGCATTGAAGTTCTCAGCTGAAGTAGTGCTCAAAGCTATGTCCAAGATATTGTATGAATGAAGCTTGATGAGCTGAGGTTATGGTTAGGGCAGCACTGGTATTTTGTGTTTCTCACAGCCCCAGGGACGGGACCAGGGTTTGATTCTTGTTCCATTCACTCACACATCTGTGAGGAGTTTGGAGTATTCTCCCTGTGTCCACATGGGTTTCCTCCAGGTACTCCACCGGTTTCCTCCCCAAAAAACTGGCTACATTGCCACTAGGTATAATAACAATGGACAGGTACCCTGTCCAGGGGGTATTTCTGCCTTGCGCCCAAAGATTCTGGGCATGTTCTGGTCTCACCACGACCCTGAACAGGGAGAAGCGTGAAGGAAGAAGATGGATTAATGGATGGTTTATGGTTAGATTTAGAACATTCTCAGCTGGATGGGCTACAACAGCAGAAGACCACATCCGGTTCCAGTTCAGTCAGCCAAGAGCAGAAAGCTGAGGCTGCAGTGCTGAGGGACAGTCGGTCTCCCCAAAAGTGGACAGTTGAAGACTGAAAAACTGTAGTAGCCTGGGCTGACTAATCGTTCTGTTGAGGCTCACAGATGGTAGGGTCAGACTTTGGCGCCAACAGCTTGAATTAATGAACCCAACCTGCCTTGTGTCAACAGTCCAGGATGGTGGAGGTGGTCTAATGGCGTGGGGAAGGCTTTCTTAATACCAATCAATCATCGCTTGATTTCCACAGCCTATTTAAGTATTGTTGCTGACCATCTGCATCCCTTCATGACCACAATTTACCTTTATCTTCTACCGCTACTTCCAGCATGATGATGCACCAGATCACAAAGCAAAACCGGCCTCATGAACACGTGGCTTCATGAACATGACAATGGGTTCAGTGTTCTGCAGTGGTAATGCCAGTCACCAGATCTGAATCCAGGAAGAACAATCCAGATCTGAATCCAGTAGAACATCTCTGGGATGTGGTAGAATGGGAGATTCGTAGCATGAAAGTGTTCCTAAAACTGAATTGGTCAGCATGGAGCAGAATCTTGTGGAATCCATGCCCTGAGGAAATGAGGCTATTTGGAGAGGCGGCAACCCAGTATTAGTATAGTATAAGTGTTCCTAATAAAGTGCTTGGTGAGAGTATGAGGTAGAAAGAGAACCTAAGTGAAGTCCACTACACACACACCCACACACACACACACACACACCCACACACACACATATATATACAAATCTTTTCAGTCCCCAATCCCAGCCAGCTTATCTGTCTTCAATTAACAGCAATTAGCCTGTGGTAATTGTGTTTGTGTGGTGCATAATGAAGGGCTCTCCGTGTGTGTGTGTGTGTGTGTGTGTGTGTGTGTGTGTGTGTGTATTGTAGTAGCAGCTGTAGGCCTGGGTGGTCTAGCTCTCTAGTCTGTCTCAATCAGGCATCTGCGCCATCCAGGGGGCTGCCTGCACTGCAGGTACTCCATCATTTCTCTCTCTCTCTCTCTCTCTCTCTCTCTCTCTGCATATTTGACACTTACCATATTGTTCCTTGCTTGTTTTCTTTAAACTGATTTTTTTAGCGTTCTTTGAGATGAACAGCTGGTTCCCTAGAAATGATGACGTGAATTGGTGCTAAAAGCACGTATTGACGTCATCTATATGTATTCTGCCCATATTTATCAATCCATATTTTTGGCACCTTTGAAGATTCATCCACTGGAAGGTTCTTTAGGGAACCATCGCATCACTCCCAGGAACCTTTTACAACGCTCTTCTTGATGCACACTGTTCCAGATGTTCAATTCTACCTTCAGAAACAGCAGAACTGTACGCTATGAGAAGACAAGCCCTCTCCTCTCTCCTGCCCGTCTCTGACTCTCCGTCTTTGTTTTTCTGACCTCATGCTTGCAGGACTCCTGTCTGAAGGCCACAAGGCCAAGCGATGGTGTGCTTGTCTACACACACAAACACGCACCTAAACACACTCACGCCGACCCCAGTCCTCCTTGTTTGGCTTCAAACGGAGGAGCCGCCTAAGGGTGCATGACGTGCAGAGGAGCCCAGCGCCCGAGGCCCAGAGCAAAATCCAATTTCTGCCTACCGGGCTCTTCCTGCGGCTTTACCTGCACTCGCCACTGTGTGTGTATATGCCTGTATATGTGTGTGTGTGTGTGTGTGTGTGTGTGTGTGTGTGTGTGCATGTCTATGAATGCAGGCGTGTGGCCTGAAGCCATGTCTGCCCACAAACAAAGCGAACGAGAATCATCACAGCGCACACAGCTGCATACACATACACACAGGCAAACACACACACACACACAGGTGGGCTTGCAGAGGGGCGTCACAATAGGAACACATTCCCATTCAAACGTGCACAAAGGGAAGTACGCTGCTGCCGAGAGCAGAAGGAGAGTGAGGCAGAGAAAGAAAGCGAGAGAGAGAGGGAGAGAGAGGGACAGAGAGAAGAGTGAGAGAGACCCCCCACCCACCCTTTCCCCAAGCCCCCGGGTCTCCTGCGCTTTCTAAAGTAAACAATACAACCCAGATAAAACAGAGACGTGTTTACAACACGCAACCCTGCTGCTCCCCCGTTCCTCAACTTTCATACACTCCACCATTATGTTGAGCGCAGGCCTCTATTACTGTGAAACAAACAGCAGTGGCTCCATTATGGATGAGCTGCTGTTCAGAGACATTTGAGTCCCGGAGCCGTCACACTCTCAAGCAAGAGTCGACCGCGAGGGCCGGAGAGCCAATCCACCAGGGGGGGGGGGCTTCAAACAAGCTAGCATGCTTTGCTCTGAAAGAGTTTTGCTGTTCGCGGACGTTGGAGAGGTGACTTTGCAGTTGGTGGAGTTGCAAAAAATGGCCATTGCTCTCAAACGTCAATGATAAAGCATTAAGCCACATTTGTTGAACAGCGTAGTGGATAACATATTCAACCTCCACACACATAAGAATACAAGGCTACCACTGATACTGAAACATGTGTGATAATGCTGTGTGAAACTCTAGACTGAGGTTGTGTGGGTTAGCTAGCTGTATAAACCAAGGTCTTCTATTGGTATTACATTTGTCATTATTATGATGAATCGCTAACAGTCCAAATCCTCAGACTGGATTCGTTCATCAAGTGGAAAACTGTAAGAATGAGTTTGATAACCCTTTATTCCAGCAATATCCGTCCCGACCCAGTCCGAGGAACCTGGCTTTTCTGACTTTACTGTCTTCCTCATGCTAACACCTTAAAAATGTCTTGGGTTTCTTTTGCAGAATACCTTGAGTCACTCTCCATCTGCACTGTGAAGCAAAGTCCAGACATTTGGAAGCATTTGGCAGAATCCGAGCAGATGATATAGCTGAATTCATCATCAATAAGTATTAGAAAGCCAAAGTCCCATTAAAAGCAATGCATGCCCACGCTATGACACTACCTCCACCATGCTTCTCCGCACTCTTCACTTTGAGGTGGGAAATAAGAAAAAGAGCACCATGTTCCAAAGAGATCTGAGCTTAGGGTCCACAATGCCCTGAGGATCACTGCCAACCATTAGCAGCCGGAGCCTGAGAGAGCACAATTGGCCTAGGTGGGAAGCTGGTGGGTAGACGGCTCTCTCTCCACATTACTTCAATGTGATGCTGCCACTAAATCAGAGCTGGGTATCCTCACCAGACCCTCCGATATCTTCAGCCTGTTGGTTGCCTTGGCGTCAGTGTATCCTGCACTAGGGGGATACACCCAGACAGACAGAGTGCCAATCTATATCTGGGCATGGTCACACATCCAATTCTCCATGTGATTTCCATGTGTTTGAACTGTAGGAGGAGCAGGGAAACATGAACCCATGACCCTAGCACTTATAGGCCTACCACCTAACCACCATACCACCCAACCACCATGCCACCTAAAGGAAAGGCCAGGTAATGCAAATTTCAAAGCTGTTTAAATACTCTAACTTCTAAAACCTCGTCCCAACAATCAGCAGCCATGGGCTCCTCTAGGCAGCGGCCTCCACCAAGCAAAGATGCTTCCAAACTCTGGAGGTTATCTAGGCCTTGCCCATGCTTTTGGCTTTTTACACACTTTTACTTTAAGCCACCTGCGTTCATGTGGTGAAGTCAGCTCTCCTGGACCTCCCGGAAGGTGTTTCTGATCTGGAACTTGGAGCTTAACTGTTAATCAACTAATGAGGTGATTAATTAAACACGGCTGGCCATGGAACAGCTGAAGAGCTTTGTCCAATGCCACCACTATAGCCGCACCATGTCTAAAATCCAGAACATGCCACTGGACCCAAGCAGCTACTCCAGAACCACTGCTGCACATGGCTGGATCTTTTCCCGACTCTCGATTCTGATGGAAAAACATGTTAGTTTGGAGTTACATTAGAGCGCTGCTACAGGACAACACGGCACACACACACACACACACACACACACACCGTCAGAGAACAGGAGGGGGCTGCTCAGACAGAAGCACTGAGTTCTGACAACACTACACTGGGAGTCAGACTGTCATGCACACACCCGTCAGCTCCGGCACGCTAGCATGGCTTGCCTCGCCTCAGCGTGTCACAGCGCGTTCTGTCACACTCGCTGAATTACGCAGTCGTCTCTCTCCGCCATACACACACAGATACACACACAGATATACACACACACATACACTGACTGCCCCTGCCCTCAAATGAGTGGATCACACAGAAAATTGCACATCCTCCATAATGCATGTCGGACATTATCAGTTGTGATTTGGCCAGCCCGCTCGCTCACAATTACCCGGCCGTGCTGTTCCCGCGCTCCGCCGCCGGCCACTTTCACGCACCGGAAAGTCATTAACCTCAGTGACTAATGCTGGACTCCGGTGGCCGGCGCAGTCCACTGCCAGAAAAAAAGTGCTTGTCGTTAGAAGCCACTTGTGCTGTTTCATTCGGGCGGGTAAAATAGCTGCTCTCGTGTTAGCCATTATACGCTGGACAGAGCTCTGCCTACACCTGCACTTAATAATACAGCAGAAACAACACACACACACACACACATACACAGACATGCAGTTAGCGCATACAGTGGCATGCAATATGTGCTACGGTAAATATCCTCCCTGAACTGACCCTGGTATGGATTGGTCAGTTTCTATCAAAGCAAGCCAGGACAACCACCGAGCCACAGGTCACAGGGTCACAGGCAGCCAAGGCTCACCGATGCACCATGCATCATGTGCAGCGAGAACAAGCCCAGGACCTGCTGCTAAAGTCTTGGTTCCAGATCCCACAGAACATCTTCAAATGTGGAGTCCGTGCTTGAAAGGGTCACTATATTGGGGGGGGGGGGGGCACACATGCACACACTCTTTCACACACTACTCCAATATTGAGACATAATTGGGCAGCTCCAGAATAAATGCAGCTCATTCAGAGCAGCAGGCAGTAAGCTATTTGCTTAGTGGTCTGTGTGTGTATGTGTGTATGTGTATGTGTGTGTGTGTGTGTGTGTGTGTGTGTGTGCAGGGCAGAATGGTTGTGCTCATCTGCTGCGGCTGGCCTGGAACACACGGCTAATCTGAGAGTTTATAATTACACACTGCGCTGTGGCCGGCGCATTCTAACACTGCGAGCCGATCCATTACCGCTCTCGCTCATTACACCACGGCATGAATTAATACTAGAGCCGAGCTGCAGCACCAACTCGCTAATTCAGAAACAATATCACCCACCACACCACCAATCACACCATAGCGCTGACGGAGAGCGAGGAAACGAGCAATGAGAGAGCAACACCGCTTCACAGCCCGATCTAAACACTAATCAGCTCATCAGACGCAGTAAGAGCTGCTATCTGCAACACTTGGAGAAGGAACATAGGACTCAAGCTCAACCGGAGCTGGATCCATCAGGTCCTAGAAGGGGGCATACATTCGAGAGCGTTCTCAGAGTCATTCTACGAAACGGGTCCCAATTCCAATTTCATCACAAGCAAACACTTAATTAAACATAACACAACATAAAAGATATGCTCATCCTTCAGATAAAAAAAAACACACACACATTTTCCTAACTCTTAAAGCCACTTTTGTAATGGAAAATGAAAGGGAGTGATGTGACGGGGTGGTAAATTTCATCCTAAAATGGCAATGACCTAACACACATGCCAATTAATTGCATTAATAGTGTAAAAACTGTAATAAAAACCAGTATTCCCTATTGTTTGCTTGCGTAACGGGGTGGTTAAGCCTAACAAATGCTTTGTTCCTGGCTGCTTCAAAGGTTCAGCTGATGTCACTTCCTCACCATTTAAGTCATTTAAAGCAATAGTCCATTATTTAGAGAGGAAGACTGAACTTTTCCTTTAATTAAATGCGTGCATGCCAACAAAGCTGGACTGCTGCACTGAAGCACTAAGCTTACACTCACTATATGTCCAAATGTTTGTGGACACCCCTGCTAATGAATGCATTCAGCTACTTCAAGTTGTCCCCATTGCTGACCATGGCATTGGCACCATGGTACCATGCCTAATGCCAGGTGTGGGCTAAAGGGGTATAAACCCCCCCACCAGCACTGAGCAGCATTGAGCTGTGGAGCAGTGGAAGAACTGTGTTTTCTGGAATGATGGTTGGTAAACCGGCCAATACGTCTGTGATGAGTTGGGGATGATGAGGTGGGTTGGTGATCATTCAAAAACCTGACCTCACTAACAACGCTCTTGTCGCTAAATGCAATCAAATCCTCACAGCCATGCTCTATTAGAAATCTATTAGAAAGCCTTCTTGCCTGGACAGTAGAGACAGGTACTTCAACAAAAGCAGGAGGAGCTTTTCTAGAACCCTAGATTTTGGAAGAAACAGTGAATCAGCAGGTGTCCAAATACTTTTGTCAAGTAAGATAAAAGATCTGGTAGGTAGATGGAGAGAGAGGGAGGTAGACATCTGCCTCATCCATATTAGTAAACTGTTGCCTAGATATCATCTCTCAGACGTTGTTAAATTTTTAGTAATTATGGAGCATTGACCCGTCCACAGGAGGGTGGAGGTAAACAAAAAGGCAACAGATCCAGGAGAACAGGAGAAAGGAAGAGAGAGAGAGAGAGAGAGAGAGAGAGAGAGAGAGAGAGAGAGGAGAGAGAAAGAAGAGGGCGAGACAGGGCCACTCGGTACACCTCTCCCTCATTTACATGCTCCCTGCATACAAAAGGTCACAGGGTCAGCCGGTCCTGTCAGCATGCCAAGAGCCCAGCAGCTGTTGACCATCCTAATGACCAGCATTCTGCCCCCATCTCCTCTCCCTACGGGCATCTCACCCCACAGCCAGTGCCCGTCTGCCCCCACCCGTCTCCCCAGCCATAAAACACAGCTAACCGGACCTGTCATTGCCATTAGCCCCCATGCCTCCTCTCACTGTCCGCCATTGCCGCATACTCGCCTAGTAATTACACGGGTCAGACTTTCTGTGAACTCATTATCAAAGATTAAGAGATAAAAGATTCATAAAGAGGGTTTTTTGCAACCCCCAAACACCCTCCACAACCTCCACACCACCCCCCCCCCCCACTCCCCACCCCTCCAGACACACAGTCAGGGGTCAAGCTGAACTGCTGCCCGATATTAAACAGCCTGGTTTCTATTGCAGAGATAACCTACTTTTTGGGTACACCATGCTATTTACACCAGGTGTTACCAACGGTGTTACTGAAGGTGCTAAATAAGGTTCTTTGAGTGATGTAATAGAAGAACCACTTTTTTGTTATAGAGATGTGACCATTAAATTGATTGAAGAACCTTTACATCAATGGAGAGAGGTTTTTGGGTCTTTTGAGGGTTCTTCACACTCTCACATCTCAGTGACAAACACCGGTTCTTTATGGAACCAAAAGTGGTTCTTCTACGATCACTCAAAGAACCTTTTGTAGCACCTTTCTTTTTAAAAGTGTAAGTAATATATATATATATGTCCAGGTGTCCATATACTTTTGTTAATTTAGGGTGTATATATATATAAATGGACAAAAGTATCTGGACACCTCCTCATCCACTGTGAGCACATTAAAAAAAGAGCAGATTCTGCTGTTGCTGGAGTACCTGTCTCTACTGTCCAGGGTAGGGGATCTTCTACTAGATGTTGGAGGAGCGTTGCTGTGAGGATTTGATTGCATTTAGCCACAACAGTGTTAGTATGGTCAAGGTGTTGGATGACTATCACCACCCCAACTCATCCCCCATACTGGATGAGGCTCCACCATCCATCATTCCAGAGAACACAGTTCCTCCACTGCTCCACAGCTCAATGCTGGACATGGATGGATGAATAAATTTGGTCTTCAACCATAGACGAAGGTTCTCTTAGGTTCTCTTCTTCTCTGAAAGGTGGAGCCCCATCACACTCTGATCTTTTTGTGTTGTGTTGGGAAGCTAGTCAGCGCAGCTCTAAATAGCATAGCTAGCTACTTTCTAATCAGGGTCCACAGCAGACAACAGATCTGACATGAAATTTACAGGAAATTCTAATGCAAGGGTGGAAGAAGAAACTCTTGAAAGTGGGCGTGGCAAAATAAGTGAGGCAGTGGTGGCTCAGCAGATACAGCTCCGGGTTATTGATGAAAGGGTTGTGGGTTCGGTACCCGGGATCGGCAAGCTGCCACTGTTGGGCCCTTGAGCAAGGCCCTTTACCCTCTCTGCTCCCCGGGCGCTGGAGTTGGCTGGCCACCGCTCTGGGTGTGTGTACTCACTGCCCCTAGTTCACTAGTGAGTGTGTGTGTGTGTTCACTACCACAGATGGGTCAAATGTGGAGGACACATTTCGCTGTGCATGTCTCCAATTCTTTGTTGGTTCTTGTTTATACTGGTTGTATTGCTTATTCATTATCAGGTGACAGGACCACCAAAGCTGAAGCTCAACCAATCAATCAGATTCTTATAGGAAAACAATAGGATGCATGAAAATGTAGCACTGGACCAATTCCGAACCTTTAGCACCGCTATCTGAGTTGGGGCGAGCGACACACATCCGATGCAAGCGTGCCAACAAACAAAAGCGCCCATTACCACTTCTGGACTGGGCAGATCGATAGCGCCATTGTCCGCCTGTCAGCCAGTCGTCCGGCAGCTTAGGAGATGAGTGGGCCACCAGAAGTTCTGCCCCACGCTCTGCACAATAACTCCAGTCTATTATTGACAAATGCAATCATTCCTCAGTGGAAAGGAAGACGGACGGTGCAAAGAAAAACAAGCCATTTGACTTGATGTAGCATTCCGAAACCATTACAAGCCATTATCTTCATACTGGGAATACCCAACATAGCTCCACCACCCAGCCTAAACCAGGGACTTAGAGAGAGGGGAAAAAGAAAATAAAAAGTAGATAATCACCAAAGACTAGAAGAACAGGGGTCATCATAGTCGAGCCACTTTCTCCAAAATGTATGGAAATCTTTTTTAATGTGCCATCCTCTTTAAAATAAGAAGCATCTGAGCTATTCCGCTAACGAGATTGCATCAAAGAGGACGGGAATCTGCGCACCCCTCGGAGGGACTCTTTTGTCAATTATACGAAAAGAAAAACTGTCACTCCGTCACATTAGCGGAGTTAATCCTGGCACTTTAACACCGCCAGACACAAAGCAACAGCAATTACATCCACCACCACATCAAACACAGCGCTCCAATAAAGCTCACGAGAATAGTCCCTATAACAGCTTATTGTTTCTCTGGTCTGTTATCTCTAATTGTGAAAGCTTCACTTTCTGCACAGCGGTTTCTGGTGCGAGGCGTAGAGCCACGCCATAAATATGCACTTGCTAGCACTGGTCATTATCTATAATTAACCGTTAAACAGATTTACAGAATTCAAGTTCAAGGTTTAATTAGTCACATACGTGGTTATTTAACAGGAGAAGGAAAAGCTTTCTTAACTTTCAATGGAAGTCAAAGCTAAAAGACTTAATGCCTAGTCATTTGCAGCATTTCTTTTGGTCCGTTTAGCATGACATTTCGGCACAATGAAAAGAACGAAACAGTGAAAACCTGCAAAAATGGAGGTGAACAGTTTCTTCGTGGCAGCGGCGATACATATCTATAAATGGACTAAAGTATTGGGACACTTGCTCATTCATTGTTTCTTCCAAACTCAAGAAGAGTTGATCCTGCTTTTGTTGGAGTAACTGGAGTAACTACTGTCCAGGGAAGAAGGCTTTCTACTAGACTTAGAAGGAGCATTGCTGTGAGGATTTGATTGCATTTGACAACAAGAACGGTAGTGAGGTCAGGATGTTGGATGATTAGCCTTTAAATTCAAGTTCAAAGTTGAATAGCTGGTTATAGTTGTAGTTTGCTTTGATAACTGTCCGCTCACATGAAACAACAGGATGGAATATGAGGTAAGAATAGAACAAAATCTATCATTTGGCAAATTTATATCAATTATACACATTTATATAAACAATATGAAGAGACCACTTAATTTGTTTTCTTAAATTTACATTTCTACATGTCTTGCAGTCATTTAATTCCAGGTATTTCATTAAACAAAGCTGAGTTAGCTGAATTTACAGACATTACGTTTATGAATGGCATAAAGTCACCCAGCAGCAATGTGAAAGACTAGTGGAGAGCCGGCCAAGACAGGAAAGCTGTGATTGGCCATCAAGGTTATTTCACTATAGTGAATTTAATCAAATATTAGCACTGTGTTGTTTAAATTAGAATAATAACTTCTTTGCATTATAATTACTATAATCATTTATTTGCATTATAATTATTATAATCATTTATTTGCATTATAATTATTATAGTCATTTATTTGCATTATAATTTGTATAATCATTTCTTTGCATTATAATTATTATAGTCATTTATTTGCATTATAATTTTTATAATCATTTCTTTGCATTATAATTATTATAGTCATTTATTTGCATTATAATTTTTATAATCATTTCTTTGCATTATTAGAGCAGTTGTCTTTGAGCAGTTGTAATGTTTGCAAATAAATAAATTATCTAAATAGCAAATATTTTTATTTGGAATGTAGGGGAAATGTTGTCCATGGTTTATGAAATACAACGCACATGTTAATTTCCCTGAACACACTGCCTATAAATAGTAAAACCAGAGAAACTGATCATGTATTTTTGAACATGTATTTTTTCCAGAGCTGTATAAAAGATTCTGAGGAGATACTGAGGAGAATCGAGAGTCATCCTTTTAAGGTTTTGCTCCAAAGAACCATTTGGGACCCATTTTTAAGGGAAAGCTAAAGAAATAAAAAGTAAAGGGTACAAACTCTAAATGGAAACTTTAGACTATTTACTTCTAGCCTGCAGAATCCTGCTCTATGATGGGGAACGATTCACAGCACAGGCTGACAGGAAATCCTGGAAAAGCCTGCCATGAATGGAAGGAGAAACATTAGGAAAGAGAGACTGAGGAAATTAAAGGGTGGATTGATAGCCCTTAATAACCCTCAGAGGAGATTTACTCCCAATTCCATTACCCTTATCTCGTCCCGTCCACATCGTTTTAAATGTCACTTTAGCTGTTTTAAGAAAGTGACAGTTGAGTCACGAAGCAAGTTAAGGAAGAAGAGGTAAATAAAAAAATAACCCTACAATTACAAGCCTAGATTACAAGCCTATATTTGGTGACTAGCATAATAATGCAGTTCATTTTTTTATTTTTATTTTTTTGGCATTTATCAGATTGACTAACTAATCCTGCTAACTGCATTTAAAACATACAGTCCACTAGAGTCTTTCATTTTTCATTTTTGTTATGTAAACATGATCGAATGCGGAGTACTTTTCTTATGGTTATTTCATGGTATGATGCAATGCAATCTGCACAGCAATTTCTCAAAAGGTCAACCAGTCTGACCAGTCAGAATTCTCAGTTTTTAGATCAACAGTATTTCAATGATTTTCACGATTTTACTCATTCAGAAACTAGAACATCAGCAGAGAAGTTTACACTGTAAAAACTAGCTGCATTCTGACAAAATTCTATCCAAACTCAACTGTAGATTGGCAAAATTCACTCCACCCAAACTATAGCCAGACTAAATTCTAACCAAACTGTACCCTGAAAAAATTCACTACACCCAAACTATACCCTGAAAAAATTCACTACACCCAAACTGTACCCTGAAAATATTTACTCCACCCAAACTGTAGCCAGACTAAATTCTAACCAAACTGTACCCTGAAAAAATTCACTACACCCAAACTGTACCCTGAAAAAATTTACTCCACCCAAACTATACCCTGAAAAAATTCACTCCACCCAAACTGTAGCGAGACTAAATTCTAACCAAACTGTACCCTGAAAAAATTCACTACACCCAAACTATACCCTGAAAAAATTCACTACACCCAAACTGTACCCTGAAAATATTTACTCCACCCAAACTGTACCCTGAAAAAATTCACTCCACTCAAACTATAGCCAGACTAAATTCTAACCAAACTGTACCCTGAAAAAATTCACTACACCCAAACTGTACCCTGAAAAAAATCACTACACCCAAACTGTACCCTGAAAATATTTACTCCACCCAAACTGTAGCCTGTAGCAAAATTTTTACCAAATTGCAGCCTGACAAAATTTACTCTACCAAACAGTAGCCCAACAAAACTCAATCTAAACCCAGATGTAACCTAAAAAGGATCTGTCTGAACCTTACTGTATATCATATGGCGTCTGAATATACCTGAATGTGGCCCAGAACAAATCATCCTGAACCTGACAGCACCCCCAAACCATTCTGTCCATTCTGTTTCCAAAATGAGGTAAATCTGTAAAACTCAAGGTAAATGTAAAAATCTAAGCCTAACCGGTATTTATGGACTGATGTCCAAAGCACACATTGTGTGAAGGGAAGGGTGCTGTCAGGTTTAGAGAAATCTTTTACGCTTTACCTCACATGCGCTGAACCTGCTGAACTCCCAAATAGAGGGATGAGTAAGCAGTAGGTGTACAGAGAGGATCGTACTCATCTTGGCATGAGGTGCGTGTGTAGCACAGCTGAAAGCATCTAAAGATATCCAGCTAAGAACACTCTGTACGCTTCACCTAATTTGTACAGGTTTAGCTTCCTATGAAAAAATAACCACAGAAACCTGCTTCAGCTGACATGCACTTGAGTTACTTACAAATGATTTTCTATCTGGTTGACATTCAGAGATTTCATTTACAACACTCAAGTCCATTTAGACTGCTGTTCATATAAGTTTAATTACCTTCTACCCTGAAATACCCTCCGCTTGCCAGGAATCACTTCTAATTCTGGCTCCGGAAAGCAGACTGTTAAAAATTCAGATACACTGTGTTCGGAAATTTCCAGGTTGTGTAAATGTAAATCCTGTAAATGTTTCAAAATCTACTATACAATCCTCCGTCCAAATATGGATGCATGAAATGCAAAACAGCCCATTTTGAACTGTTTATCTAATGTCATTAGATGTATTCAGCCTATCCCAGTTTTCAACCCCGCCTACTTATACTGCAGTTCTAAATAGTGTTTCAGTGCTTTTTGAATAAGGCATAATACAGAACAGACCTAATTTATCTTATACAAGTCAAAAGCACAATATTAGAAACAGTAAAACAAAAAAAATACATGAGATAATAAAAAAATAAAATGTACCTTTAAAGCCCTTTAAAAATGCAGTGTTCACTATTTACTAAGAAAACACAGATATGAGGTTGGATTTCCACCTGGGTTTTGTTCCACCTTGACATTGTTTCATCACTGCCATGGAACAACCATTATGGTTCCATAAAGAACCAGTTTTGAGAGATATATAGTTAAGTGAAAAAGTCAGGACACCCCATGAAAACCTTTGTCTTTTTTAATATACTTAAACATCAGGGCATTTGATCTTCATTTGAATATTGAGAGATAGATGTAATTTAACTAAACCCATAAAACTAAAGGCATTATTTATAAAATGTTAATTCGAAATGTTATGTTCATGTAAGAAAAAAAGTTAGAACCCCCTTTGCCCTAATCATTGGTATTTCCCCCCTTGGCTAAAAGAACTTTCATTGTAGGAAACAGTTAAACGTTTCCTACAATGATCTACCAGTTTCCCACTCCTCCAAGCAGAAGTCTTTCAGCTGTGTGGGTTTTCAGCTCTACTTTTTGGAAAAAGTCAACCAGTCTGATCAGTCAGAATTCTCAGTATTTCAGCGATTTTCCCCAATCAGAAACTAGAACATGAGGAGAGAATATCACACTATAATAATATTCTACATCATTCTGTTTGATCAACAGCACACAAATAACGAATCAGAACTCCAGTATAGCCAGACAAAATTCTCTCACCCCAACTGTAGCATAGGAACATTAGTCCAAAACCTAGCGTACCAAAGCAAATTTCTGTGAAAACTAGCTGCATTCTGACAAAATTCTATCTAAACTCCACTGTAGCCTAATGAAATTCTGGCAAAATTTACTCCACCCAAACTGCAGCCTGACAAAATTCCAGTCAAGCCCAACTGTATATTTGCTGAATTCTTCTATCCCAAACTGACCAAATTGTAGCCTGGCAAAATTCTATTCAAACCCAACAGTAGCCTGACAAAACTCACTCCACCCAAACTGTAGATTGACACAATATACTCCACCCAACTGTCGCCTGACAAAATTCTATCCAAACTCAAGTGTATCCTAATGACATTATGACCAAACCCAACTGTAGCCTGGAAAGATTTACTCCACCCAAACTGTACCCTGACAAAATTCACTCCACCCAACTGTAGATTGGCAAAATATACTCCACCCAACTGTAGCCTGACAAAATTCACTCCACCCAAACTGTAGCCTGACAATATTTTATCCAAACACAAGTGTATCCTAATGAAATTATGACCAAACCCAACTGTAGCCTGGAAAGATTTACTACACCCAAACTGTACCCTGACAAAATTCATTCCACCCAAAATGTAGTCTGACAAAATTCAAACCAAATTGTAGCCTGACAAAATTTACTCCACCCAAACTGTAGCCTGACAAAATTCAATTAGACTTTGATCAATGGTCTACCAGTTTCACACTCATCCAAGCAGAAGTCTTTCAGCCGTGTGATGTTTCAGCTCTATGTTTTGGAACTTTAGTATTTTCCTCAAGCGTCCTTTCAAAAACAAATCCTAGTGGACTCTATGTTGGAGAGCTCACCAGGCCCTACTGCAGAAAATCAGCCCTAAAACATGACATTTCCTCCGCCATGCAAGACAGTTGAGATGGGTTCTCTGTGTCTGGTTTACACCACAGTCCTTGTTTACTGTGTCCAAATAATTCTATGAATATCAATTGCATGTGGTCTCTTTCTGGTGGCAGATGCTGTACTTTGACTTCATTTGTGGGAAGAGCTACCTGTTTAAATATGTTAAAAAAGACAAAGGTTTTGATGGGATGTCCTAACTCAGGTTTGAAGAAGTCAATGTAAATGTTCTGTATTGGTTTAAAGGTTCCTCACACTCACAGTTCTAACACAAAAGGTCTGATAGAGATAAAGAAAAGAATGGATAGAGATAGCAGAAGTGAAAGAATAGTGTAGGTATGTTAATACTTAGCCTTTTTTTAAATGATTATCGTTTTTATCCCTCATTTCCCATCACTCATGGATATAAAAATGAATGGAAGTCTAAATACAAAAGCAAAAGATACCAACATCCTCTATTGTAACATATGAATAAATAGAGAATGTGTGTGCGCGTCTGATCCCAGGCAGTCTGACGTAATCCCAATGTGGCGGATTACATTCAGAATTCCATTACCCTGCTTGTCTGGGAGGAAAAGAAGAGACAATTTTCGAAATCTGAATCATTTGAGGTCTTGCATTTCTTTTTCTACTGTGATAACTTTTAACTGGTTTTAGCCTTAAAATTCAAAGCCTTTCAAATAAACCTGTGCCATTTTATTCCCCTGTCAAATGCCCCCTCCTGCTGCTGTTTTGCTTTAAAAAAAGTGTAAAAATTAAAAATAAAAAAGCTGCCTTCTCTCTCCCCCTTCTCTCTCTCTCCCTCCCTCTCTCTCTCTCTTTTATATCCTCTATAATAGCTGAATGAACAAATTCAGCTTCTTAATACGCTATCATAAATCCCTCCATTTATGATCAGCTTATCACAGGAATACATGCCGCAGCAGCTTAACACTCGCAGAATTTATTTGGCCCAATAGAGGCGTCACGTCGGCCCGTGCCAAAGCAATCTAGCCCGCCGCCTCAGCCTGAGCCTGTGCTCATTCCGCAAAACGCTCCGAATAGTCCAGATAACCCTCCCCATTCCAGACGCTCCTGTCGACGTCACAGAAGCTGGTAGATCCCGGACGAGCCCCCCCACCCCCACCCATTCAACCCACCCTAAAAAAAAAAATAAAAAAAAAGCTTGCAGGGCCTCCCATGCTGACTTCAACAAGGCTGGAGATGAAAACTTTGCCTCGACTTCGCACATACTTTCTTAAACTTTCGCGGCGGGTAAACTTGTAAGAGGGACTTTCAAAGGGAAGGCAGATTCAAATGCTGTTTTGTTCTTTTGCATCTCCCAGATGTCTGTGTTTTTCTGGATGGATATCAAAGCGAAGGGCTTTTCTCTTTTTTTCCCGAATCATGAAAGGGAACTCAACAAGAAAGACAAATTTAAAAATCAATAATAAAGTACTTCATTATGGGCTTGCTGCCTGTTAAGCAATGCAGCACACGACTTTGAAACCCAAACTGACTTAACTGCAGAGCTGGCCTGAGGAAAATTAATTATTATTAAAAATGGGAGTTTTTTTAAATGGGAGAAAAAACATGTCCATTCACTACATATATATTTTATTTTATTATTTATTGTATTATTTACTGAGGTCTACTTATGGTATTTATTTAAAGGGATTGTGTTCCAAAAACCTTTGACCTACCAATGACATTTGTCCAATCACTCTTCACAGGCTGTCACCCCCCAAAAAAATCATATTTCAGTTGAAAGTCAATGTTCATCATATCATTTTCGATATTTGGGCACAATTTGAAGAACAACTGCCATTAAAATTAAAATTAAAATTCTATAAAAAATGTAAATAATCAAAAAGATACAACGGGTTTGCATGACAATGGTAATATACATATATGTAAACAACCAATCAGCCATAATATTAACACCAACTGCCTAATATTCACTAGGTCCCCCATGTGACATCATGACAGATCTTGCCATTCAAGGCATTGATTTCAAAAGACCTCCGAAGGTGTCCTGTGCCATCTGGCACCAGGACTAATGTCAGCAGCAGGTCCTTTAAGCTCTGTAAGTTGTGAGGTAGGACCTCCATGAGCATCAGCGAGCCTTAGGTGCCAGTGAACCTGTTGCCGCTTCACCAGTGGTTCCTTCATTGAACCTCGTTTGGTAGATATTATCCACTGGTTACCATGAACACTCCACAAGACCTGCAAGACCTGTTTTGGAGATGCTCAGACCCAGTCGTCCCATCCTTACGCTAGACCACTTTTCTGCTTTAAACACATCACCAGACCAGCGGCACACCCTCCTATCACTGCTACCTGTCTAATGACCATGTTCAAACCTAAATGGACTATAACTATCTGCCACTATTAATATTAGCACTATTAACTATCATTACTCGGACCATCACTGCCATGACTATATTAAGTTACACTACACCATGATTATTATATTATGATTATGATCAGAGCCGTTCAACAGTAGAGATGGTTTGGTAACTTTTATCAATAATTTATAAATAGTTCTGATCGGAGGAGGGCGGGTCGGGTCCCCCTTGTGAGTCTGGTCTGGTTCCTCCCAAGGTTTCTTCCTCCAGCTCTGAGGGAGTTTTTTCTTGCCACTGTCGCCGTTGGCTGCTCACTGGGGGTCTTTGATCCTTCATGTCCTCTTATGTTATCTCTTTTTTGTCTCTGTCTTTTACTAATTACTAATTATGTAAAGCTATACTAATAAATTTGACTTGACTGGACCTTCAAGAACTGGCTGTTCACTGTTTCCCAGCCCTTGACAGATGTAGACACTGAAGATGAAGATAATCAATGTTTTTCCACCCTACCGGTCAGTGGTATTAATGTTATGGCGGAACAGAAACTGTTTATACTCAACATCAACCTCAAAAAAGGCAGGAAATTGTCCTTTTCCATGAAATCGGCCCTCTAAAAGGTCCACGTGCGGCTATTTCCGCATGAGCCGGTTTGAAATATTGACTGCCATGAAGGCTTTTCGAGCAAGAGCATAATTCACCTTGATTGCTTTGTTGGTACCACCTACCACATAGCGCTGTCAACTGAAATGATGTAGTAGCAGCAGCATGCGATTTTAACACAACAACATCATTATCATAAAAACGTTGTTTTGGTGAGTGTCTAAGATCTATCATCTTAGGATTCCCTGGTAAAGCCCTTATACCTTCCATAACTTGCAACTTCCATATTAGTTAGAAGGTCCAATTCAAACCTCTTCTGATGCTTTGAGGAACCCTCAAGAAAAGGTTATTAAAGTTCCTTGAAGGTTCCTCAAAGCACCTTAAGAGGTTCCTCCATGATCCAAAAGCCAATCCGAAAGTTCCACCAGGATCTTATACGTTTAACAGTGTGTATAGTACCAAAAAGGGTTCTACTTAAGAGCATTAGTTCTTTGTAATGCGGTTCTTTACTCAGTTCTCTAAAGCCCCTTTTTTCCAGACATGCGCAGTAACTCTAAATTTTGTATTATTTATTTAATATTATTTTAATTATTATTATTGTTATTATTATTATTATTATTATTATTATTACCCCAAGGGGCTGCAAATGTCCGGATCAGTTGTACAGGACATTACGTGTATGCAATGCCTGTACCCTAGTGCAAAGTCTGGTAATGTCAGAGTGAGCCCACGTGTGAACAGCGCAGATCATTTTCTGGAGAATTCACAGTGGGTGTGTTGATAACGTCATTCTGCTAGTTCGGACCATGCCTTCAGCTTCTGATGATTTGGGAGAAGGCCCTAAGAGCGGCTTCTGCCAGTGTCCCCTCTGATAAGTGGAGCCAGAAATGATAGATGACAGGACTAAAAGCGAGGTGACGGGGTGGTGGCGGGGTGGTGGCGGGTTGTATAGACTTGTCGTAGAGAGATGAACAAGGTAGAGATGGAATTCATAGGAGGTTAGATTAGGAAAGAGGGGCTTCAGGAATGTTCCTCTTTCCATTTACATTTACATTTAAGGCATTTAGCAGACGCTCTTATCCAGAGCAACTTACAAAAGTGCTTTGCTATTTACCCAAGAAAAACCTCAGCTAGTTAGAATAGACTAATAATTCAAAGATCCTCTAAGTTTAGACTCTACTAAACACAAGTCAGTAAGGAGATCATAGTACTCTGCTATTCACCAAAGTCCTCTCAGAAGAGGAGGGTCTTCAGTCTGGGTTTGAAGACAGCGAGCGTTGGACTCTGCCGTTTGGACACCCAGGGGAAGCTCGTTCCACCACTTCGGTGCAGGACAGAAAAAAGCCTGGACGCTCGTCTTCCGTGGATTTTGAGGGATGGCGGGTCAAGCCGAGCCGAGCCGTACTGGAAGCTCGAAGCCCAAATGTAGTTATTTCTTAACTAATTTCTTAATGGATGAGTCGTTAGCCTCGTTCGCCATCTTCAATGGGCCTCCAGCGCGCACTACACAGGTGCCACTACACCCTTGCCTAAACCACAGAGAACCTTTCCTGTAGTAAGAACTCCGGGTTACTCCGGATAATGTCTGGACCTGATTCTCCGGACATTTTCCGGCAATAGAAAAGGTCTTGATTGGTGAGGTGTTCAGGTTTTCTTTGGCAGCTAATACTGTGCAATGGGTGAAAGTGTATGTGTGTGACTGTGTGTGTGTGTGTGAAAGTTTTTAATTATTGATTCTTTCCATTCAAAGAAAGCAAAGCTAAAAGGAAGAGTAAATTATTGAGAAATGATATTCAAAGAAAGTGAAGTTTAACGAAGGGCTGAAAGTGTGGTATCTGCAAAGTGCCTTGCCCAACTCCCACAAGTGGCGAGGTGAACTAAGGCTTTCTGCAGAGGAACAGGATGAACAGATTGATTTTGATTTTTCTGGCGATCTCTCTTATCATATGCATGTGTTTTGTGCATGTGTGTGTGCGCGAGCACGAGCAGGCTGTCGGCCGTACCATGCCCAGACATGCGGCTCATCTTCCTGCTTGTCCGTTCCAAAAATACCCACCATTAAGTTTACTGGTCTGATCTGCTCCTGCGAATGCCAATACAACTGCTTGGAGACAAACATTGCTGGGAAAGAGAGATTAACAGTAAAAAAAAAAAAAAATAAATAAATAAACAAGCAGAGGAGAGGAAGTAAAGGGATGGGATTTTATGCATCCATGTGCTCCTCTTCCCCAAAGCCCATCTTGGGAGCACAGGTGGGATATCGTTAAATAGTGGGAAAGGACTGTTATAAAAAAAAATAATAATAAAAAAAAAAAAAAAACTTTTGCCCCGAGGCGAGCCAGAGTTATAGCCATGCTGAATTCACCGTGTCGAGTCCCCATAAAAAGGCCAATTACACGCTGCAATGGCCATATTAATTAGCGCGGTACACGTGCCTGGTCCGGGCGCCCCAGAAACGAGAAGTTCCGAGAAGGTATCCTCGACCCCGACGACGATCTTACAAGACAGCGAGATGCTGCTATCAGCCCTGGGGCCCCGGCGACGCAAACCCCAATCATCTGCTTGACTAACTTCACTATCTGAGCTGCCTCCATCACATGCCGCCTTTGTCTGCATCTCTGTCCCTGATCATGACATTGGAAATGAAAACGTTCTCCGTCTAATGCGGCGCCTCGTTGTCGTCTGAGTGTAGCTCTGACAGGATGCGGAGTTCTGCCTTTTCAAATATTGAAGCGGGAGTTGCCCTCTTCCGAAGTTCACTAGCTCATGTAGATCCTAGTCGTGAGCTAGGGTACAGGACCTGGCCTAGAACTTGCATGTACAGAATCAACAAGCTAGCTTGACCTTGGAAGCATTCTTTAAAAGGTACCTTAGTAAACTCAGTGCCTGGATAAATAAGGTTGTATGTAGAAAAAGGGTTGCACAGTGGCTCAGTGGTCTAATGCGCTGCCACTTTGGCACACCCTTCCACATCAAAGACCACTCTTAATTTTTTTTTTTTCAGCCATTAATCACAACTTGTTAATTTTTCAGAAGAGATAATCTACTTGCACAAAGAAGTGGAAAATTAAATATTAAGATATAAAAGATAAAGAAAACAGGTCCCCTAACAACCATGCAGGACCTTGTAGACCACCACACCCGCCCCTAACGTTTAGCAGTTAAGCTTTCATCTTTGAGAGAGAGTAGAAAATCAAGCTCCACTCTTACTTCAGATCCCCAACCCAACACTGTGGGTCTGAAGCTGGTCCAGAGGTCCTGAGTCCAGACCTCAACATCACTCAATGTGTTTGGTAGGATTTGGAGGGTCTCGAAGCAGCAAATGCTCCAACTTCCTTCTAAGACTGAACTCTGGAGGTGTGGAAGGTGGAGGAGTTCCAAGTTACTTCCAAAGAATGAAGCCAGAGCACTGTGGCCCAACCCCTGCATGAAGCCATAAAAATGCTTGAACATCCAAGATGGGACAGGAAACACCAGCAAGCTCAAACGTGAGGTTGGATGCCACACCTGTCTATGATAACTGTGGAAACCACTTAGCACCTTCTAAATAGTTCTCATATTCGTCTCTTTCTCTCGACATGTCATTACCACTGTCTCCTTGATTGTCGGAGAAAGCATTCTTCCCACAGACGGACGTTACATTCCTAATGGTTATTGGACATGTTTGACTGTCTCGTAGACAGAGCAGAGTCAGTAATAGAATATTCATCTGAAGAAATGAGATTTTCTTTAGATGAGTCAATAAAGAGAATTGAGATCTGCTGCGAGCGAAAGCACAGCAAATGTCTGCGGTTCTTTTAATGCACTTGAGACTTAATACCATCAGATACCCATACGTCAGATTGGTTTAATATGAAATGAGCAACAAGGAATCCCACAGAGTTAAATTTACTCCAGCAGATTATTTGATTTAGGCTGATTTAGCTGAACTGCAGGCAGGAGGTAAATGAATAGAGTCAGTTGCACTGTGAGTAGGACATGCCTGTCTTCTCCTGACGTGTTCTCTGTGGCTATATAGGATAAATTAATTCTAATAACAATAACAATAACCTTACTGTACTACCTAGCTGTGAGGACTGCACTAATACAGTGATTTCATACCAATTAAGGTCCTTTCGCATCGAGACTGTGAAGTTTCCATTTATATAAGATTACGAGACAAAACATTAGTCACCTTCACTGTTTAAGGTGGTAGTAACTTCAGGCTCCTAGAGGTGGCACTGCGCAAGGATGATGGGGCTATAAATACCTGTGGGGTGTGTGAGGGGACTCAGACATTGAGAAGAGTGCAGTACAGGGCAGTAAATATGTCACTGGAATTGTGGAAAATGGGTCGCAAAGCAGATGTTAATGATTGGCAAAAAGGCGTGACTGCATTTGGGCTTTAATGATAGCAGCTGAATCTGCAGGTGTATGAAAGCATACGGTCTTACAGGTCTACTAGCAGTGGCAGAAATCCCAGTCTACAGGAAATTCTCCTCAGAATTGTGGTCGAAATTCAGAACTGATGGTCAGGAGCCACTGGCGGGTTTCACGGCTTGGGAATAAAAAAATTGCTTCGCCCCTAGAATAGCTTCTAGAAGTCAAGACAGGTCCTTTATCAGTTATCAGACATGTTCTTATCAGTTTCATGGTGCTATTTTGATGAAAACAGCAAATTTAGTTTTATTCATAGATTCACCAACAGGAATCCACAGATGCCCATATATGGCCGTTGTACTCGGTCAACAATAGATTCGCTATCTTTTTACTGACCGTTCTTATTTGAAGACATTTCAATGAATTTAGGCTGAAAAGTATATCTGGTTAAACACATACAGATCTACATTAAACTGACTGTACTTGTCTTGTACTGACTTTTATAGCAGCCAGTTACCAGGTGCAACCATGATTCTGCTACAATTAACCCCACCTACGGCGGTTAAAAGTTCTAGCATTTGCTTTCCTAGAGCTTTCAGAGGACTTGTTCATGGCACCTTTCCTTTTGTAGAAGGCATGTGTAGGTTGCTTATGTAAAGCAATGATTTATTAATCTTACTCAAATTCTAAATTATTTAGCAACAGCTCTCTCCCCTAAGTATTAACACACAGATCCAGAGTTTTACAGCACAGAAAAAGGCATACACAGCAGCGTATGAATATAGAGGCACATAAAGAGAGAAGAAAACAAGTGATGTAGCTGCATAGATACAAATCCTTGACCTACCGGGGCATACAGAGTAGATAAAACAGGACAAAAAAATGACTCACATCGTATTTTGAAGTTTCTATATATCTGTTAGAATCAATGTGCAAAGGGTGGTACAGAGTGTTACATAAATAAATAAATAAATAAATAAATAAATGTAAGTGGGGGAGAAACTGTTCATGGAACTAAAACGAAAGTTCTGAGAAACAAAGTTGAGGTGCTGGGGGTCCACCGTTGGAGCCGTGTTGGTAATAGAGATGTGTGAGTGTGAAGAACATTGTAAAGGTCTAAAGAAGCTTCACTTGATATAAAGGTTCTTTACAAATTTAATACTTTAACTTTCAAACAACATAAATTACTCACACAGTAGTTACTGAGTAATTCATAGCGGATACTGAAAAATTCATAGTGGATAATTCATAGCAGTTATTGAATAATTGATAGTGGATAGTGAATACCGTGTAGTATGTATATTAATACTAGGTATTGAATAATTCATAGTAGATAGTAAATACTTCCTAATACATACAATTCATAGTGGATACTGAAAAAAATAATCATAATTAATGAATAATGCGTAGTGGATACTGAATCCAAAGCAGATACTGAATTATTCATAGTGGATGCTGAAAAATTTGTAGTAGTTACTAAGTCATTTATACCAGACATTGAATAATTCTTAGCATTTACTGAAATATTCTGAGTAGTTTATATTAGTTAGTACTATACTGTTCAAGTTCACAGTGGATCTTGAACAGTATAGTACTGTACACAGTATATAGTCGTTACTGGATAACAGTGGATTGTAATCTTATCATTCATAGTACATACTGAATAATTCATAATAGTTACAGAACAGTTCATAGTGGATACTGAATAATTCATAAAGGACAGTAAAGAATGCATAGTAAATACACAAAAAGTCATAGAATATACAGTAAAACTCTTGATAGCTATTAGATAATTCATAATGAATAATGAATCATTTATAGTAGTTAAGTAAGTAATTCATATTGGCTACGGAATAAATCATATTCAGTAGTTCATAGCACTTACAACATAATTCATAGCGGATACTGAATAATTCATAGTAGTTACTAAGTAATTCATACTGTCTACGGATTAAATCAGTGGATACTGAATAGTTCATAGCACTTACTACATAATTCATTGTGGATACTGAATATTCAGAATGGTGGTTACTAAGTAATTCATACTGGCTATGTAATAAAGCACAGCAGAAATTGAATAGTTCATAGCACTTACTACAGAATTCATAGTAGATACTAAATAATTTATAGTAGTTCCTAAATAATTCCTACTGGCAACAGAATAGTTCATAGAACTTACTCCAAAATTCATAGTGGATACTGATATTTTATAGTAGTTACTAAGCATTTCATACTGGCTGTGTAATAAATCATAGTGGGTACAGATTTGTTTATAATAAAAAAATGTTTAAAGCACTTACTACCTAATTCATAGTGGATACTGAATAATATATAGTAGTTACTAAATAATTCATACTGGCTACAGAATAAATGATAGTGAATACTGAACCATTCATAGCTGTTACTACACAATTCATAGTGGATCCTGAAAAATTCATAGTGGTTACTAAGTAAATCTGAGGACACTGAATAATTCATTGTGGATGCGGAATAATAGGTCTTAAATGAGCTCAAGGGGTTAAAGACTCTTCACACTCACACAGCTCTGTTACAAACATGGCTCCTTATAGACGCAAGGGGTTCTTCTATGGCATCGCTCAGAACCACTGAAGCTTCTTTTTTCTAAGACTGTGGAAATACCTGCCTAGTAACACTGCAGAACAGCGGCTGAGCAAAAACGGACGGGACAGGCAGAGGCAGTCCACAGGCCAAGACTTAATCAAGACTGCTTGTACGAAACCCTGAACATCTGCTATTAAACATATTAGACATCACATAATGGAAGACGTTAGACAGAGAAGCTCATTTCTGCATTACCGACAGGTCCAGTCATGCGACTTTCCGCGGATCCTAGGGCGCACACATCTTCGGCGCGGACAGGCCTAGCAGAGGTCACAATCAACTGCTGAGCCGACAAAGCCATGACGAGAACAATAATGAGGCTGTAATTACTGAGCAAGCTGTTTCGGCAAGCACAACCGAGACTCACTGAGTGAGCGCACGCTATATTAGGCGCCTGCCAGCAAATGAGAGGGAGCACATTCAGGGACTCGAACCATCCACACGCTGCCAACTCGCTGATTAGAGCTTGTCTATGCACGACTCTGGCAGATACGAGCTTCTACGGGCCGCTTTCACGGCGCCGCCAGCTTCTGCAGAACAGGGGGGTAAGTGGGAAATGGTGATTTTGGTGTTGGTGATAAAAAAAAATATGCAGGGAATTGTCCAATCCCAATACGGGGTATTTTGATACTTCCCCCTCACTGTTCGAGATTTCATTTCCTGTTGATTAGCCTAGCGTGATAAATGGCACAATTGGCCAATTACTGCAATTGAACCGAAATGAACGCCCACCTTTCAAAACTGACCACAAACCAGAGGGGAACCCTCAGAGCTCTGTTGGCTTTCACAGAAGGCCTAATGACTTTGTGTGTGTTCATTTCACATCATTTGGTAGTTTAAACTCTAAGTGTTGCAGTGCTGGACTTATTTAATTGATTAGAAACAAAAGAGCTTAAGCCTTAAACACCAAAAACAGAGCTGTCCAATAAGAATTTTTATCAAATGCAGATACAGCTTAGTGAGCTTGACCACTGGTTAGGCCTTCATGGGCTCAAGCGATAACCCAAAACACAGTCAAAGCATAAACCATCGACATAATGAGAAAATGAATCAAGGAATCAAATAATTGCTTTTTAATTTTCTTATTTTATGAAAATTTAAAAATCACTCCAGGCCTTCAGGAAGTTCTCGATACATCACTGAATGTTAATACGAGTGGTAGAGTAACCGGTTTCAGTTAGAAATGGAAAGTAGTGGCAGCAGCTCTGTTCCAGGGCTATTTACAGAAGGAGTTACGGTAAAACTGCAACGTACAAGTTTAGATATCCTTTTAAGCCCCTGGCAACCTAAATCTGGAGGTTCCTCAGGGCCCTCAGTGTACATGTACAAAGCATGTCTTCCTAAGAAAATCTTCCTAAGGTCTAATAAATGTCTGCTGTATCTCACCAGCACCAGTACTGCTCTCCTCTCAATGTGAAATAGGCGGTCCTAAAAGTGGGTCAGGTTCATGGCATAATACCCCTGACCAATCACAAGGTTAATATTGCTCCGCCTTCTCTTCTCAAGTCAGATCAACCTGGAGAGCTAAAACTAGTGCAAAAGCTAAAGGTTAACCCCTCTGCTTCTTTGAGTGAAACCCTAGAGAGACCATTTTTTTGTGAACGTAAGAAATGTGGACGTAAAGAACCCTTAAATTAGTACAGAACCTTAACATCCACTTCTTTAAGCCTTTACAAGCTTATTCACACACTCATATCTCTTTGACAAACATTCATTTTTATGGAACCAAAAATGGTTCTTCTAATCTAATCTAATTCCACACCAGGAGCAGTGGAACGTTGAGCAGGAGCAGTGGAACGTTGTTCTTTGGAGTGATGGTGGTCGGTGCTCCATCCTATACTTAGGATAAGGATAAGTTGGGAGTTCAATTCTCTTGCTGCTGAATTCAATCAAATCTTCATAGCAATGCTCCTCCAAAATGTAGTAGAAAGCCTTCTTCCCTGGCAGGATACACTCTTTTTAATAGCCTTGATTTTAGAAGAAACAATGAACAAGCAGGTGTCCCAAAACTTTTGTCCATATAGCGTAGCTACGCACCCAAACTGACTCAGCTAGGTCATCGCCAAGTCACAACTTAGCCTTTACCACATACCAAACCAGTTAATCAGCTAGACGTAAATGTAAAATCACCATTTTAGAAAAGATCTGAGGCTCAACTGACCGTTTATTTAGTGTGGTGGTCTGGCACTTCATAATACAGGGAGATTTTCAATCCCAATGTGGGTGACTGTTGATACTCCCCCATCTGTTCCAGGTTCCATTTTCTGTTGATTAGCCTTGCGTGATAAATGGCCCAATAGGTCAATTACTGAAATCAATACAAACTGAATATCAGCCTTCCGAAACAGGGCCTGGACAACCACCGCCGACGCCTCCCTCCGAGTAACCATTAGCGGCTGACGTTTTGAAAGATGCAACCGCCTAAAGCAGATCCATGCCGGTGCGACTCAACCTCATACCTGGCTAGTGCACCAGCAGACTTCAAATAAAGAATGGTCCGAGTGAGAAGTGACGGATTACGGAGCCGGCCGGGGCTGACACTATCAAACACACTCAATAACCTAGGGCCCCAGTGCTTAGCAGGGGACTGCAGGAATGACGTTTGACAGAGAGTCCCTGCGGACTCTTCCTTTTCTGTCTCACTGACAGTGCCTGATGGGGCGGGGTGGAGGTGGGGGTGGGGGGGGGGTTCTTCCATGAAAAGCACAGTCAGTTTCACCCAGCTTGGTTATTAACTTCCTAGAGCTGAAAGAAACAGTTTGGTAAAAATGTCAAATATATAATTTTACATCATATGAGCTAGCGTTAGCTCTAAAAGTGGACAAAGCTGGACAAACCACGCGACCAATGCGCTCGGAGGAAAGTGCCGAGCACCCGGCTCTGATGCACCAGCCAGGAGACAGCAGTGCCGGCCAGCATTGCAATAGAGTGATGTGGGGAGCAAGTCTACCATCTACCCACCCTGCAGAGAGCAAGGCCAATTGTGCACTCTCAGGGCCCGGCTGCCGATGGCTAGCAGCATGACAGGGATTCTAACTAGCGATCCTCTGGTCGTAGTGACAGTGCCTTATCCCACTGGACCCCTCAGGGGCCTGCCCCTAAATTTTTTTAACCCAAGATGTTCATGTCCGAATCTACCCAGAAGGTAGGTCACTGGTCCAGGGCTCTAGGTAAGGTAAGTCCCATGATGCTAACACACTCTTCCTCCAAGGATTGCTGCATTTTTTAGAACGGCTAGCACCAGTGGTGGATTTTGGAATAGGTAGCATGGGCAACCGCCCAGGGCAGCATTTTGCCGGTGGAGGCACGGGGCGACCACCCCAAAAAATGTCTAAACCCAGGTAATGAGTTCTAGCATAGGCTAAATAATGCCGGGTTTAGGGGCGAAAAAACAAACAAACATAATGGCCAATGGCTACACAGCTTTCCCAAACAGGAGGCCCATATTTTTGTCAGTTTACACAGGCACTCACACATACACATACTATATGTCCAAATGTTTGTGGACACTCCTTCTAATGAATTCTACATTCAGCTACTTTACGTGGTACCCTTTGCTAACAAAGATGTGTAATTGCACACATACACATTGCAGACACACACAGCTTGTTTAGTCCTTGTAGAGAAGTATTGCCAATAGATTAGGACTCTCTGGAGTGGATAAACATGAACCTATTGGCCCCATGCTTCCTAATGCCAGGCGTGGGCTAAAGGGGTATAAAGCCCCCCAGTATTGAGCTGTGGAGCAGTGGAAGAACTGTGTTCTCTGGAATGATGGAGGATGGTGCTCCATCCAATACTTTTGGGATGAGGTGGAGAAGAGGTGGTAAGGGGTGATCATCCAACATCCTGACCAATACCCTTGATTTGAGAAGAGAATTATGCGCAATGCTAATTGGTGTGGTAGTATCTACCATTACTTCTAAGCAACCTTAGCCGCACAGTTCCAGTCCAGAACTAAAAGAAGCAAACTTCAGACACCCTTGGCTGATTGATTACGACCAAACTCCTCCTTTAAGTCATTAGAAATAAAGCATGCGGATACTGTAATTAATGCTGGGGTTCATTAGCCTAACTACCGTCACACTCATTGTTTTGTCCTCTTAATTAATGTTAATGTAATCTTCAGGGAGAAACATATGAGCGTGATGCATTGTTGAAAGTTAACTTCAAGAGTACGGTGGCGAGAGTCTGTAGGTGTGTGTGTGTGTGTGTGTGTGTGTGTGTGTGTGCGCTTGGGAGATTTGACCTCTCGCGCTGGAGGTTACCATGCTTGTTTGCGATCCTCCTGAGTGTTGACAGGCTGATGAAAGAGGAGCAATCAGAGGCTCTCGCCCCCCGCAGCGAGCCCTCACAGCAGGCCCACATTACACCAGCCTGTCTTGATTAACCGCTATAACAACCTCCCTTAAAGACAGGCCACGGCCCACGACCACCCTGCTCGCTCGCCCCCTCTCCATCTCCCTCGCTCTCCCGCAAAACGTCCTGCTTCGGCATCTCCCGTCCCCTCTGCACTTCTTTCTCTGCCCTTTTTTGATCCAGCTCCATCACATCATCCATCTGTCTCTATCTTTCTTTTCTCTCACGCATTTCTCTCCTGGTTTGTGTGACTTTCCGAGCACCTCTTACTATGAGGTCAAGGCAAAACATCCTTTGCCCACTTTATCACAATAGGAATGATGGAGCTGCTAGAGCACTTCAGCAGGAAACCAAATATTGCAGTCTTTGACTAAAGGCTTGAGTTACAAGGTGCATTAAGTTTTGCGTCCATATTCTACTGAAGTGATCGCTGTGCCTTGAGAGGCTTTCGCTAGTGGACTGGGAGTATTAACGTTTTGAGGGTGTAAATAAAAAGAGTCAAGGGCGTTACGTAAAAGTCGTGGGATTTTGGAATTAGCTTCGTTTTACAGCCCTGTTTTGCTTAGGCTAGGTCTTGCTTTGTTTGAGGGTCATGGTTTGCGACCTCCATGTTGCAAACTCTCATTATTCATCTTTTCCAAGGTAAAAGCAGATTTCCATTCTAGGGCCCCTTTAGGCAAATTCAGTTTCAATTTTATATAAGTATACATAGTTATTGTTGTCATTTGGCTGCACTACTGAAATGTAATGAGATAATAGATTAATTAATTACATAATCGGTTCCGTTATACATTTACAGTCATTTTCTATACAGTATTAACAGGTTCAGGTGTGGACTTTTAACATTTTCCATTTGGTTAGAGGTCAAACTGTTAGAAAAACACTGGAGTATAATACCCTTGGCCCAATTCCCAACTCCTTGCTCTGCCAGTAAAAGTCCATGGTCAAGACTCCTGAAGCTCCATTCGCCCACCTCTTTACCATGACTAAACTGTAAGTGGCTAAGAGTGTCCACCAAATCCGCACACACAGAGGCAAATGCAAAGAAATTGAACGCAAAGCAAACACAATTCAAATGACTTCAGCCTTTTTCACCGCGTCGCCGTTCACTCCCGAGTTGGCCAGGGAATAGCTAACGGCTTAGAGCCTGAGGCCAGGTTTCTGGGGCGCATCCCTGCCCCAGCAGCACTCCTCGAGCTGATTTGATGTGTACTCAGTGTCGAGTGGCTCACACTCGGCGGAAAAGAGAGGAACATGTGGTGTGGAGGCGTGGTGATAGCAGCCGAGCGCCAGAGACACTCACGAAAACACAACTTTACTTCTCGGGGTGAGGCTCTTTCGCTGAGGAGATGCTAGTCTAATTGCAAGAATTAACATAATGCGCTCCACTTTCTCTCCCCTCCACCCCCAAATCCCCATTTGCAGTGAGCGCTACTGAACATTGTGCTGAGGAACAAACTAAATGTGACAAAAGTTGCAGATGCTTCCATGTTTGGACTAAGTTTGGATAGTTTTCATGAGATGAATAAAGACTTGAAGGTAAACAAATGATGCTTTAATAACACACAGGACCTGGAAATCAATAGCCTGGTGCTCTAACCGCTGAGCTACCACTGCCCCAAAAAACTAGCTCAGGGCTTGCCAGGTGAGAGCTTGCCACTGAGCCACCACTGCCCACACAGAGCCGCCACTGCCCACACAGAGCCGCCACTGCCCACACAGAGCCGCCACCACATCCCACATAGAGCCACCAGTGCCCACACAGAGCCGCCAGTGCCCACACAGAGCCGCCAGTGCCCACACAGAGCCGCCACCACTTCCCACATAGAGCCACCACTGCCCACACAGAGCCACCACTGTCTACATAGAGCCACCACTGCCCACACAGAGCCACCACTGCCCACACACTGAACCACCACTGCCCACACACTGAACCACCACTGCCCGCACAGAGCCACCACTGACCACACAAGTGGGGCTGATGTGGATATATGAAGAATGTACAAGAGCAGCATATGCATTATTGTCTAAATCACCAAAAGAACTCTGGGAATCTGGGATGCTGGGCCTTCTTACTAAACCATAAGTCACCAGTTGAATGAAATTAAAATGCAATACACTGTAACTGCCTATTTGACATGTTTTCATTTTTTTTTAATTCCACATTTCAACTTTGGGTTCTAAAAAAAAAACTACGAGCTACGAGTAAACTGGACACAACACTGTCCAAATCCTGACCAGAACTGAGTCGTTTTATCCAACGTATTTAGTCTCTTTTCAACACACACTCACTCGGGGCAGGCTGCTAAAAGGTGCCCAGTGTTCCTAAGCGAAAAGAAAACATTTGCGATGGAAGTTCAACTTTGAGATTTTAACTCCGGGTCACAGCACTAAGCGCTGCCGAGAGTGTATTCAAGCCCATTGCCCATAAAAAAAAAAGCTTTTCACAGGCTTGGTATGATTGTTTGAGCAGTTAATAGCCCCAAACTGCAGCAGAACTGCTCTATTGGACCTGTTTACAGTTTGGGTCTGCTCATTAAAAATCCTAATTACCAGCTGTATTGTATTTCAAGATTGCATTCATTGGGGTAGATCTGCCCATGAGCACACGCAATAATGAATACAGCAAGTCAATCAGTTCATTTGGATGACAAGAAAGGGGCATATAATTTTGGACTCCATTATCTACGGCTACTGCGGGTATGGGAGCGGAAGAAAATACATTTATTTAAGGTGCCAGCTTAATAAAATTTGCATTACGAACCTCATGAATACAGAGATTTTCTTTTGCCGTCCTTCTTTTATTACATTGAGGTAATTGTCTAGTTAATGGATATCTACAAATACAAGGCCGGCGGCCCAGGCCAGCATTTGCAGCTGTTTTTAAAACCACTGAAAATGACAGACTGTCATTCCTTGCTCATTGTTACAGGCCTGTCAGGTGCCTGATCAAGGTTTAACAGAATAAAGGGCCAATGGATTTTAGTCTGATTTGTGACTTGATTTTAGTCTGATTTGTGACTTGATTTCTGACTTGATTTGTTTTGCAAAACAGAGCATAAACAGACATAAATGAAGCAATAAGATCACTTTTCCCATGGTTGCGTGGTGTTCAGCATGGCTACAACGAGTGAAACGTCTGTAACGGTGATGACATTGCTCAAATGCATTGTTGGCTTTTATATAATGGGAAGATAATTCCAAAAAAAATCCAATAAATGTTGTTTTTAATAACAATAAACTTATTCAGAATATAGCGGCATGGTCTCTTCAACGTTTCTAAGTCTAGCCATGTTCAACTCCTTCCTAGAGCTGCTGCCCGCATCAGATTTAAAACTCTGACTCTGGCCTACAAAGCCAAGAATGGACCGGCCAGCCCCTCCGTACTTGATGGTAATGGTCAAAAGCCGATCTGCACCAAGAGTCCTTTGAGCTTCAAGTACGGCTCGGCTCGACCCGCCATCCCTTAAGATCCGCGGAAGACGAGCAGACTTTTTTTTCCAGGCTTTTTTCTGTCCTGCACCGAAGTGGTGGAACAAGCTTTCCCTGGGTGTCCAACGCTCGCTGTCTTCAAACCCAGACTGAAGACCCTCCTCTTCTGAGAGAACTTGTGCGAAGAGTAGAGTTTTATGGTCTCCATACTGATTTGTGTTTAGTAGAGTCTAAACTCAGAGATATCTTTTGGATCCTAGTCTATAGAAACTAGCTGAGGACATTTTCTGAGTAAACAGTGAAGCACTTTTGTAAGTCGCTTTGGAGAAGAGCGTCTACTAAATGCCTTTAATGTAAATGTAAATGTAATTAATTGCTTATTTCCCAAGCAGTGCTGTTATTAAACAGTAGGTGATGGTTGCTGCTCAACATAAAATTCAAAGACTACTTACTTACTTCCATAATCAACTCATTGTTTTTTGTTGGCCCCTGAACCCCAGGCTTAATTATGAGTTTGAAGACCTGCTGTTTAGCATAAAGTAAAAAGTAATATGCTGTTTGCAGTCAAGGAATGGACGTATGGGCCTACACACTGTAGTAACATATGGCAGCTTTGTAAGTGGTTCAGCCAGTCAGATTTCAGACCTGGAACTTTTTCCGTTTTACAGTAAGTGGAATTCACACTGCAGGCACATATTCCAGCATGAGGGAGGCTACATTATGCTTGGCACGCCACATTTTGCCCACACAGCAAATATGGCACTTAAGAAGACAGCAGTAGTTCAGCCATAAATAAGAAAGGAAGGAAAGATACCAGCATGATTTCTCCATGTTTTCTCTGAAGCTTCGGAGAAAATCCCCACTGAGAAGATTTCTATGCAAGTGGCAATTTTCTATTTACCTCAAAATGAACCTTTATTACCTTGTTAGTTCATGCACCTGGTCATTTGAAGCAGCACCCGTCATCCCAAAAAAACACATTGAGGTTTTTGTAAACTATGAAAATTCAAACCCTGAAAAAACTTAAATTAAATTCTTGTTTTCTTGTAGATTTATTGGTTATGTTTCATTTTTGTCGTTTTAAGTAGGTTTATCTAATGAAAAGTCCAATTTTTATCTAATTTTATCTGATTCTACTGGCCGATTATCATTTCCTTCACTACAATGGTGATCAACGTTAACTGAGCGTAGTGTAATTTACCTCAAAATGAAGCTTTTTCACCTTGTAAGTTCATGCACCATGTCATTTCTGTCATGGCATGTACGGCCAGACACAAAGGGAATGAACACTCGCAGAGATGGGATCAATGCAAGACTGTTTAATTAAGCAACCAAACGTGCAAACAAAACTATGAGATCAACTCTGGACAGCAAAGGGTGGCAGAAGCGTGAACACAAACAAACGTGACAACAAAAATGAGAGGGGAGATACAAAATTAAGGACAGAGCCGAGCTCTGTGTACAAACAAAGGTAGCTGGGGAGCCAGCAGCTAGACTAGAAAGCGTGACCAACCTAACCAGCACTAGCAGAGACTGCCTAGAACTGAGGTTGGCTAGGAACATAAACATGACGCAACATATTTCGCTTGCCTCTAGAAAATGACTCATGAACTCTCCTAACTATGAGCTGAACACTGTACACGCTGTTGTTGCGTGAGGAATCACTGAGCGTCATGGAGATTCTAACAGGGTCAGAGAGATACGAAGAGATTCACTGAGATACTGTGAGATCCAAAACGGTTGGGTAAGGTTAAGTCTGAATCAGTATTGCTGAATTCATGGCAGAGAACAAAGGGAACAATGCTCCTTAAGTACTCCCAGTCCCAGGTGAAACACATGAACAAAATGTGCAATGAATCAACACAAATGAACATGAATCAACTCAATTGAACAGAAACGAACAGAAAGTCCTTATTTGGGCCTGTGGGCGGAGGGCGCGATGACGAGGGCCTGACAATTTCATTCAAATATCCTTCATCCCAATAAGAACTTTGGATTAGGTCACCATGCATCAGGAAAGCATATTAACCAGTAATATCATGTTTGACCACCCTGTTACAGCCCAGAAAACAATCAGGTTGACTTTAAAACAAAAAAAAATAACCAGAAAATCCTCTCATGCGGCAATGATACAAGATTATTATAAATATTACATTTCTGACCACACTCCAAGATGATTCCACGTGCCAAAATATATCATGTGTTGCAGATGGAAACTGAACCTTGATTGAACACAGTAAACAAATGTGGAAATTAGCAGTTTGGACTCTGTAATCATGAAGGCAGACTGTTTACAGAACCGCCTGTAAGTTAAACCAGGAGGTATCCCATGTCAGTGCAATAAAACACGCTGTCTACTACCGACTATATGCCTGATCATACATGCAGCACATAGAAAACCAGTGTAATCCACCTTAAGAAAGAGATGGTATAATAACAATCGCACAGCCCGATACCCAGAGCAAATACGACCATAGAACCTGCTGACCCCCTCATTAGAATTCTGGATGTGCTGCTAATCTATTCTCATCTGATCTAATATCCTTTTCAAGTAAGCAACAGGGGGCGTGAGGGGTGCGAAAATAACAATGACTTCAAATAACGAACGAAAACGGAACAGAAAATCAGAACGAAATTGTGAAATGACCCATAAAGTAATATGATGACTTACTGAAGATGATCCGCCTGCTGGTCTATGTGTATTTTTGGCTTCTGGTTTATTTGGACAACAGGCTTGAACGTCTTTTCGCCCAAGGACAAAAGTGACACAGTGCCAGAGTCAAAAAAAAAAAAAAAAAAGCCAGAGATCCACTTGGAGAATGTCAAGTATGCTATTCATCCTGAGCAGAAGCATGGCCGCATGGCCTCCTGTGCTTGAATCTGCTTGTACCAGATTCAAAGGCAGCCGTAAATAAGAAGTTTAGGATCAAGAAGTTGTTCTCATGAAGCCTCGGAGTAAACACAGCCACTGCATCCTTCAGCTCGCAAGGACCTTTAATGAGTGATGGGAAGTCCATTCCAAAAGAGCTGACTTCAGCTAAGCTCCATCACATCTGCTATGTCAGAGACTGCATGAGATTGTTTAATTACCAGCTATATGCTATGCTAACACGGCTCACCAGTCACTCTGAGAATGTTTTATTTCGTTTATTATAATTTATTGGGTATTTTAGGTTGTTTTTGATGTCTGAATAGTTGGTGAGTGACTCAGAAATGCTTAGAAATGCCTACATAGTGCTGCTGTTCTCTCAGGGTCAAAACCATTGGAAGTTCTAGCAAGTAGAATACCCATGGATTGGTTGGCAGTGCATTGCAGGGTTAATGCTATATAGAACCTTAGAATCTTAAGGCTCGCAAAGGTTCTGTGAGTGGTCACGGTTCCATACACATCCACTGCCTTTACTAAAGAACCCTTGAAGAACCCCCTTTTTTTACAGGTTGTATTATAATCTAGTAGCCAAGTCATGAGACCTTAGCCCTGCCTCCTACACCGAATCACAATAACCCTCATGTACTGAAATGGCAAGAGGAATAAATGCCCACAGAGAGGCCTGTTTTTCCTTTCAGCCTGCAAGTGCATAATGGCCCCCGCGCCGAGTGGCAGAATGTTCACGGAAGAGCCAAAAATCTGCACCAAGAAGCGGCACACTTGTTAAGACAGATGGTACATCTGTCATCTGACATCTTTGGATCTGAGCGCAATAACTCTGGAGTTTAGATCAGGATTAAAAACGGCCCCGCTTCACAAGAACACTCCTGACAGCGCCGTTACGCAACCCGAAGACAAGCTATGTGGAGAAAGCACAAAGTTTCACTGTATGTTTATGATCTTAGGAACAGATCCGCCAGCCAAAGACGTTAAGTTATTAAACCAGCCATCATGTGGAGCTTCTTCAAGCCCAGTCGAAAGCCCATGAAAGGCATGCTCCTACTTCTAAACAGAAACAGGGAGAACTGAAAACCTGCCCACACTCTTACTACGTTAATTCACGGACTGCAGCACATTTGGCACACCACACAAGTATGCAGAAGGTATGTTTGCTGGCATCAGGCTTAATGAGTGGAGGTAACTGCTAACTGTGCAGAATACCTTTAAAGGAGCGCTCTGCGGGAATCTGTATTTTTGATACTGGGCTCCCCCTACAGCTGTGGAGTGTAGGCTTTACAGCTTGTGAATGAAAATGTTTCGGAATTGGTGGTGAAGGACCTGCGCTGACTTGTGGAAGCAATTCTTGTCTGGAAATGAAGCGATTTTCCTTCACAAGCCGTCAAACACGCCAATGTCCATGCCCATCAGTTTTGTCTATCGGCCACAATTCAAGACTTTCCAGAATTTCCTGTAGAAACACTGTTGGTAGACCCGTATGAGCATACGCCTGTATACACCTGCAGATTCAGCTACTTCTTTCACACTGTGGCCTCCAATCACTTCTTCTGGCCAGTCATTAACATCTGCTTTGCAACCCATTTTACACACATCCAATGAGACTGTACCACATGTCGCACACCCTGCAGGCAAATTTTTGGGGAGCTTATACACATATGCTTTTATGTATATATATATATGTGTGTGTGTGTGTGTGTGTGTGTGTGTGTGGCAAATTTATCAACATATATAGTGGTGAAAAAAAGTATTTAGTCAGTCACCAATTGTGCAAGTTCTCCCACTTAAAAAAATTAGAGAAGCCTGTAATTGACATCATAGGTAGACCTCAACTATGAGAGACAAAATGAGAAAAGAAATTCTGAAAATCACATTGTCTGATGTTTGTTCACTAGCTGAATGATACAGAACCTGCAAAGACATCAGAATGAAAAGAACCAAGGTTGAGTAACAATGGAGGATTTTACACAAATATGACTCTCACTAGTCCGAGATTTACTTTTGTAATAAACATGACGAGCAACTCGAACATGTTTTTGGCCTTCAACATCTGCCTTTTGCCTTCCCCTTAGCAACAGTGTAATTGACATCATGTTTTTGGCCTTCAACATCTGCCTTTTGCCTTCCCCTTAGCAACAGTGTAATTGACATCATAGGTAGACCTCAACTATGAGAGACAAAATGAGAAAAGAAATTCTGAAAATCACATTGTCTGATGTTTGTAGGTGACCAAATACTTATTTTCCACTTATTATTTGCAAATTAATTCTTTAAAAATCAGACTATGTGATTTTCAGAATTTCTTTTCTCATTTTGTCTCTCATAGTTGAGATCTACCTATGATGTCAATTACAGGCCTTTCTCATATTTTTAAGTGGGAGAACTTGCACAATTGGTGACTGACTAAATACTTTTTTTCACCACTGTGTATGTATATATATATATATTCTTTGTATTCATATTTATTGCACATTTGCTTACGCATTCTAGATCCTAACTTCGTTTGATAGCCTTTAAACTAATCTAAAATTGGCATTTTGAGCTCCCCCTCATGGACCGCTGTGCATTTGTTCACTAGCTGAATGATACAGAACCTGCAAAGACATCAGAATGAAAAGAACCAAGGTTGAGTAACAATGGAGGATTTTACACAAATATGACTCTCACTAGTCCGAGATTTACTTTTGTAATAAACATGACGAGCAACTTGAACATGTTTTTGGCCTTCAACATCTGCCTTTTGCCTTCCCCTTAGCAACAGCATTGGTGAATTCTGACAGCAACTATTGCTCAACATTTACCTTGAAACTGACGTTTTTGTAGCAGCTAACTCTTTTCACCTCACAATGTTGTTCGTGTTGTTGATGGAGTTGCATTTGCAAGTCATTGAATTCACAATTACGTTATTATATTCACCCTCGCAACGACCTGTAACAGTATCTTTAAGTATATTAAGAACGCAGCAAGGGCTACATAGTATACATAGCATTAGAACTACAATCCTGATGGAGAACAACGAGGGTTCGATATATACGTTTGCAGAACTTTTTTTTGGGGATGTTTTTATTTATTAAAATTAAAAATGGGATATTTGCTATTAGTCCCATATTAATTTACTAATCCCATTTTTTGTTTTTGGGTTGGAAAGCTTGCCAGGTTCAACTGCACTGACTGCAATTAACCAAACTTTTTTTTCGCAACTCGCACCTCACCAGCTCATCAGCCCTGTCATCTACATTAGTTACAAACTCTAGGGGCTGGAAATTAAAATTATATTTTCATTTGTAGCAGATACATTATTGGTCAGATAGGTAGGTTTGCCCGTACACTCTTGGCATTCTGTCAATTAGTCAACTAGCTTCATGAGGTCATCAGAAATGCTTTTCCAACAGTCTTGAAGGAGTTTCCAGAGTTGATGACCACTTGCTGGCTGCCTTTTTTAGGTCAACTCATCCTTAACTAAACGACTGGGTTTAGGTCAGGTGATTGTGGAGGCCAGCCCATCTGACACACCCCTCCATCACTCTCCTTCTTGGTCAGATAGCCCTACTATACCCTTGCGGTATAGATAATATAGATTACACTGTGTCCAAACTACTGACTGGTACTGTATGTGCAGGTTGCTTGTGTATCAATATTATTAATATAGCTGAAATAGTTTAAAAATCACTTCGCTCTTCGGCTCCCATCAACTGCTTGAAGCACAGCTAAAATATTAATTTCCATGCCGGCATTTAACCAGCTAGTGCAGTTTACTCCACCCTTCATGGTGAATGCACCGCATGAAGCACCCGCCAACAGTAGGAGCTGCTTTTCTGAAAGAGACCCTTCGTTAATTAAATGCACCAGGAACTGCCTTCTAGAATAAATGATACCAAAAAAGTCGATGTAAATAAAATACCATTAATATTCTGAGCATAGCTTAAAGTAATTTATTGCTCTGCAGAGGCATTTAGCTTTAAGCCACTACAGACAAGCCAACATGACAGGCATTTTCTTGTAACCCATTTGTTCTGTTTTTGACAACAAATTAAAAGAGGTCAGAAAAGAATGGTGCGCTCATATTGTGGAATACTCAGGAGGGGCAGGGGCTAGTCCCTGTAGAGAAGCACTACCAACAGAATAGGACTCTCTGGAGCACATACACATGAACTTACTGGCACCATGCCTACTGTTCTTTGTGTTCTCTGGAAAGAAGGATGAGGACGCTCCATCTGATACTTTCAGGATGAGATGGGGAGTTGAGGATGAGGTAGGGTGGTGATCATACAACATCCTGGTTGCAATCAAATCCTCACAGCAATGAAGACTGCTCCCAAATCTAGTGAAAGCCTTCCTCCCTGGATAGTAGCGACTACAGTGACTCTGACCAGACTTTTTGATTCCCTTGATTTCAGAAGACACAGAGAATGAGCAGGCGTCCCAATACTTTTGTCCACACCCAGTTCACGCACACCACCTCATATCAACCGCAATCATTCTGGTCTCTCACACACACACACACACGCCTCCATCACCAAACCCCCCTCCGCCCACCACGCGTATGCGGCATTAACTGGCGGCTTCATTTCCCTCGAACATGCTTATTTTGCCGTAATGTGCAGGCAGCCCCTCAGTTCAGCCTCTCCCTGACATGGAGGCTAATTATGAATAATGGCATGCTAATGGCGAACTGAACCACCAGCGCTGCCTCTACTATCAGCAATCACTCACTGCCACTGCAGGTCAAATATTTGCTGATAAGCAGCTTAAAAGTGCAGAGGTTAGTCTAACCGCCCAGGCTGAATGGTGGCTTGTAATGAAAGGAGACTCCACTGGGATCCATAACATCTACAGTCAAAACCTCTAGGCTTGTATTAAAAAAAGTGAAAGAGTAAAAGACTGAGGAAATCTGAACTAAAATCCTTGAGGTCTTAGAGCAGTGAAACAACAGAGGACAACAAGGTTATCTGTAACAGACCAGTCTGCTTTAAGCATACAGCATTCATGTGATGTCATTATCAACAGCTGTCCAGATGGAAAGTGCGCATAAAAGAATGTGGACTTCGAGAGGTTAAAAATGAAAAATTAAGGTCATGGTTTTATAGTTAAATACAGTTTCAGTACAATAATGGCAGTCTGTCGGACGTCTGAGGCCAGACGTCTGTTGCAATGATTAAGGCTCCATTTAGTGATTTCCTACAATAACGAGTCTCCCCAGGAAGCCTACACTGAAGGTTAAGGGGACACGAGTGCACACTTCTATAACTTTCTAAATACCGCCTGCCCACTTCCAAACTACCAAGCTTTAAAAGAGCTTCTGAAGAACCTGGGAGAAGTCTGCCCGGAATTCTTCTTTCAACATTCATGAAAATGAATAAAAGGAAAATGTTTAATATTGATATCAACGGTGGCACAGTGGTGCAGCAGGTGGAGTATGTGTGCTGCACAGCTCCACAGGCCTGGGGTTGTAGGTTAAATATTTGCTCTGACCTCCGTCTGTGAGGAGTTTGGTCCATGTGAGGTTCCTGCAGGTATTCCAGGGTTTCCTCCTGCCTCCCTAAAAAAGGCTCTGGACACACGGCGACACTGACTCCTAGGACCCCTAGGTGTAATTCCACCCTAGGTGTGAGGGAATGGTGCCCCGTCCAGGGGGTATTCCGGCCTTGTGTGTATAGAAACCCTGGCAAGGATCTCTAGGTGTGACTGCCCCCTAAATGTGAGTGAAAGGTACCCGGTCCAGGGGGTATTGCTGCCCTGGGCCCAGTGATTCCGGATACAGCACGACCCTGACTAGGGCCCCTAGGTGTAATTCCGCCCTCTGTGTGAGGGAATAGTGCCCCATCCAGGGGGTATTCCAGCCTTGTGCCCAAAGACCCTAGTAATTCTGGATAGGCTCCGGGCCCACTGCAACCCTGACTAGGACCCCTAGGTGTGAGTGAAAAGTCTCCATCCAGGGGTATCCAATGACTCCAAACCCATCAAAACCCTGAGTAGGACCTCTAGGTGTAATTGCCCCCTAGGTGGTGTGAGTGAAAGGTACCCTGTCCAGGGGGTATTTCTGCCATGCACCCAGTGACTCCAGACAGTCTGTGACCCTGAGAAGGACCCCTAGGTGCGATTGCCCCATATGCATTAGTGAAGGGGCATTCTTACATTGCACCTAGTAATTCTGGATAGGCTCCAGACCCACTGATTAGGACCCCTAGGTGTGACCGACAGGTCTCTGTCCAGGGGGTATTCCTGCTTTGTGTCCAATGATTCTGTGTAGACTCCAACCCCATCAAAACCCTGAGTTGGACCTCTAAGTGTGACTGCCCCCTAGGTATGAGTAAAAGGTACCATGTCCTAGGGGTATTCCTGCCCTGCACCCAGCGATTCCAGATAGTCTATGACCCTGACTAGGACCCCTAGGTGTGAGTGAAAGGTCTCTGTCCAAGAGGTATTCCTGCCTTGTGTCCAATAATTCTGGGTAAGATCAAGACCCATCAAAAGTAGGAATTCTAGGTATGATTACTCCCCTAAGTGGCGTGACTGAAAGGTGCCCTGTCCAGGGGGTATTCCTGGCTTGCGTCCAATGATTCTGTGTAGACTCCACACCCATGACCAGTTTTCCTCCCTTGTGTAGTGATTCCATGTAGCCTACTGACCCACTGCAAACCTGGCTAAGACCTCTAGGTGTTTGCCCATTAGGTGGTGTGAGTGAAAGGTGTCCTGTCCAAGAGGTATTCCTGCCTTGTGCTCAGTGATTCCATGTAGACTCCAGATCTATGACTTCTATTCCATCTGCTTTGTACCCAATGAATCTGAGAATCCTACAACTGAAAACACCATTACAGAAAAATGTAACAAATCCACTTTAAACTGTACGGCTGAGTTGAGATGGTTTGCGTTGCCATGGCACTACTAAATTAGCCGTGGCGTTGTTGCGTGTGTTTGCTATTATTATTTTTTTATTGTTTATGAAACTTGAAGAAAAATCGAATATATATATATATATGTATATATATATATATATATATATATATATATATATATATATATATATATATATTTATAACATGGTCAAACACAGGCCAATCTGACCTGGGAACATTATTGCTAGGTCTCTAAACATAACAGCAGGTCCCCGGCATCCAATGCAACAGCTAACAGATGCCTGTGCTGACCAACGTCACACTAGGAGTGATGTGGGGAGGAAGTGCCATCAAACAACTCCTGAGATATGGAGACCAGTTGTTTATGTGCTGGTAAGACAGGCAATTCCAAACCCCCATAGGACTGCCAAGAGCATGCATGGACGTTTAGCTGAATCAAGAGGGTGGTTCCCCTAATCTTTTATTTCAAATGTAACCCCCCTTATCTACCAAATTTGGAAGGCCAACTACCCAATCCCATATATACACTCATTAGCAAAGTTTGAGCGCCATGGAGGTTGTTGGCCATCATATTACCAGCACATAAAGATAAGATAAGATAAGATTAGTCCTTTATTAGTCCCGCAGTGGGGAAATTCCCACTCTCTTGAACACTACATTAAATATTTTACATGGTCAAACACAGGCCAATCTGACCTGGGAACAATACTGCTAGGTCCCTAAACATAACAGGAGGGCCAATGTAAAGATATTCTATCTACAGTTATTCTATTTGAGTATTTCTGGACCACTTCGATTCTACTCATCTGGACAGGTCAGTGAAACCTGCTCAATAGCAGTTGATGTTTTCAAATACTGTAAAAATATGTATATATGCATCTAATTAATATAGTATAATATAATCTAGTTAATATGAGCGTATGATTTTATCAGTCACAAGATGCTCAGATTATCAGATCAGAACTTCCACACTGAAACCTCCCTACTGATGAGAACGACACAGTTCTTTTACAAAGAGGAGGGTGAAAGGACTGCCAGTCTCAAAGTACGTATACAGTCAGTGAGTTCACTGCTCTTCAGGACATCTGGACCGAGGAATCCACCAGAGAGGTTTAAATTATGAAGTAGCGCCTCAATACAGGAAAGCAGGCCAGCATTTGAACCATGAGTGAATCACGGCTTGGGTGTGTCCTCTGAGGCTCAACAGACCAGTAAACAAAGAAAGAGGGGGCAGAACACACATACACACACACACAGACAGACACACGGCCTTGGGTCAGTTCTGACCACAGCGCTGTCTCTTGTGCTGTCTGTCCCTCTGTAGTGTTTTAATAATCAAAGACATGCCTTCACCTCTTCCTCGGCACTCCTCAGAGTTGGGCTCTTTTCTTTGGAGCTATTCTGAGAATTACAATCTGACAAGCTTAGCCGCATTATTACACTAAAAACTAATTGCACTTTAATTACTATGCGGAAAGCTTTCGTATGTCGTAGGGTCTTTTTTTCCTGGACAGACTGAGCATACACTGCAATTGAAGGTATATATCAAAATATTAATTAAAGCAGGGATTAAAATTTGTCTGTATAACTCTCAGAGATATTTTTGGCCATATGGCAAACAAGGAATCCATCACTGCCCACTACAGAGCTACTATAGGGTCTGTAAACCTGTGGGCTGGCCGTACTTCTGAATGGAGCTCCCTGAACTGGAACAAAGCATTTGCATAGTGATTCTTACCTGTAATGAAATCTTTCTGGTTTTTGGAGCTGTAATGCCAAATATTGGCATTGGTTTAGTGATGAACAAGGTCTACAGAAAGGTCTTAACTGTTGTAAAGAAAGGACTATCGTCCCAGTAGCCCCCAGTAGCCCTAAGTAGCCATCAGTTGTTCTACATCCCCTCCTAACTCAGCACCAAGTTGGAAGATCTTGGACCTCATGAATCACTGCGTGACTGGATCTCCAACTTCCCGACAGACCGGCCACAAGCAGTGTATCACCCACCCTCATTGGGTATCACCAGCATTGTCAAGTTTGCTGATGACACTATTGTGGGGGTCTGATCTCTGATAACGATGAGAGGGCCTACCTGGAGGAGATTAAACACCTGGAGAACTGGTGCCAGGATGATAATCTCCTTCTCAACATCAGCAAGCCCAAGGAGCTGATAGTGAACCCCTATATGACTGCCAAGAACCTGCAGGGACGGGCCAATTACCCAATGCCGTTTTATGAGAACTTCTAGCAATGCCCCCAACGCTCTTTTTGAACTTCCAAAGATGCAGCATCACCAGATAGCCAGTGCAGGTCCCCGGCTCCGATGCAACAGCTAACAGTTGCCTGTGCTGACCAAGGTCACAGTAGGAGTGATGTGGGGAGGAAGTGCCATCAACCCACCCCTGAGATATGAAGACCAGTTCTAGAACTGGTTTATTTGCTGGTAAGACAGGCAAATCCAAACCCCCATAGGACTGCCAACGGCCTGCGTGGACGTTTAGCTGAATCGAGAGGGTGCTTCCCCTACTAATTTATTTCAGATTTAACCCCCTTATCTACCAAATTTGGAAGGCCAACTACCCAATCCCTGTTCATGTGAACTCCCCCTATCACTAGCAATGTCCCCAGCGCTCCTCCGAAACATGTAAAAGCCAGCCACTGGCTCTTTCCGAGCTTCCACAGATGGAGCATCGCTAGGTAGCTAGTGCGCCTCCCTAGCTACAATACAACCCCATTATCTAGCAAATATGGAAGGCCAACTACCCAATCCCTGTTCATGTGAACTCCCTCTATCACTAGCAATGCCCCAACACTAGGAGGGTGGAGACTGGCACAAGACTGGTCTTTTCAAATGTTCTCAACACATCAGCAAAGTGAAAAAGCTGTCACAAGCAGTCACAAATCAGACCGTGAGGTCAGACCTGTTTGTTGATGAATTGTGTATGAACACATCCGTCTGCTTAGCACACCAACCAGCGGCTACATAAAGGTGTCAAAAGGGTTCTGAGAATCATACAATCAAGCCGAAAACCATTAAGGAGCCTTTCATTTTCAGTGCATTTCTCGGCTAAGTGTTCTTACACTGCAGAAGAAGGGGAGAAGTCTGGCGGGAGTCTATTTACATAAGAATCGAAAGACGAGCTGAGCTGATAAGTCAGACAGACGTACCCCCACCGCCGCAACCGCCCCCACCCAAAAAAAAAAATGGTGCAAAGCAGACCTTAGAAATACTCTACAGTGGTACAGTACCTGTAGGTGAGCAGTATTGATTGCTGCGCTTTCCACGAAAACATGCACATACAGTAAGAAGCCCTGTTGCTTTTGTTGAGCCCACACACCAAACAAGTTCTTTACAAATACGATCTACGGAGCAGCAAGACCAGAATAGCCAGAAAAAGGACATTCGGCTGAGTTGTGTTTCATATGTACATGTAAAAAGAAGAACACTATGAATTTCATGCTTTTAACTGAAGACCCAGCAGATCTTCAAGCATTCAGACTTCAGAATTAAGACCCCACTGCCTCCCTTTTAGTTCTGAGGAGGGACATTTTACAATTAACAATGCAGCTCTTTTGTTTGCAGAGTCAGTCTGGAGGCCCAATTGTGCTCGAAGTCCCTTTGAAATGGCGTAAAACGCTAATTTTCTCTAAGTGGAAAAAAACAGGCATGACGATTAATATTTCATGCGCTTTGTGTGTTGGTGTGTTTGGTGTGTATAAGAGGAAATAAAGAAACACAGAGAACAAGACTAAGGGAAAAAGAGAGAGTTGTAATTTGGCCTGGCTGAACTGCTTCTGACGGTAAAACGATGATTACAATAGATCCTTAATATTCGTAAGGATATCCTTGATGGAGAATACCATCAAACCCACTATATGGAGCATGGAAAGACTTGCCTTTGATAAGATATGCTTCTAACATGCTCTGGAATCATCGTCCAAAAATGGAACATGCCCTGGTCACTTCATTAACCACACATTTTTAATACTGACCTTTGAGCTGACAGTATGGTAATCCTTCCAATGGACCGAAGTCATCTGAGATCATTGACTCAGTGACTCCACAGCAGTGCTTTGTGAAAACCCTGCTAGCTGCACATCTACCATTTATTCTGACTTTCTTTTCTTTCTAATTGACACTCAATTCTAGCACTGGGATGTGAAGCAAGGCGTTCATTTTACACCTGGATCCTTCATGTGATAGACCTTGTAGTAGATGGAGGTTTCTGAAAAGGAGCCTCTGCAGGTGAAATGTAGCCGCCAGGATTCTGGATTCAGCCAAGTTCCAGTAATTTAAGCCACTTAATGAAGTCACTCCTCCCGTCGCAGCTTGCCTGCCCCTGTGGTTGGGTGGCTTTGGTGGTGTTAAACAACATAAAGCCTGCTGTCTGTTGAAGGCCTGAAATGCCTCGCAATGTTGTCTTCTGAAGTTCCTCGCCTGAGGAAGTTCTGGATGTGTGATGCATGCCGAACCCTTGCAGTCCATCCTGGGACCCCAGTGTGTTCACAGAGCGTTGGAAATGCTGGAGAAGTTAGCTCCAGTAACTTACTTGCCCTACTGCTCAAGTATAGGCAATGCTCAGAGTGCTGTCCTGAGGAAACCAGGCCTACCTTTTTCGAACCTTCTTCCTTACTTCTCAAGGTTTTTTCATTATTATATCATGATTTGTCTCCCTTTGCAGTCTCGCTATTGACTTTCTCAAGGGCCCTGAGTCCAGAGCTTTACAAAGCGGTATCCATTGTGAAAAGTGCTGTACAAATAACACTGAAAGAGAGAGAGAGAGAAGGGAGAGAGAGAGGGAGTGGGAGAGGGAGGGAGAGCTGGAGAAGCAAACATCTTGGGTCGAATGCAGAAAGCATACCATTAGGAATACCAGAGTTTTACCATCTGCCAATAAAGTGATGCCTTCGTGCTGTTTCCCTGATTTGCACGCATAAACCACCCCGTCACACACAAAAAAAATCCCTGATTTGCTGGTTTGTGGAAAAGTTCAAACATGTTGGGTCACACTCAGCTGGTTAGCCAAATTCCTTTTTAGCATCTCATCTCTCAAATCGCTGGTGGCTCATCGCCTCTGACAGTTTCTGAACTCAAGCTGACTTCTGGTTGCTATGGTTTCACTGAAGCCAAGATCATGCCATGGCAGTACTGGCCACACAGTACAACACCAAATGAAAAACCTTCACTCCTGCTTTCAGGTTCGAGTGATTCTTCCATCTCTAATAGGAACGCATGTCGTCTAGAAGCATTCAGAGTGCTGGAGTAGAAGAAGACGACCCACTCACTCAACCACCATGTGCCCTCCACCTTCAGCCCCTCCATGCAGTGAGGACATAAGTAAACACACTTCTGAGCACACACACACACACACTAGGGGGACAGTAATCCCATTTGTGCCTGGAGTGGAGAGCAGCCCTAGCCCTAGAGGTCCAGCGGAGCGACCCTCCGGTCACAAAACCACTTCTCTAACCTCCAGTCTACGGCTTGTAGCACCCTGTTCACTTCCCATTGGTAATAATGCATTTGCAGTTAAACTGTTCTACTCTGTCGCATCACCAACTCCACCCACTTTGCGTTGAACATCTGGTCTCTATAATTTTACTTTACTTACGCTTTTAAGCGTGGTTGGAAACTACGGTTATCTTTTAAACACTGTCATTGTTTATTTTCCATTATTTGTATTATTTGTGTTATTTAGTTCCGTTGTTTATTTGCTGCTGATACTAAATCAGTACTGATTCTGAGATTTTTGGTTCATTTCGACGGCCAAACAGGCGAAGCGCTGGTCATAAATAAGTGCAATAAGTCATTAACATCTCAAACCTGATTGGCTGAAAATGAGGTCACATATAAAAATGTCATGGTGGAAAGTAGAACTGCCATTAAAACGTTATGAATGGAACTTCTATTTTGGCGTAAACTCTTAAAAAGCGTTCCAAATGGTTGCTGCCACAGAAGAAGCACTTATGGTTCCATAAAGAACCATGTTTGTTATAGAGAGGCCAGAGTGCCCCTTGATGTTGAGGTTTAATACCAGTTTAAAAGGTTCTTCACATTGTATGGCATCGCTTGAAGAACCGTTTGAAAAAGCTCCATTTATAAAGTTGTATTACTTATCAGTTCATTATTATTATTATTAACTAGTAAAGGTATTATTATAGTTAGTATTACTAACATTCATTATTATATTTTTAACATTAAAAGTATTCCTAACATTTATTATTATTATTGTTATTGTTATTCTTAGCATTATTGTTATTATTATTATTATTATTATTATTATTATTATATAGTACAATTATTAGTAATATTTATTTATTTTAATTAATATTATTTATATTATTTTTATTGTTATTAGTATTATTATTTATTAACTAGTAAAAACTAGTAAAAGTATTATTAAAAGTAGTATTACTAACATTCCTTATTATATTTTAACAGTACAATTATTACTAACATTCCTTATTATTAGTTACTGTTATTATTAGTATTATTAGTTATTGTTATTATTAGTATTCTTATTATTATATGGTACAATTATTAGTTACATTTATTATTATTATTATTATTAATAATAATAATAATCATAATAATCATAATATTAAGTAATTACTATAACCATTGTTATCATTGCTATTATTTTTAGGATTATTATTAACTAGTACAAGTATTATTAAAAGTAGTATTACTTATTATATTTTGACAGTAAAATTATTACTAACATTCATTATTATTAGTTAGTGTTATTAGTAGTATTATTGTTATATAGTCCAATTATTAGTAACAAGTATTATTATTATTATTATTATTATTATAAGTAGTTATTTAAAAAACCCTTATCTAATGCTCACAGTGTAAAGCTGCAGTTTGCAAAAAGTGTAACTAATGTGTTAAATAAATATGTAAATGTATGTGGACATGTATTATAAATCTTTCGAATGGGTATCATTACATCATAACCCTGTAACTTCTGTAACTCGCCCTTTCCTCACTTGCTGTCTCTCTTTCATCCTTTCTGCCTTTTTCCACCAGGAACAGGTTGTACTGGGACCTGCCTTGACTCCCCCAACCCACAGGGGGCGCCCTTTTGAGTGGGCTGTGTTCCAGTGAGGTCCGTTCCCCTCCTACACAGCTGTATGTACAACCTCGCTGAATGAGAGCTCACGCAGAGCACGGTTTGGCACAGTATTATGTATGGACTTATTTATATGTTTTATTCCCAGAATTCCCAGAATTTCTACAGTTACAGGCAAAACTTTATCCAACAGCTGTCTAATGCGGCGGACGAAGAAAAAGACTGGAGACGCTAAAGGTCGAGTCCTGCAGCTCTGAATACCCAATGACCTGATTTCTGCCCCCTTCCCGTCTGGATCCGGGCGCAGAAGCACAGTGATCCATGCAGCAGACGGGCAGCCTGGACGAATACGACCCGGAGAAGAGCGGAGAGCAGCTGGCCAGAGGGGACGTCTCCTCCAGGCCTAACGCTGGCTGAGACTGGAGCTGGTGGGGCGGGGAGGGAAAGTGAGGGGGGGGTGGTCTCGATGCTGTACTGAGCTAGAGGCGCACCCCACCCACACCCACACACATACACACACTTTAGAGGAAGACTCTGACAGACTGTCAAGGAGCAGGGCTACGAGATCTGTCAAAGGCAATAAACAAGGTGGGAGTAAGCAATGTGGGCAATAGCAGCAGAGGGGTTAATGTGCATACACACACACACACACACACACACACACATACACACACACACAGGGGAATTAAAGCAGACACAGACAAAGCAATTATATCAGGCATGAGAGAAAGAGAGAGATCTTCACTGTGGTAAAGTTTAGTCTTTATCTTCCTCTCAGACACACACACACTTGTTTTAGACACAAACAGGGACCCCTAACAACCATGCAAGACCCTCAAAAAACTGTCCTCCTCAGATAAACAGCAGCTAAAGCTTCCAACTTTGAGAGAGAGAGAGAGAGAGAGAGAGAGAGAGAGATCTGAACAAGAAGCTCTTACTGACAAAAATAAACGGACAAGAAAGTAGAGCACTTGATCAAATCAATCAGCTGAAGGTGCTGCTCGTCCTGCTCTTCTCAGAATAAAGGATCGATCCAGAGTCCAGACCTCAACGTCATCGAGTGTGTTTGGGATTAGTTGGATGGTGAGAAGAAGAAAGTTAACTTTGGAGGTGTGGAGAGTGAAAGCGAGATCAGAAAAGATCAATCAGATTAGAGGCTAATTGTTAGATTTAATTGCTATTATAAAGTACACAAAAATGACAAAAGTATTGGGACACCTGCTTTCATTTATTCATTGTTTCTTATGAAATCAAGAGTATTCATTAAAAAATGTTTATACTGATTCTGTTGGATTGTTTGAATGTTTTCTACTAGATTTTGGAGGAGCACTGCTGTGGGGATTTGATTGTATTCAATGATAAAAGCGTTGGTGAGGTCTGGATGTTGGATGATGATCACCACCTTACCTCATCATCCCCAACTCCCCAACTCATCCCAAAAGTATTAGATGGAGCACCATCATCCATCATTCCAGAGAACACAGTTCTTCCACTGCTCCACAGCTCAATGCTGGGGGGCTTTATACCCCTGTATAGCCCACGCCTGCCATTAGGCAGCATGGTGCCAATAGGTCCATGTTCATCTGCTACAGAGATCTGCTACTATTCTCTCGACAGTACGTCTCTACAGGGACTAGACAAGCTGTGTGTGTGTCAGTACAAGGTGCAACATAAAACAGCTGAATGCATTCATTAGACGCAAAACCTTGTATCTCTATTTTTGCCATTTTTCACTTTTTGACATAATGTGATGGGCTGTATTAGGTGATGAAGGTGATCATTATAGAGGGTAGCTGCTTCATAGATGGCGCTGATTGAGTGCTCTGTACCACTTGCCAGAGTTGCCGTTTCCCTCTGGAATCAATGGCCCGTGTGGAACCACCACTGTTATGCCGCTGGGAGGCTCTCAATGTACAAGAAGTCCATTCTTGGTACACCTTCACTACGGTGCCTCTAGAACATCCCACAAAGTTTGGGCTTCCGAAAAGCTACCACCCGTCCTCCGGTACCCTATTATCACCGATTTTCACCCTGCTACAACTGACTGGTGAGCTCGCTTATGCAGCAAACCCTGTCACATGGCACATCTGTAAGGTACTGGGCTTCTTCATTCCAAACCAGGGGTGGTTCTAATATTCTGAATATTCATCGCTAACTTCACGGGATGTTCTCGAGGCACCGTAGTGAAGGTGTGCTGAGAATGGGCGGCAGACTATTGCAAGAACCAGGCTGGGGGGAAATGAGGGAGTTCAGTGAACACGCCGAGCTGAACAGCAAAGGCCGATGTTACAAGCAAGCCTTTTCTTATTGACCTCTCCTCATGTGTCCTGTTGTTGTCTGAGATTCCTGCTCCGTGAAACAGCCCCGGACACTGTTGACATTTACCACGGTGACACCACACTGTTCCAGCGCTCCCCAGCCCCTCCCAGCACCACCCACCCTCCCCTCCACCTGCTGGCTACGACGGCAAACAAAAGCACCACGCCAAAGTAAATCCGGCACCACTCACCCGCCGGCTTGCGCGCCACAAAGATGGAGTGATAATGAGAGGGATTGTTCTAGAATTAATTGCGAGTGTTCTCGTGCCCCCCACTCCACTCCCACCACCGCTGCCGCCACCACCACCACCACCAGCACCACCAGCACCACTCCCCCTTCCATTTTCTTTCACAGGAAGCCAAGAGAGAACATTGCTAATTATGAATTTTAATAGGATTACTAGATCTCTAGCAATCTGCTATTTGGGGTATTGAAGAGATTAATGCATTCAGTGGGGAGATGATTAATCAAATGGCATGATTATATCAGTTTTCTTTTCTCTAAAGTTTTTTTTTTTTTTTTTTTAATCTTCACAGTTTTTTCAATTACCATTTCTTTCACTACCTTTCTGTGCAGCATATGCTGACAGTTTGTACAGCCCCGTTCAGTGCTAGTTCAAGTTCTAGCGCTTGCTAAATAGAGAACTCACCCTTACCTTGGCCTCCTGCTTATCTCACCGTCAATGAGCTGGACCCTTCGAAGCTCTTTAGGAGGCAAAAGGTGAGAAAAGCACTAAATTTCAACTCTGCACATGCTTCAGGTCCTCGACCGTCATCCCAGTCCCCCCACAAACCAAACATTATCGGTCATTGCCCTGACCTGACCCCCCAAAAGCCAACATTACCGACCATTGCCTTGACCTGACCCCCAAAAAAGCCAACATTATCGGTCATTGCCCTGACCTGACCTCCCAAAAACCCAACATTACCGGCCATTGCCCTGACCTGACCCCCAAAAAAGCCAACATTACGGGCCTTTGCCCTGACCTCCCAAAAACCCAACATTACCAGCCATTGCCCTGACCTGACCTCCCAAAAAGCCAACATTACCGACCATTGCCCTGACCTGACCCCCCAAAAAGCCAACATTACCGGCCATTGCCCTGACCTCCCAAAAACCCAACATTACCGACCATTGCCCTGACCTGACCTCCCAAAAACCCAACATTACCGACCATTGCCCTGACCTGACCTCCCAAAAACTCCAACATTATCAACCATTGCCTTGACCTGACCCCCCAAAAAGCCAACATTACCGGCCATTGCCCTGACCTGACTCCCCAAAAACCAAACATTACCGACCATTGCCCTGACCTGACCCCCCAAAAGCCAACATTACCGACCATTGCCCTGACCTGACCCCCCAAAAAGCCAACATTACCGGCCATTGCCCTGACCTGACTCCCCAAAAAGCAAACATTACCGACCTTTGCCCTGACCTGACCCCCCAAAAAGCCAACATTACCGGCCATTGCCCTGACCTGACTCCCCAAAAAGCAAACATTACCGACCTTTGCCCTGACCTGACCCCCCAAAAGCCAACATTACCGACCATTGCCTTGACCTGACCCCCAAAAAAGCCAACATTACCGGCCTTTGCCCTGACCTGACCTCCCAAAAAGCCAACATTACCAACCATTGCCCTGACCTGACCCCCCAAAAAGCCAACATTACGGGCCTTTGCCCTGACCTGACCTCCCAAAAAGCCAACATTACCGGCCTTTGCCCTGACCTGACCTCCCAAAAAGCCAACATTACCGGCCATTGCCCTGACCTGACCTGCCCTGACCTCTGTCATCATGAACGTCTTGGACTTGGATCCCAGCCCACCCAAAATCCATTACACAGCCTCCGCCGGACGTCCTGGAGTCCGCACACAGAGCGAACAGGTCTACTGATGACACTGTAAACTGCCAGATCTTCATGCTACAGCATCCTGGCAGTCCAGGGACCTGTGCGGGAGTTCTGTTTGTGGACTCCACCTCAGCTTTTAACACTACTGTTCCAGAGCTTCTGCAGGTCAAACTCAACCTGTCCAGGCTGTCAGTGCTGTCAGTCTCATCTACAGGTGGATCATGGGTTGCCTGACCAACAGGAGTTAGCAGGTGCTGCTAGGAAAGCACAGCAGATGTCAGGATTCTCAGACCCCTGCTCTTCAGTCTGTACACCACTGACCGATCTGCAAAGATCCCTCACAAACAATGATGTTGAATGGCCGGTGTCCTGGTGCAGCTGCAACCACCTGTTGCAGAACGCACAGAAGACTGCAGAGATGGTGGTTGACTTCAGACACGACCCTTAGGGTCGTAGGGTCACTCAAGTTCCTGGGCACCACCACATCCAGGGACATGAATTAGGAGAGCCCAGCCAAGGATGTTCTTCCAGAGACAGCTGAAAAAATGTAACCTGTGTGTGGTCTGCCAAAGCTTCTAGACACATTACATTGCAATCCATACACTATATGGACAAAAGTATTGGGACACGGTTCTAAATCACTGAATTCATTCACTTGATTTAGTCCCATTGTTACACAGGTGTATAACAGCAAGCCCTTAGCCATGCCTTTCCACACATTAGTGAACGAATGGGTGTGGGTTCTAAAGAGCTCACTGAACTCCAGCGTGGTTCTGTATGTAATAGGAGACACCGCTGCAACAACGACAACAAGAAAGCTGGTGAAATTTAGACCTTCCCTCCTAGATCTTCCTCCATCAGCTGTATTATTATTAAACAGTGGAAGCGTTTAGGAGGAACAGCTCACAGAGAGCAGCTCAGTATCCACCGAGTGTCGGTCAGACCACGTAAAGTTACAGAGCAGGGGGTCATGGGCCTAGTGCTGAGCTCAGAGCAGAGTGCAATAACTGCAGCAGAGCTCCAGAACTGCTTCTGTTGTTAGAGCTTAGAGGAAAAGGGGACCGGCTTCATATTAATGACTATAGGTTTAGAACGGGACGACATAAATGCTCCTGTAGGTGTAATGGCTAGGTGTCCCAATACTTTTGTCCATATAGTGTGTATGCAGACATAATCAAAAGTTTGGATAAAAGTATGCATAGGATTTGTTCAGTATGGTGCCCAACGTCCATGTCAGTTAAAGCCAAGCGTGGTCATAAATGGAATAATTAGCCAGCCCTTCAAAGCAGCTGCAGGCTCGTCTCTGAGAGCATGAGGCCATAGGCTCTAAGTAGCTCATCAGATACGATAGCAGGCTTTGATTCTCGGGCAAGACTTGATCATAAATGCTGTTACCACTCTGCAATAGATTACGCTTTTCCTTTATTAATTAAGATAGCAGCTGCATTTCCAGGGAAAAGAAAAAGAGGCCGAAAATGTGTCGAGTATCTGAAACCATTTAATGCCGGAATGGAAGACGGCATCTTCATCTCTGCAGTGACTCATCGGAAGCATCATTAGCTTTGGGGGGAATCAATGGTAAAATAGTGTTGCAGGATTGTGGATAGTTACATTTTCACAGCAATCTCTCAGTACACTCCACCCCCCCACCCCACATCCACCCAACACACACACACTGCTTCCCTTCTCAACAGCTGAAAACAGCTTTCACAGGAGGAACTATTCAATGCCGAGTTTTAGCTGATGTGGCTAATGCGACGCTATTATGCTAATCCCTGTCGCTTTGATGTTTGGTGAACATGCGAACAGAAACATTTACATAAAACAGCATTTTTTTTTTGAATGGTGATAAGATCCGAGTTGGCTGATAATGAGACAGAAATGTGTGTGTTTTTTTATCCTCCCGACTATGTAATCAGGTAATAAAACAATACAAGGCCAGATTAGCATTTTCACATTAGTGACGCTACCATGCCCAACTTTCTGAGAGTTGACAGACAAAGACAAAAGGTAACACGAATTCTGAACAATAGACCAACTTAATTACGGGAGCGTTCCCTGATTCCCAATGACAAAAACACAGACTGAGGCCCACTGTCGACAGCTGTTGGCCTCATTTAGTCTAGATTATAAACACTGATCAGTTCCCTCCGCAGACAGAGGAGAACTTTCCTGAAGAAATTCGTTTTTACATTACAATTAAGCTGACGCTCTTCTCCAGAGCGACTTACAAACAGCTTCACTGTTTACTCAGAAAATACCCTTAGCTAGTTTGCAGAGGCTAGGATCCTGAAGATACCTCTAAGCTTAGATACTACTAAATAAAGAAGTCAGTATGGCCCTAAGCGGCCACGTAATTCGACTATACCTAGGGCCGGACCTGTACGTTGACATGTTTGGTTAGTGTTGGTGTGCCATCTATGAAAGTAAATGAATATAAAAATGTCTTTTACCTGTGTAATATCATTTCAATGCTATTTTTAAAATATCTATTTTTTATCATGATATCTTGCGCTCTTGGGGGCCCCCTGGAGGCGTGGAGTATGCCTTGAGCCAGCTCTGTACGCTCGCATGGTTGCTTTCAGATGAACCCTATTCTGGGTACCTGGTTAAGATGTCTATGATGGTAGACATCTGCCAGACTCTGCCTCTACATAATCTTGGAAGCGGTGGGTCTTCAGTCTGGGTTTGAAGACAGCGAGGAATTGATTAACCTAGTGTCGGTGTGCCAACTATGAAAGTAAATGAATGTAAAAATGGCTTTTAGCTGTGTAATATCATTTCATTTTATTATTCAATGTTATTTTTAAAATATCTATTTTTTATCATGATATCTTGGTGCTCTTGGGTGCCCCCTGGTGGCGTGGAGTATTCCTGCTCTGTAAGCTCGCATGGTTGGTTTCAGATGAACCCTATTCTGGTTAACTGGATAAAGATGTCTATGATGGCAGACCAGCAAAATCCATTGGATTTGATTTAAAAAAAAAAAAAAAAAAAAAAACATGGTCTTATATTGGTCAAGAGCTATAACATTATATGGACAAAAGTAATGGGACACCTGCTCGTTCGTGGTTTCTTCCTGCTTCTGTTGGAGTGACTGTCTCTCTATCCCGTGAAGCTAGGAAAACAAGAGTGTGTGTGTGTCCATGTATAGCAGTGGAATAAGGGAGCGCTGAAGACATCAACACAGAGTAACAGAAGAAATCCATTATCACAACACACCGATTACAGAGAAAGCCTCTGCACACAATTCCTCTGCGCCGCTGCTACGCAACATTCATATGCTCGCTTCAAAGAAACGGTAATCAACAGTCAGATTCCTCTGACAATAAGTGTCTATTCATCTTGTTAATTTACCCACAAATCCATTATGAGATCCGCACAGCCGGAGAACGCTTAAGTAAACACTATAAAACCCCCATTGGAACACTTTACCAGCCTATGTATCACCTATATGAGACAAGCAGTCTCTCGCTTCAGCAAAGGCAACAACATAGTCGAGATGCTTCTGAATATACATGCCGTTCAAAGTGCCCTGTTCTGGAAATCTATTAGACGTTGACCCCTGGCACTGAGGCTTTGGACCGATTAGCACTCTCGTTTCTCTGATAGGTAGGGTGCTTTCTGGATAGCAGCAGGGGTGCCCACGGTTCCATGCCAAAACCAAACCTGTAGACACTGTGAGTTTCAACGTGAGCAGAAGAGTTAACCTTGGAGGAGCTGCAGGAAACATGCTGAGCTTGGGGCTTCAGGGGGGAAATAAAGCCTCAGAGTTCGCAACGCGGTGTTAGTGGAGCGGTGCCGGTGTGTTGTATAGTGACGTGAGCTGGATGTAGAGGATCAGGCGGTGAGAGTTGGGGAGATGTGTCAGCAGCTCGAAAGAGAGAAAGGGAGAGAGATGAGAGCAAACTCAGGGAAAAGTCAGGGAAGGAACAAGTGCCGAACTGTTCTGCTAAGTAAGAATGCTTTAACTAGGTTTGACAAAAGTATTGGGACACCAGCTCTTGCATCGTTTCTTTTGAAATCAAGGGTAGTAAAAAAAAAAAAGAAAAAAAGAAAAAAGGAAAGGGTTGATCCTGCTTTTGCTGGAAGGCGTTCTACTAGGTTTTGGAGGAGCATTGCTGTGAGAATTTGACTGCAGTCAGCCACGATACCATTAGGTATTAGGTATGAGGTCGGGATGTTGGATGATGACCACTCCACCCACCTCATCATCCCCCAACTCACCAACTAATCCCAAAAGTACCAGATGGAGCACCATCATCCATCAGTCCAGAGAGAACTCAGTTCCACTGCTAGTTCCACTCTAGCCCACGCCTGGCATTAGGCAGCATGGTGCCAATGGGTTCATGTTTATCTGCTCCAGAGAGTCCTATTCTATTGGCAATACTGTGTGTGTGTTTGCTGACCAGAATGACAAGCACCACCCATTCCTGACCAAGCTGGTTGACCATTTTTGTCATATTGGTCAACCAGCTTGGTCATGAATGGGTGATGCTTGTCATTCTGGTCAGCAAACACACACACAGTATTGCCAATTGCTTTCCCAACGCAGTCCACCAGTATGACCAGCCTGATGACCAGCAAGTCCATTAAACTCTAAGGAAGACCTGAATACATAGCTGGCTTACCATAGCGTAGGGCATGTTTCTACTCTGATGACCACCTTGACTCTCAAATACCAGGTCAGACCACCTGAAATCAGCTCTGGATCTGTAAGCAGGGTAAACGTAGTAAACAGGGTAAATGCCTTCTTCCAGAGACCCCACTGTCCTACACTGTTAAAAGCACAAGATTCTTGAGAAACCTTTGGAATGCATCGATCTGAAACTGTGGAGGAGCCTCTTGCAGTGCTTTGAGGACCTTGTTCTTCCTGAAGGTCCCTCAAAGCATCTTAAGAGGTTCCTCCAAAGGGTCAAATTAAAGAACCTCCAACATCCAAGTTCCTCAAGGATCTGTTACTTTTTGCCCCTTCAACCAGCGCAATGCTGGCCCTCACTGCTAACCCTCTCTCCAGCTCGATGAGGAGAGACATAGTGTGTGTGGTGTTTGTGTGTGTGTGTTTGCTCTGGCCTTAATAAGATGGAGGTGCACCACTTGCTCCACTGTTCAGGCACCTACGGAATAGGTTGTAGCCAAGAGTAAAGAAGTGTGTGATTGAAAGCAGAGATTGGGAAAGGGAGAGGTAGGGAGGTGGGCTCTACGACGCCTTTCCAGCAGTAGCTACAGGCTCGGACTGTGTCGAGACACACTCCAACTGATTCCAACTGCGCTGCCCAAAGCCGGTCGGATTTCCTTTCCTCTCCAGAGGAACTCCCTCCCTCTGCCCCGGTGCCTGTTCTTCAGGAGCCGTCCTGCTGTCTGACAGCTGCCAAGGGCGCTAAGATCTTTGCTGTGCGACGTCTCCTACTCCTAACTGCTCTCGGCGCAGGTACGCGAACAAAGAGGCGGCTTTCGTTAAAGCTGCTACATGCCAAGCCGAGTGCAGGAGGCTCTCAGCACGGCACAGGAATAGCATGGAGACTCTTCACCTCTGCCCATGTTTACAGGAGTTGTAGAGGCAGCCTGAGAAGTACCTACTTACTTATCGCTACCTGCGATTATTGAGACAATGGCAAGATCCATACATTAGCTAGCCGTCAGTGAATTAGCATTGTGAGCGGCACGGCTCAACCTCAGCATCGATCGATCTTGGCTGGAGTATTGAAGCGGTAGGTAGACACAACGGCTGTGTCCTAAACAGAAGGCGTCTGCCTCGATGCCTTGCTACCTAAGCTGTCTCATAAGTCTGTACCTTAGAAGGCGGCTTTGTGAGGAAGGCACCTACAACCTACGAAAAATTCTGACAACAGATACGTGCTAGAACTGCCTAGAACTTTCCAGGCAGTAGTTGGCAACCGCTTCGCCATGTATACCGCACTCCTTCTGCCGTACATCCACATGTTCATACACACTCTTGACCTTTAGCTTCCAAATGATCACCAAAATCTTAGCCAAAAGAAGCGCCCTAGCTTGCGCTCCTCTCTCGCTCGGCTCGGACTCTCGCACTCGTGCTTACATGATGCTAATGTATTCCTCATTGCTGTGCAACACTGCTCCCTCTCAAGCCTTCAGCCGCGCACAGCAATGCCCCATAATACAGTGAAAAACCTATTTCCATACGCACTTAATCTAAACACGGAGGGGTTACGTAAGGCGGAACAGCGCTTGAAGATCGCTCCAACAAAGCCAAGGACTTATTATCATTCCGAAAAGAAAGGGAGCGCATTATTCAAACAAATCAGCGATGGAAATCATGCAAATATATGCGAGGCCTGCATTTGCACATTGAGCAATAAGATTAATAGACAAAACTAAGGGGGGAAAAAAAGGTCTTTAGCTTCAGAAACGGGAAAAATTTAATTGCAGGAGGTGAAGGTACAACCCATGATGATTCCAAGATGCTTGTCTTTTCTTCCAGTGTCTTCCAAGTTGTCAAAGGCACAAGAAAACAGGCAACTTTTAACCAATCAGACGGCCTATCCTGTATTTTTCTAGTCCGGCTGTTCTTTTTTTTATTTTTTATTTTTATACCCCCCCCCCCCCCCCCCTACGAGAACCTCTCTCCAGCAGGGTCATGCTGTAAACATCTGTTTATGTGGCCCTACCCGAAGGTCAACCCGAACTCAACCAAGAGCAAACTGTTGCTGAGCAACGATGAGCAAACCACAATGCCGCTCCATCGAGCACACCATGTTCTTAAACAAACGGAGGAAACCAGAGGGGGCCAGACAGACAGACAGAGAGTGTTGTGTGTTTGTTTGCGTGTTTATGGGAGAGAGAGAGAGAGAGTGAGAGAGAGAGAGGGAGGGAGAGAGAGAGACACACAGAGGGAGACGAGCATCCTACCTTTTTCTTTCTGCCTCCTCAGCTTGTCGCTAATCCTCCAGGCAACGGAGGGGTCATTAAAAGGATACGGCCAGGGACCACAGGCTTCCGATTGACCAGAGCAAAGGTCAGTTCTGTTCGCAGAAACACGGCTGTGGCTTTTATGACGTGCTGTCCGAAGCGGAGTGTAGCCATCGCTCTGAGAGAGAGAGAGAGAGAGAGAGAGAGAGAGGGAGGATAGAGAGTCAGGTTTAGCATGTGTAGCTACAGTGATTAAAGCATCAATGTTCTGCAGTGTTGTTCAGATGCGGGGCAATCAAGTCAAGTCAAATTTATTTGTAAAGCTTTTTACAACTGCTGTCGTCACAAAGCAGCTTTACATAATTAGTAATTAGTAAAAGACAGAGAAGTAAGCAGAGACCCCCAGTGAGCAGCCAACGGTGACAGTGGCAAGGAAAAACTCCCTCAGAGCTGGAGGAAGAAACCTTGGGAGGAACCAAGACTCACAATGGGGACCCGGCCTGTCCTCCTCTGGTCAGAACTATTTAAACATTATTGATAAAAAATGACCAAACCAGATACAACAGATTAACAGTTAACAGTGGTGATATTAATAGTGGCAGATAGTTACGAGTCCATTAAGGTTTTAACACGGCCATTAAACAGGTAGCAGTGGTAGGAGGGTGTGCCGCTGGTCTGGTATGGGTGGTGGTGGGTGAGAAGCCTGATGGTTGGACCGGTAGGTGGCAGCTGGTCTGACGCAGGTAGAGGGGACCTCAGTGGGCAGTCCTCCAGCAGGTCGGGCTGGGTGAGCATTTACTCAGAGAAGGTAAAATGAGAGAGTTAGTTCTGAGAGGATTTTATGGAGAGCAGAGAACGTTGGGCAGTATCAGAGTGTGTCTGACGACTCTGACAGGTCTGACTGTAACAGCCTCAATAAAAGGAGAGAGCCAGAAGGTAACACAGACACGGGAGCGCCCTGAAACGCTAGCATCCATCTGCTCCAGCGTCCACAAACCTGAGTGATCGCATGTAAGCAGTGAGACGACAGCTCCAGCATCTCAGTGTACTACAATTCCCTGTGTCCGCGAACCTCTGGACCTGAAACCTTTACCTTTATCAAGCTCTGATTGGCTGCCCTGTATTGAACCTTACTGAAAGAGCTACAGCCTGTCTGCAGTAACAGCACTCTATCAGTTCTAATGAGCAGTAGGAATTTGCAGTAGGAATTTGTAGGGGGGATGCAGGAAAGGGTTGTTTTATGATGGCTTTTCCATGAAGGCCATATTTACAGTAGAACAGTGCACCACCACTGAAGAGTCTGCTGAATCTTCCTGAAGCTCTTACTTGGCCTAATCGTCTTTCCAGCAATCCTACAAACTTTTTTTTTCCTCTTAGACCTTAATTATCTTGGTAGGGCTATGACTTGATGACAAATGACAAAATCTCTTCCTTCTGAGGCCTTGTCCCAACAGTCAGCAGTTGCTTAGAAAGTTCTCCTGGTCTTCCAGACCTTAACTTGACCGCCACCATTCCTGCTAACTACAATTCCTTAACTGCATTCCAAACTAAGAAAATAGCTAGCGGAAAACACGTCACCATCAATCATTTTAATGTTCAGGTGTTTAATGGGGGATCCCCATCGATGCCATGAGAACCGATACTTCGGTACCAGACATCGTGGTTATAATACCCCAATGCTGATACTACGAACCTGATACCAGGAACCAGGTCAGCGCTCTTCATGTTCTGACCAACCCGTTTAGCTTGTTGATGTCCAGGCTGGACACCACTGTTGACAGGTCGAGTGAGTTTTATAGCACAATTATTTCATAAAAAAAAAAAAATAATAATAATAAATAAAATAAATAAAATACCTGAAGGCTACATGCCAGTGGTTTTGTAGTTTGAATAGTTTGGCTTGTTATTTATTACAACTGGGCAGCTGGCATTATTTCTGACCATATTTCAGGCAGCTGGGCACTGCAGTAGACATGCTGTGCCAACATAACATTCATTTGATTTGGATTTTAATGTTTTTAAAGTTTCTTTTTGATTACTTTTTTACATTTATTTACTTTATTAAGATCCACCCCACTCTTGTTGGTGGGGATAATTTATTTATTTAAATGTATGAAAAAAATAAATATATATATATATATATATATATATATATATATATATATATATATATTTTTTTTTTTTTTTTTTTTTTTTTTTTTTTTTTTTTTTTTTTTGTGGCATCAAAATTGGCACTGACTACCAAATATCATGCAATCCCCAGTGCTAGGCAGCCGCATTAGAGCGTGCCCATGGCTGCTAATTGTTGGGACAAGGCCCCCACAAAGCATTTTTGTATTTTTGAGTTTTGGAATTTGCATTGCACCTGACCATTCCTAACGGTCATTATGAACATCATCAAATCATAGTCCTGATAGGTCTGGACTGTGGTAACAGGTATTGAAGAGATCAAGCCTTGCTTGTTGTCTAATGCAGTAGTTCTTAGTGTCATCAGTGGCTCTGTGATTGACTGCTGTGTTTGGCTGGGGCTTAGGCTCAGTATGCTTTGTGATTTTTACTGTATGTATTTAAAAAAAGAAGCAAAAAAGCACAGGTTCCCATAAAATACACCTTTTAAACTTGAGCTTAGTCCAGTTTTCTGTCGAGGATTATCAGAAAAGACGGAAAAACTCCTGACGAATGGCTTCGCTAGGCCCAAGAGCCGTAAACACTTCACTTGAAACGATGATTAGACTTGAAGCAAAGTCAACACGTCCGGGATCGCATTAATGAGGAAGGACTGCGGCTCGGCTCGGCCAAGACAACAGTTCCAGAGCATACTGTAGACGCGCCGAGACAAACAAACAGACGCTGGGCTATTTTTAAAAGCGTTTCAATGGGCCCTGTCAGTGACAAAAAAAAAAAAAAAAAAAAAAAAAAAAGTATCAGAGATGGCAGCGTCTCAGACAAAGAATAATCCATAATGTGGCAAAGGGATCTGCAGTCTCTGGGAGGCCTCATATTCTCCACCCGCCCTAACAAATATATCGACTGGCGGGCCACTCTCTCTTTTTCACTCTGTTTTGGGGAAGCTCACCGGGAGAGCTCAGATCAGATCAATAGGCTACAAAAAAATACTAAAAAATGTGGCACATCTGCCCTCACATCCCAAAAACCTGCACAGGGCTGGGGGAAGAGTAAAAAAAACTGCTGGAATCTGCCACTATGGGCGTCTGCAGCTGAATCGGGCATTAAGCTCTTTAACACATGCAATAACTGTAGCTGTTTGTGCTTTTTTATCTACATATATTGAAAATAAAAGCCAAAAAATGGGTGAATCTCTATTTTGAGCCTTTTAAAATCATATGAATAGGAGTTTAGCTAGGAGTTTAGCTCAGATTTGGTGCCCCTCATCACTAAAGCAGTAGTGGGCAATGGACATTTTGTGGCAAAAATGCAGGAAAGTGTTTCTTCTGATGACGTCTCCATAAAGGTGGTATGCAGATGTGCAGGTGTCCACTTCAGAGTCTGCTAAAATCCCAAACAGGGTTTCTGATTTCTCTCAGAGGGTTTTCTTGGCCTCAGACCTCGACTTGACCTCCACCACCTTCTTTTCCATACAGTACACTACACTACACAGCAGTGCTGCTGGAGGGTTTAAACACTGTGTCTATCCACTCACTGTCCACTCTATTAGACTCTGCTTGTGTTGGTCATCCTCTAGCTCTTTGTCAGTGGACTCACAGGATGCTCCCCACAGGACGCTGCTGTTGGCTGGATATTTCTGGTTGGTGGACGGCTTTCAGTCACTGCTTTGCACATAGCTGTGTCTGAACCACTACTCATACCACCAGCAGGCTAACTAAGTATGCATTGAAACAGATGGACTACAGCCTGGAATTGTAGAACTACAGAGTGCTCCTATATAGTGAGTGGAGCTGACAGAATAGACAATCAGTGTAGAAACAAGGAGGTGGTCTTAATGTTATGGCATATTTGAGTGTGAGTCTGAGTCACGTCTTTTGGGTATACACTTGAGTTACTGTGGCTAGGTGTTTAGGCTATTAGCTGTAGACAGCTGTAGATGCAGGCAGCAACTTTACACTATTGCTGCCTTTACTGTTGGATGCGCTGCTGTAGGTTCTGAGGTCATGTATGGACAGATTTACCTACCAAGCAAAACTGTTTTTGCAATAGATGCCCAATCATTTCTGACTGATGTGCACATACGGCTAGCAGATATGTCATATCAGATTTCCCATTGAGTTTCATTATTTTGATTAAATGAAATATCGGAAAACCGCACATAGGCAATAGGGAAGCCTGATGCTTGGACTTTTACCCGGGAAAACAATCCGAGTCCTGGCAAAAAACACATCGGAAATGCACAGACACAGAAAATATGATCATTGTTATGCATCTGCTGGATGTTTTTCCTAAGTTTAATCATTTCGATTAAATGATTGATGATAAACAAAAAAAAACAAAAAACAGAGGGTAAGCAGTTCTCCCAAGACCGGGAAAAACCCAAAGCAGATTTGCCCAACGAAGGGGACCAAAATACAGTGGAATGAATTGGCATATGCCCACGACTGTTTGCTCTCAATGTAATTATATATAATGAGTGGAAGAGGCTGGGCTTTTTGGCTATGTATGAATTATTGTAATAGGGTTAAATTAGGCTTGTGGAAGAGTCTTGGAGGGTCTTTGGGTGCGTAGAGGAGCAAAGCTGCGGCCTGGAGATAATGAGGCATTATGAGAGCATTTTAGTCTGTGGCACTTGCTCTCTCGCACACTTTCTTTCTCTCTCTCTCTCTCTCTCTCTCTCTCACACACTCACACAGCCACAGGTGCACAGAGACACGGCAACATGCAGACAGGCCCGCCTACACTGGCACATGCGTAGAATCTGCCTGGTTTGGAGGCCTGCGTACACACATACACAGACACATACACACAGAATTTGGGCACGCTTAGGAACCCTGGCTGTGTATTGGACACTGTCCCGGAAGACTTTCCAAAAGCAAGGAGGGAAGAGGGGAAAAAAATGGAAAACAGAGGAGGAAGCGTGTGTGCACCAGCTGTCCCGGCCATTAACATTCTAAACGGAATCCAAGCATTCGGCAATTAAGAGTTAGAATGCTGCAATTAGTTTGGTGCGCACGGCAATGATCCAATTAATGATCATTTACATGTCCTTAATGCTCGGTGTTATCAGTCCAGTCCATCGTCAGGTCGGATAATGGCTTTTCCTGTGGGAGTGAGCGCAGGTAGGCCTTCGCCTGGAGTGTGGGTGATGCGCAACGCTTGGTGTCCTCTGTGTAATCACTTATCAGCTTTGTAATCTAATGTGTTTTTCCACGGCTCCCCTCCAGAATGGGCCACGGAAGCAGTCGGCTCGCGCAGGTTTCGCGGCAGGGGTCACGCCGGGGGTCACGCGCCTAATCGTTATCTGCAACCTTGAGCGCGCCGCCCGCTGCTCGGCCGTGTAATCGCCCAAATCCAGGAGGCCGCTACGAGTTTGATACAGCGCTCCGATCCTCCTCAGATGCAATAATCTGCGGACTAATTCGGAAAAACGCTCACAGGCAACACTGCAACACGGGAAGCCAGAGATACCTGGACTCTTACCTGGGAACACGTTCCGAGTGCAAAGCGTGTCCTGGCAGAAAACACATCAGAAATGCACAGACACAGGAAATGTGGTCATTGTTATGCAAAGGCATCTCTGCTGGACGTTTTTCCGTGTCCCCAAAGGATCACATCACGAGGCCTCAAATATGAGATACATTGCTTATTACAATCCCAGTCACGCTCCTCGCATCATCACATTTTGCCTGCTCTGACGCATCCCAGCTCACTTGATGCTTCTGATGTGACACATTAAGTTACATTTAATTGTGGTATGCTGGGCTCTGCATGATCTGCTAACGCATTGCCACTACGATACTACAGGGGTCAAAAGGTCAAATCCCTGGGCCTAAGCAATGCCGCTTTGCCATCAGCAGCCAGAGTCGGAGAGAGCACAATTGTCCAATTGATGGTGCTCTCATTCCTCATCACTTGGGAGCATTGCTAGTTTTAAGGAGTGCTTTGAATGAGGGGGTTAAGTTAAGGCTCAGTGTGTTGCTACTATGGCCAGGGGGTCATAAGTTCGAATCCCGAGCCATGCCGTTTTGTTATCGGCAGCTGGAGTCCAAGAGAGCACAATTGGCCTTGGGCAGTGGAGGATTAAGTGACTAGTCAATCATAGGATTTGACCCCACAACCTTCAAGTTGCTGGCTCAAATCTCTTAGCACTTAGAGAATTATTTAAATATTATTATTAGTATTAGTATTTAGATGTTTTCTGCCCAACCTAGACTAGATCAGACTTACGTTTCACCAGCCTAAGTCTATTTCAGCCATGGACAGATAGAAAATAAGCATGCAAAAAATGGTTCTTTTAAGAAATGCCATAGTAGGACCACTTTTGGTTCCTTTAAAAGTGCTCAATTGAATGAGTGTATAAATACAGGCCTGAAGAACCACTAAATTTCTCTTTTTAAAGAACATCCAAGCAATTAAAACCATTCTATGTGAAGCAGTGTTCTTCACAAGACCAGCTCATTTACAATGCCATGCTCAGCCTCCTCTAGCAAGTCATACAGTAGAAGCCATTGCCTCTGTTTTGTGATGACCTCCTGAGTCAAAAAGTCCACCCCACAATGCTGTTTTACGGACAAGCCCATAAATAAGTATTGACAAAAACTGTAACAGCCCAGCCAACAGAAGCTCAGAGGAGCGCATTAAAAATCACACTCGCTTTTCCTTCGCGGGCCGCATGCTCTCAGAGCCGGAGTGGGTCGTGCACCTACGCCGCCGAGCAGCAGATGTAAACATATGGTTCAGAGAAAATAAACACAAATCAATAAGGCTGTTCGTATACAGTGAAAAGCCCGGGTCTTATAAAGGATTACAGTATTAAAGCAGGCAAGGACACGGACATGGTCTTCGGTTGCTGGAGCTCGCTATTGTTATTAATACAAACTAAGTCTTTTGCGGGATTTAGTGTCCAGTGTTTTGTGCCTAGCAGCCATATTTATATGTCCTCAGAGGTTCTTTGCTTCAGGCTGAAGCTCATAATTCTCCTGTTCACTTGGCTGCAGTGATAGCCGAAGAACTCCAGAACATCATTCCAGGAGTTCCAGACACACTTTATGGGAAATAATAATAACAATAATGTATTATAATTAGTAACGCTGTGGCTCAAAAACCCAACAATGACACCCAGGCATCGAACCCACAGCTCTGAGATCAATAACACAGTGTTCCAATAGTAGCAGCTTAACAGACCTGGGTATCGAACCCACAATCCTGTGATCAATAATGCTATGTTGAAATAATGGCAGCTTAGCAGGCTCAGGTACTGAACTCACAACACTGTGATCAACAAATTAACCAGGTGTTCCAATAGTAGCAGCTTAGCAGACCAAATATCAAACCCACAACCCTGAGACTGGTAACTGTGTGCTCAAACAGCGGCAGCTTAGTAGATCCGGGAATCAAACCCACAACCTTGTGATCAAGAACCTACTGTTCTGACAGTGGCAGCTTAGCAGACCTGGGTATGAAATCCACAATCCTGTGTTCAATAACCCAGTCCTCAAACAGTGGCAGCTCAGCAGACCTGGGTATCGAGCCGACAACCTTAAGATCAATCAACAGGTGTTCAATAACCCAGTCCTCAAACAGTCTGCAGTTTAGCAGACCAGATATCAATCCCATGTGATCAAGAACCTACTGTTCGGACAGTGGCGGCTTAGCAGACCCAGGTATCAAACCCACAACCTCAAGATCAATAACCTGGTGTTCAAACTGGGGCAGCTTAGCAGACCAGATATCAAACCCACAACCCTGAGATCAGTGACCCTGTGCTCAAACAGTGGCAGCTCAGCAGACCCTGGCATCGAACCCACAACCTTAAAATCAATAACCCGGTGTTCAAACAGTGGCAGCTTTATTGACCCGGGAATCAAACCCACAACTTCGTGATCAAAAACCTACTGTTCTGACAGTGGCGGCATAGCAGACCCAAGTAACCTTGTGTTCAATTACCACCACTGCCCCAAAAATGCTACAAGCATGTTTGAGCATCAAGCATGTTGATGATTCATCAACCTATGGGTAACAGGCCCAGCATGCTTGTGCTGCACCACTATTGGCTCTGACTAGGGTAAGCACATCCCGAACTGGGTATTCCAGCCAGAATCTCGAAACGCACTGGTTACATGACAAAAAGAGCTGGGGCGAAAAATGCCATTGCCATTTTTTTTTAATTACAGGTGCGGCAGAAGCCAATCGTGTGATTGTCCTCAATCAAACCCACTGCAGGTGCAAACACAGCCAGCATAGCTCCAAAATCACACTTCTGCTCCAGTGTTACTCTCAGTTAATCACCTGAAACCATTGCAGGACTATCATAAGACCGTTATAATGACACGCAGAGTTTCACTCTGCTCCAGTGGCTTGTATGGCCTGTTTTTGGAGCTGCCATTAGTCTTGCTGCAGGTGTGAACAGGTGCGAACACAGCCAGTTCAGTTCAAGCTCCAGCTTCAGTGTCATTTGCATCGAATCCCTCAAGGTTGAGGAGAAAAGGAACCCTCCAGGATTCCTCCAAAAGACCAAACCTTTTTTTGATGAGCATTTCTGACTCATGTTTTAGCCCAACCTCAGATCTTCAGGTCTGCCCCTACCTTCAGGTCGGTGTGGCTGGTGTGACACAAGAGATAACACCACTACCTGCCACTGAGCTACCACACCATGTGGGAGACTGGGGTTCGATTCCCGGGCTAGGTGACTGTGCTGCGCTATACCAATAAGAGTCCTTGGGCAAGACTCCTAACACTACACTGACCCACCTCTGTAATAAGAGTAACCTTGGATAAGAGCATCTGCTAAATGCCATAAATGTAAATGTAGGTCAGCCTTAGGTCTTGTGCTATGCCAACTGATGCCCACACAGTTAGAACTAGTTAGAACTGTCCTTGTAAGGTTGACAAATATGAAGACATGGCAGTCCTACAAAGTCTCTCATCTCCTAGAAGACGTGCAGTAGTACCATTTATGTTGGGCCCTCTCTGATCCCCATCATAAAATATATTATGTTCATTATTTTATAATTAATTAATTAATTATATTATATTTAATTTTTTATATAAATAATGATAAAATAAATCAACAAATAATTATAAAGTACCCGTTGTAAAACGGTGACCCTGTGCCACAGGATGGTGTGTATGGATTTTTTTTTTTCCTCCAATTAGACTTGCTGATCTAGGATCAGCTGTTGCTTCCGTATCATAATGAATGAGATTAGGTGGACAAGGACGGGGATGATCCGAGATCAGCGCTCATAATCAGCTTGATGCGCACAGCGCACATCTCTCCTCCCCGCGCAGGAGAGCATTAGATGCTGCGGCGGAGCTGCTTTTCATCCGCCTCTCATCTTCGCAAAGCTATAGGATACAAACATCAGTGGAACGAGTCGGAAATTAAATCCAACCGCCGCCGCCACACTGCGAGCTTGTCTTTGGAGAGGCAATCAGACTGGAAGGCTGGGCTGCGTGTGCGCGCCAGGCCTCGCAGGCTGCAATTTTCAAAAGCATACAGCCAGAATGATTTCTTAAAAAAAAAAAGAAGATTCTTCGAGGGTTATTTAATAAAGGCAATGGTTCGGTTCTATGTAGAACCACGACAATATTTAGATGCTGAAATGGTTCCTGGCCAGGCAAAATGCTGCATAGAATTGGTGGAAATAGACATGATATAGACATATGCTACATGTCTGAATGTTTGTGGACACCCCTTCTAATGAATGCAACAATAATCAAACCCACCCTTGAGATCATAACCAGGTGTTCCAAACAGTGGCAGCTTAGCAGATCCAAGAATTAAACCCACAACCTTGTGATCAAGAACCTACTGTTCTGACAGTGGCAGCTTAGCAGACCCGGGTGTCGAACCCACAACCTCAAGATCAATAACCAGGTGTTCAAACTGGGGCAGCTTAGCAGACCAGATATCAAACCCACAACCCTGAGACCAGTAACCCTGTGCTCAAACAGTGGCAACTCAGCAGACCCTGGCATCGAACCCACAACCTTAAGATTAATAACCCGGTGTTCAAACAGTGGCAGCTCAGCAGACCCTGGCATCGAACCCACAACCTTAAGATTAATAACCCGGTGTTCAAACAGTGGCAGTCCAGCAGACCCTGGCATCGAACCCAAAACCTTAAGATTAATAGCCCGGTGTTCAAACAGTGGCAGCTCAGCAGACCCTGGCATCGAACCCACAACCTTAATATTAATAGCCCGGTGCTCAAACAGTGGCAGCTCAGCAGACCCTGGCATCGAACCCACAACCTTAAAACCAATAACCCTTTGTTAAGTTGCACCTGCTGCTGACACAGATGTGCTAATTGACAAACACACACACAGCTTGTCTAGCCCCTGTAGAGAAGTACTGCCAAAAGAATAGAACTCTCTGGAGCAGGTAAACATGAACCTATTGGTATCATGCTGCCTAATGCCAGGCGTGGGCTTTAGAGGGTTATAAAGCCCCCCAGCATTGAGCTGTGGAGCAGTGGAAGAACTGTGTTCTCTTGAATATCCCCAATACTTCTGGGATGAGTTGAGGATGAGGTGGAGGTCGTGTTCATCCAACATCCTGAGCTCACTGACGCTACTTTTCAGACCGTCACTGATATGCAATCAAATCCTCACAGCAATGCTCCAATCCTCCAAAATCTAGTAAAAAAGTCTTCTTCCCTCAACAGTAGAGACAGTTACTCCAACAAATGCAAGATAAGCTCTTTTTCTAATACTCTTGATATCAGAATTAACAATGAATAAGCAGGCGTCCCAATACTTTTGTCCATATAGTGTCGTTCTATACAAAGTCTTTTAACAATAGTTCTATATATAGTTCTACTCCTATAAGTTTGTCTGTTTGATGTACGCAGGCCTTATGAAACATTATTAAATGGTTTAATTTTGTAAAACTGAATTAGAATTTTTTTTTAAAGACTAATGTAAACACTGTTAAACTTCACTCTAGGTTCATACAGGTCATTTATTCAAATTAACTCGGCACAGTAACAATAACAGCCTTTTTAATTCTGAGGATAAAGACATGTACACTTGTAAGTGCGTGGGTACTATTAAGGACTTATTAAGGACTGCAGTGGGACTATTAATACATTACTGACCTAACTGCTCTGTGTGAGGATCACACTATTACTGCCTTATTAAAATGTAATGTTACGGAATAAAAATAGATGATATAAATGGCTGTATTTCATTTGTAATGTGAGAAAAACTAGTAGTGTACAGTGTAATAAGGCCTTATTACTGTTATATTCATCTAGAATATTAGTGTAATAAGGCCTTATTACTGTTATATTTATCTAAAATGTTATAGTTTAATAAAGCCTTATTACTGATAAATTAATCTATATTGTTACAGTGTAATAAGGCCTTATTACTGTTATATTAATCTATAATGTTAGTGTAATAAGGTCTTATTACTGTTATATTAAGCTATAATGTTAGTGTAATAAGGTATTACTGTTATATCAATCTATAATGTTATAGTGTAATAAGGTCTTATTACTGTTATATTAATCTATATGTTAGTGTAATAAGGCCTTATTACTGTTATATTAATCTATATGTAGTGTAATAAGGCCTTATTACGGTTATATTAATCTATATGTTAGTTTAATAAAGCCTTATTACTGTTATATTAATCTATATGTTAGTGTAATAAAGCCTTATTACTGTTATAGTAATCTATAATGTTATAGTGCAATAAGGCCTTATTACTGTTATATTAATCTATATGTTAGTGTAATAAGGCCTTATTACTGTTATATTAATCTATATGTTAGTGTAATAAGGCCTTATTACTGTTATATTAATATATAATGTTAGTGTAATAAAGCCTTATTACTGTTATAGTAAGCTATAATGTTAGTGTAATAAGGCCTTATTACTGTTATATTAATCTATATGTTAGTGTAATAAGGCCGTATTACTGTTATATTAAGCTATAGTTTTACAGTGTAATAAAGCCTTATTACTGTTATATTAAGCTATAATGTTAGTGTAATAAGGTATTACTGCTATATCAATCTATAATGTTACAGTGTAATAAGGTCTTATTACTGTTATATTAATCTATATGTTAGTGTAATAAGGCCTTATTACTGTTATATTAATCTATATGTTAGTGTAATAAAGCCTTATTACTGTTATAGTAATCTATAATGTTATAGTGCAATAAGGCCTTATTACTGTTATATTAATCTATATGTTAGTGTAATAAGGCCTTATTACTGTTATATCAATCTATATGTTAGTGTAATAAAGCCTTATTACTGTTATATTAATCTATATGTTAGTGTAATAAGGCCTTATTACTGTTATATTAATCTATAATGTTACAGTGTAATAAGGCCTTATTACTGTTATATTAAGCTATAATGTTAGTGTAATAAGGTATTACTGCTATATCAATCTATAATGTTATAGTGTAATAAGGTCTTATTACTGTTATATTAATCTATAATGTTAGTGTAATAAAGCCGTATTACTGTTATAGTAATCTATAATGTTATAGTGTAATAAGGTCTTATTACTGTTACATTAATCTATAATGTTATAGTGTAATAAGGCCTTATTACTGTTATATTAATCTATATGTTAGTGTAATAAGGCCTTATTACTGTTATATTAAGCTATAGTGTTACAGTGTAATAAAGCCTTATTACTGTTATATTAATATATAATGTTATAGTGTAATAAGGTCTTATTACTGATATATTAATTTATATGTTAGTGTAATAAGGCCTTATTACTGTTATAGTAATCTATAATGTTAGTGTAATAAGACCTTATTACTGTTATAGTAATCTATAATGTTAGTGTAATAAGGCCTTATTACAGTTATATTAATCTATAATGTTAGTGTAATAAAGCCTTATTACTGTTATATTAAGCTATAATGTTAGTGTAATAAGACCTTATTACTGTTATAGTAATCTATAATGTTAGTGTAATAACGCCTTATTACAGTTATATTAATCTATAATGTTACAGTAGCGATTACAAATAACACCATTGTGGACTTTATTCCACAGCAACTACAGGCCTTAGCACACTGTACCTCTGAGGCTGACTAGTCCCACTATTAAGGTCTAATGGCATCATACAAATGTGACCACAGGAGCTGTTATTTCCACAAAAGCTGGCACCATTTTTCCAATTTGCTCTATTAAGGGTCTATAACATGGCTATAAGCATCAGCACGAGACGCAGACGTGGGAGGGCAGACCGGAGCCGACGGCATTGACCTACAGGAGAATAATAACGTATCATTATTTACCACGCAGAGGCCAAATCCCAAGGTCAGTAAACACACTTGATTCCATTTTCCATCAAAACATAACCTCTTACACTCGCGTTTCATTCACCTGCGAGTGGAGCAGGCCCGGCCCGGCCCAGCCCGGCACGCCACAGCACGTCTAGAGAATACTAAAGTTCTGCCTGTCAGTTTAGCTTATTGATAACCGCAGTTTATTCAGGTAGCAGCAGCCACATCAGCGCCGAGGACAAGAGGGACCTGCGTGTTTCGAAATGCTATCAGAAACAAACGGAGCGAGCGAGCGGCTTCTCATTAAATTTGTTTGTAAGAGAAGCGCGAGAGTAAATAAGATCCCAGAAGTACTGCTACATCAATAAGGCAGCACCGAAAGATTTCATCATCGTTTTGAAGCTGCCAGACGCTCTCTAACGGCTTGACTGACATTAATAGAGTCGGACGGGAGTGTGTGTGTGTGTGTGTGTGTGTTTGCGTGACCGTGAGTGTGCGACTTATTCTGATAATGAGCGATTAAATACTTATAGACTGAGGAGGCTGCGAAAGCAGGCTGAGACACTTCGCCAAGGAGCCATTTGAAGTCATCAGCCACTAAATGAATGGGAAAATATTTATAGCATTCATATTTATTTATAAACCAGACAACGATTAGGAGCAGGCTGAGATGAAGGGAGAGCCTGTGGCTCACGATAATGGAGCTAAACTTGAAGTTCAGTAGAGTGCATGTGCTCATTTAGGCCACGCATACACACCTTTGCCCAGAAATGGAGGCGTTTCTTCAATCTGCATGCTAATACGAGACACAGGGGAACGTCCCAAGCCGGCTCTGGGGCGCGAGCAGAACCCCGGCGTCTGGGGCTTTTAATTGAAACACTTTTACAGCGTCTATCGCCACTGTTTATCATGTAGAACGGCCGCGCGCAGCTTTCATAGAGAAATCTTATTTAGATTCAATTTTCTGATCAGCAGCGGCTAAACAGTAAAAGTGTCAGGACGCTCCGCAGCTATCGCCAGCTCATCTCGTCCCGCAGCCAGAGGAACCACCACACAGAGAGAATATCAGAGGAAACCGGACGGTGATATCGGACCCGCTTAAAAGCATGAGCCTTATAAAAGCTTCAGGAAAACAGGCCGGAAAAAAGGAAACCCGTTAAATAAAAAAAAGGAACCGAAAAAAGTCAAACAAAGCCGGCGAGGCCACGTGACCGGATGAGTTTCGGCACGCCGTCCATCAAAAGCAGCAGCGGGTAACCTCAGAAGCTCCGTGCGAGTCATTCTTATTTTAAACCGCATCTGCCAGTGGGAGGTGGGAGTAAATAAATGAACAATAATGGCGCCTCTGCCTCTGCTGTAATTTCTGCTGCCTGAATTAGTCAAACCCTTACCAGGCCAGGGAAATGAGCAACACCGCTGCAGAACCACGCAAGCCAGACAACCCCGAAGCACAAGACTAGTCTACTGGGTCTGGGAGTTTTGGGTAGTTTAGTGCAGCCTAGCCAGCCAACGGGCCACTTTTGGGCAACTTGTGGGCATCTTTTGTGCAGCCTAGTCAACAGGGTAGTTATTGTGTAATTGCAACAACCCAGCTGATAGGCCACTTTTGGGCCACTTTTGGCCAGCCTAGTCCCAAGGTTAGTTACTGTGTCATTGTAACAACCCAGCTGATGGGCCACTTTTGGGCCACTTTTGGCCAGCCTAGTCCCAAGGTTAGTTACTTTGTCATTATAACAACCCAGCCAATGGGCCACTTTTGGGCAACTTGTTGGGCCACTTCTGGGCCACTTTTGGCCAGCCTAGTCCCAAGGTTAGTTACTTTGTCATTATAACAACCCAGCCAATGGGCCACTTTTGGGCAACTTGTTGGGCCACTTCTGGGCCACTTTTGGCCAGCCTAGTCCCAAAGTTAGTTACTTTGTCATTATAACAACCCAGCCAATGGGCCACTTTTGGGCAACTAGTTGGGCCACTTTTGGGCCACTTTTGGCCAGCCTAGTCCCAAGGTTAGTTACTATGTCATTGTAACAACCTAGCTGATGAGCCACTTTTGCCATTTTTGGGCAACTTGTTGGGCCACTTTTAGGCAGTTTTATTGCAGCCAACTTGCCAGGTTAGTTACTGCGTCATTATAACAACCCAGCCAACGGGCCACTTTTGGGCAACTTGTGGGCATCTTTTGTGCAGCCTAGTCAACAGGGTAGTTACTGTGTAATTGCAACAACCCAGCTGATAGGCCACTTTTGGGCCACTTTTGGCCAGCCTAGTCCCAAGGTTAGTTACTGTGTCATTGTAACAACCCAGCTGATGGGCCACTTTTGGGCCACTTTTGGCCAGCCTAGTCCCAAGGTTAGTTACTGTGTCATTGTAACAACCCAGCTGATGGGCAGTGTCTAAGTGTCCTAAGCGGATGGGACACATTTCAGTGTTAATTACCAGCATCTGAGAAGGTCAGCCGGTTAAACAGTTACCTAAAAAGGCTCTTTTTTATCAGACACAACAGTCTGATAAAAATCAATGAAGAAACGTTCATTAAAATATCAATGCTTTTCTATTTCCTTTCCTTAAAAGAAGCCAATCGAGATGTGTTTTATTGCAAGTGAAAACAATGTTAAAGTGGCACACAAAAGTCTTGGCTGCTGTTCTGATTTCGTCAGGGGTGTGACAACACAATCACCGGCACATTTCACACTTTATTTGACGGCTATGTTCTGCAGCACACCTGCAGAAGCAGAGCTGTGTTATTGTAACCATCCAGCCGATGGGCCACTTTTGGGCAACATTTGGGCAAGTTTTGTGCAGCCTAGTCGCCGGGTTAGTTACTGTGTCATTGCAACAACCCAGACAATGGGCCACTTTAGGGCAACTTGTGGGCAACATTTGGATGTTTTTGTGCAGCCTAGTCACTGGATTAGTTCCTGTGTCACTACAACATCCCAGACAATGGGCCACTTTTGGGCAACTTGTGGGCAGCCAACAAGCCGGATTAGTTCCTGTGTCATTGCAACAACCTAGCCGATGGGCCACTTTCGGGCAAGTTGTGTGCAGCCAACTCATTGGGTTAGTTACTGTGTAACTGCAGCCCAGCTGACGGGCCACTTTTAGGCAACTTGTGGGCAACATTTGGATGTTTTTGTGCAGCCTAGTCACCGGGTTAGTTCCTGTGTCATTGCAACAACCCAGACGATGGGTCACATGTGGGTATTAAATATTTGCACCCGAAGAGGCCAGCCAGTTAAATATTTAGATTTTTGTTTTTTTTTTGTTTTTTTTTCAGACACAACAGAAATCAATAAGGAAGCATCCATAAAATATATTTAAAAAATACATGTTTTTCTACTTCCTGTTAAAAAAAACAAAAAAACAATCGAGATGGGAATCAACATGCAGGTTTTGGCTGCCAAAGCCGTTCCATTCTGAGTTCGTCAGGGGTGTGACAACACAACCACCGGCACATTTCACACTTTTTTTGTCAGCTACGTTGTGCATCACACATGCAGAAGCAGAGAATAACAGAGAATACAGCAGCATGAAAAGGTTTTGGGCAGCCGTGGTCAAAAATATCTGTTACAGTCAGGAGCGGTAGCTCGTTAGCAAGACCCTTTACCCTTCCTGCTCCTCCCGGGGTGCCACAGCGCTGGCTGCCCTCTGCTCTGGACACGTATGCTCACTGTCACTGTGTGTATGTGTGTGTGTGTTCACTGCATGGATGGGTTAAGGGCGGTGGCCAAATTCCATCTGTGTCCAACACTAATGGTGAATACGGGTTAGTAGGTTAGTAGATCCCCAAATAACGAATAATAGCGATAATGGTTACCAAGGACAAGGCCTCCAATGGTAGCGTCTGCCCTTCTCCCTTCTCTGATTGGCTAGTGGGAGCTTTTGGCCTTTCAGATGCACCCCTGGCTTCCACGTGCCATATCCACGTTTCCCCATGTGGATAACCACCATCCATTCTCCATCCTCCAGTCAGCCTTGCGTTAGCTTTTAGCCTTTTTTGCCTGGCTTAGCCATATTTTGCCTCGGTAGTCCCAGCTTTTTGTCTCGGAAGGCTTTCTCTAGTGGTTTATGTCCGTTTTCAGGACTTTTGCTTTTGAAGGAAGAACAAAAGGGGATTTGAGGCCAAGATAAGTGCCTGATTCTGTAGCTCAACCTGATGCTCCATGCACACAAACAACCACACAAACCAAATGGTTGACAATTACTGACAGTTCCATCAGCTCCACTTTACCACACCATACTCTACTCTACTATTAGCCACATTTCACCCTGTTCCACAATGCCCAGAACCCCACAGGACTGACCACCACAGAGCAGGTGTAAAGTGGACAGTGAGTATAGAAACAAGGAGATGGTTTTAATAAAGGAGATGGTCGGTGGAAAGCAGCTTACTGGCTAATGAGCTTGCAATTGTATAGCATGGTTAGCCGGCCTGTGCTGTGGTAATGGTAGTGGCGCAACGTCTTGCCTCCAACCTCTCCAGCACTAAAGACATCTCGAGCAAATAAGGCGTGGGAAAACAGCGCATGTTGGGTTTGATCTTTTATACATATGTTCTGTACATGGAGTAAAAGGAGAAAACACACACACACACATACATACACACACACATACAACTGCATTGGAGATGTGCCAAAAAATTAATTATTTAAGGCAATGTCTTCTGATCAGCGTGGAGAACAAGTGATTAAAATATTCTGGATTTGATCTGATGCTTCTTCTGTGGGGAAAATAAATAAATAAATAAATAAATAAAATAAGGCAAATGTTCCGCACTGACCTAAATTCAATGCCGGGAATTTGCTTTCTTTCTTTCTTACTTTTTTACTACATATCCATCCATCCCTGTTGCTGAGAGTAAGCAAAGGTATACATATGCCAGACACACCCGCTTAACCCCAATGTAACCACTCCTAGATTTGAAGAGGCTTGATTTTAACATTAGCGAAGAGCTCCAGTATGATTGCGCGCATAAATTATGAAGCTGACGGCGGCTCCGCCAGCGAGGTATCGTCAGGGAAATGAGATTAGGTGGAGGAGCGGCTGAGGACACAGGCCAGGGAGAAACGAGGCTCAGAGAGCATTAAGCCGCCGGCCAAGTGGTCTTTTCTTGGCCTCGGAGGCTGCCTAAAGAGTCCCCGACGGCCCATTGATTACTTTGTCACTTTGACCTTTCGAGTGATTGAGGGTTTGTAAGATATTACATACATTTCTGCGTGAGCCAGAGAGCCAGAGCGGCGCTGGAGAGAGGTATCCGGTGAAAAATACAGCTCTGACGCCGGCGCAGACTGTTATCCGTCATAGCTAACGGAGCCATGACAACAGCCGTGCGCCGGCTCCTCCATCACGCCAATGAATTAGCGTGCGGCTGGCGCGTGTGCGCACTCGTGCGTGCGCATGTGTTCTGTTTGCGACACTTGAGACGTAGCATATGTCCCCCAACACATGGCCTAATTGATTCGCTGCTGAAACGTGATCCTTCATCAGGGAGGCGGGGATTGATTATCATTTTCCCGCTGCAATCTCATAGGTCATAAGCAGTGAACTTGAGAACAGGGAAAGTTTGGAACAGGGAAAAGGGCTGCGCGATCGGCTGCTCGGCTCAGCTTCTGCGATGAGTGCTGAATGCTGTCTGCTAGCCTAGCTATGGTTACGAATGAATTCGGACAGCCCATGAGAAACTTCGTCCTTTTTAGTATGAAGTACGAAGAGACGGTAATCTAATCTAAGTAATCTAATTCATCCAAAAAACAGAAGAAAAGTCTCATTTCATTTGTAAATATTTGTAAAATGTAAATAATAGAAAGCAATTTTCATCTCAGAGTGGCTCAGCAGTCTAATGCACTACCACTACGGCCTTGGGATCGCAAGTTCAAATCCCTTTGCCATCAGCAGCTGGAATCCAAGGGAGAACAACTGTCCCTGCTTTCTCCGTGTACTTAGATGGCGCTGTCTCCCCTCATTACTCTTAAGCAATGTTGTCCGCCACAGGTGTGTGTAAGCTGGTGTGGGGGAGCTGGGGGTGCTTTCCTCCGAGCTTGTCGTTTGCCCGCCAGCTCAAAAAGAGGCAGTGTTAATTCCTAACCTAGTTCCTCATGTCGGAAGCATTGCTTGTAGGGAGGGGGGCTACCTACGGGTGGGTTTAATAAGCAGGACCAAACTGGGAGAAAAAAATCAATAAATAAATTTAAAAATATATATATAAAATAATAAAAAATGGAGGACACAATTTATTACTACTGAAAGTGATCAGTTCTCGAGTGGCACAACAGTCTAACTGCCTGCTTATGAGGATATAAGAGATCTTAAGTTCGGCTTCTCTCAAGACCACAGCCCTCCTTGGTCAGAAGTCTGAGGCCCCGCCCATCCAGGGTTTTATTTTTCAATTTTTCAGAATCTCAAATACCTCCGTACTCCCTATATAGTGAACTACAGATACAGCGAAGTGAAAAAACTACAGGCAGCACTACACATGCAGATTTCAAATAAATGTAGATACTGTTCTATTACAGATTTGTAATATTGTATTTAGACTCGTAATCCGTAATTTCCTGACTAGTGCACTACACAGGGAGCAGTGTGTCATTTGGGATTAAACCTCTGTGTTTTCTTCTTTCCGTCTTCGTGATGTATTGATGTCTCTCTTTTTGAGGTACTATCACCCCATACAGGGCTATCGAGCAAGCATTTTCGTCTCAGTGTGGAGGGAGGGAAATCTCCGCATGAATGGGGCCTGAGAATAGTTAGGCCTTCCCGGTGTGATGGGGGGAGTTCTGACCTACCGATGGGAATAAACAGCAAAAATTTGAGGGGGAGGAGTCACAGACTGAAAATCACACACATTATTTAATCATTTTCAGCTGCAGCTCATTTATTGTCGACCTAACTGAGACGCAGAGGTACAAAATGGGAGTTTTATGAAATTTGTTTCGTTTAGGCCTAAACTAAGTTGAGTTAACTCAAAAACTGCAACATTGCAATCAGTTATATAATAATTTTAGGTTGGTCTGACCTTCCCTTTAACAGTGCTTTCCTAATGTGTAGAGACCCACCATTTAGGCCACATGTGTGGAAGCAGTATTAATTCTGTGAAAATCTTGCTCATTTCTATTTAGTGGCAGCATAAATACTGTACAACTAACCAGTTCCTCATTTCTTTGGATCCTGATGATTCCCCTGCAGCCAGATTCAGATCCGGATTTGACATTCAGATGGTCTTGGTGGCTTGATTAACTCAGGCAAGTGGGTAAAGTTCAGAGTTTACAAAAAATAAAGCTCAATTTAGGGGCCGATGTCAACAAACAGGGTTTTCCTATATAGTATATTAACCCCTTAGACAGCCTATGGGCCGCCAGCGAGCCTATTCTATTACAGCTGAGAGAATCATTGGTGCTTCTCTGCCCTCCATTCAGGACTTGTACTGCTCAAGAATCAGTCCTTACGGACTCCTCGCACCCTGGTCACAACCTCTTTCGGCTGCTCCCGTCTGGCAGACGCTACAGAACTATGTCCACTAAGACTGTCAGACACAGGAACAGCTTTTACCCTCACGCCATCACCTTCCTCAACAGCAGATCACCATCATCAGCTACAGGCCATAGATGCTGCTGATGAACTCTTACCACTCTTATCCTACAGTTACTGCATTACTGCAGCATTACACATCTCGCACGTCTACACTATATTTAACCTGTATAGTGCTGCATTTTGCTATTCTGTGAATAACACTGTAAAGCCATTGTATAGAAATGTCCTCATATGGTCTGTGTATACTGTGTATACTATTGATCTCTGTATATTGTGTGTATTGTATATATTGTTAATACTGGAGACACACAACTCCTTGTATGTGTCAACATACTTGGCCAATAAATCGGATTCTGATTCTTAAAGAACTTGTAGTTACTGACTAATACACCTTTAGTGTGCAATAAGCCTTTCTGCATCAAGGTCTTAAAGTAAGAGTACATCCCTGCAAACCAATGGAATATTCTGGAATTAATGTCTCGGGTAAAACAGATGTTAGGACGTTTACAGCACAAAAAAATGGCCTAAAATCCAAGTCCAAGTCGTTTTAGCGCTGCAGAAGGTTCTCCAGCTTGCTAATACATCACAGCTCTGCTGTTCCACCAGCCTCGCTTTCATTTACTTTGCGTCAGTAGGGGCACAGCCACGTATTAAATCAGGGATAACCCCGCCCCCTTCTCCAGAAAAAAAAATGCCTCAAATGTTTCAGTCCTAAATTCCTCCACTTGCTGTCAGACGGCCTTTTGTTGCAGCTGAATGCGGAAGAGAATGATTGACAGCCCTCGACTCTGGAACTCGCCACATCCTTCACAAGCATGCCACGACGAGTGTCGTTTGTATTTCAGGCTGAAGGAGGCAGGGATTAGAATTGCAAAGTGTAGAAGCAGCACGCGAATGGGGGGGATTAGATCATCAAGCCCTCGGGACGTACAATATGTCAACTGGTGGTCGTAACTTGGCGATAGGTTGGAGCGTATAACGGTAATATGGTTAGGCCAAATAAGCTCATTCCCCCAAGTGCATTTAAGAGAGCCACAGCGTGGGGGGCGATGTGGGTGCTCACTGATTGGTGAGGTCAAACAGGTGGAGGGAAAACAAGGCCACCATAGTTGACAATATAGCGATGCTGAGTAAGACAGAGCCAGTCTACTCAATGAGCCTGGAAACAGTGGAAAACCCTCTGAAGACCATTCACTAGACTCTCAGATATGAGGCTTTATCCTCTAAACAGGTGTGATTTGAGCCTTTGTTAGCTGAAACATGGCCTATGCTGTGGTATTTAGCTTGCTAGCTAATTTATCCAAGCCTAGATAGCCAGCTACAAGTCCAATCTTTGTTTTTTGCCAGACATGAGCGTTTTCCGTCAACACTTGTTTCAGTAGCTCAGCACCTTTCGCTGGACTGTCTGATACTCGGTGGAGCTGTAGCCAAGCTAGTGTAGAAAAGGCTAGCTTAGCAAGTGACCAATATTTTAAAATTGAGGTCATTTTCAATTCCCAGTGCCTAAGACTACCCTATCACACAATGCAACCACCGCTGCGAGGATGAAGCCTAGCATGTGCTTCCTCTCAGCTAACAGCTACAACACGCTTGGAGGAGACCCCTAACTGTCTATTGAGTTACATCAGCTAACAGGCGCCCTCACTGAATCAGTAGCTATATCGAAATATCAAACACCAGTTCTCCCCGGGACTCCCAGCCAGAGAGGAACACCAGGGATTGAACCAGCAATCTGTGATAGGGCAAATGTTTAGATAGCTGCACCACTCAGGAGCCCCATAACAGGAGTCATGTTTTTTTTTATATCCTTTTCCAATTTACTAGACTGTACTTTTATCCACAAAGCGAGGGTCATGACACATGGTTTGACATGAGTTTGATAGAAAGGAACTCCAGTGGTCTGCACAGAGCCCTGACCTCAACCTCTCTGAGCACACCGGGGAGGAACTGCCAGTTGTGAGCCAGGCCTTCACGTCCAACATCAGTGCTTCACCTCGCCAATGCTATTTTGACTGAATGGGCACGAATTCCCAAAGACACTCTGCAAAATCTGGTGGAAAGCCCTAGCAGATGGGCAAAGGCTGTTTTACCGTGTTAGTCTAGGAAGGAGAACAAACGTTCTGCCAAGGGTTCTACCAAGGGTTCTACCAAGGGTTCTAACAGTAACCCTTTTTGGTGGATCGGGGAAAAAGCTGGAACCTGTGTTCTTTAACCAGCTCCTAGGATCTCAACTACTGTTTTGAAAACAGTAAATTTACATGGGTTAAAGGCCACGTTCACATTACCAGGCTGAAGTGATTGAAATCTGATTTTTTGCTGTAATGTGATACAGATCGGATTTTTCAGGGCTGTGTTGACATGTCGGATCCTATTTTTTTTAGAATCTGAAATCAGATTTGAATGACTGAATGAATATGTGACTCCCAGCCATGGATGGCTGTAGGAACACCAGGGATTGTCCCAGATCAGATTTCCTGATCCTAGATCGGATCCTTAGTTCTGTCATTTACATTTACATTTAAGGCATTTAGCAGATGCTCTTCTCCAGAGTGACTTACAATAGTGCTTTGCTATTTACCCAAGAAAAACCTCTAGCTAGTTTAAATAGACTAATAATTCAAAGATATCTCTATATCTATAGTCTATATAGTCTATATCTATATATCTATAGTCTATAAGTTTAGGCTCTACTAAACACAAGTCAGTAAGGAGACCACTCTGCTATTCGCCCAAGTCCTCTCAGAAGAGGAGGGTCTTCAGTCTGGGTTTGAAGACAGCGAGCGTTGGACTTTGCTGTTCGGACACCCAGGGGAAGCTCGTTCCACCACTTCGGTGCAGGACAGAAAAAAAGCCTGGACGCTCGTCTTCCACGGATTTTGAGGGATGGCGGGTCGAGCCGAGCTGTACTTGAAGCAGGAAGGGCTCTTGGTGGGGATCGGCTTTTGACCATTGCCATCAAGTACGGAGGGGCTGGTCCGTTCTTGGCTTTGATTAATGAGGCTTGTATTGTGAACGTAGCCAAAGAGACCTTCCATTGTTCAGCTCTGACCTATACAGTATCTGTTGCCATCTAGTAGGTAGAAAAAGGACTCTACTGACTGGTGATCGGACTCCTGAGCTTAACCAGAAATCTGAGATCAGGTGATATCTGAAAGGGTTAAAACCTCTTCACATTTAAAGCCATTGCTCTTAAAAGTAAAGCTACTACAAAAAATCAGTTGAGTGATGCCATAAAAGAACCACATTTGGTTCCGTAAAGAACCATGTTTGTAATAGAGATGTGTGAGTGTGAAGAACCTTTTAAAGGTCTGATCAAGAAAGAGAGAGAGAGAGACCAAGTGAGAGGAAGGAAAGACAGTAGAAACAAAAGAAGGTTATGGAATCCAGTTTGAGGGAGAGCGTGAAGAACCTTTTAGAATCTTTTAGAACCTTTTAGAACTTCACACTCTTTCCCAAACATCTCTATTACAAACCTGGTTCCTTACAGAACCAAAAGTGGTTCTTCTAGGGCATCGCTCAAAGCACCTTTATTTTCAGGAGTGTACAGTGCCCTTACTAACACTAATCAGCCATAACATTAGTACCATTGAGTAGCCCCCCTCCCCCCCATGTGCCGCCACAACAGATCTGACCATTCAGATGGCATAGACTCCACAACACCACCTCTGAAGGTGTCCTGCTGTGGTATCTGGCACCAAGACATTAGCAGCAGATCCTTTAAGTGCTGTAAGTTGGGAGGTGGGGCCTCTATGGATCGCATTAATGAGCCTTAGGTGCCCATGATGCCCCTTGCTTGGACCACTTTTGGAGGTCCCAACCCCATGCATACCAGGAAAATGACCCTCCAGACCCTCCATTTTTCCTGCCTTTAACGCCAACATCACTTTCAAGAACTGACTGTTTGACACCCCCTGACAGATGAAGCACCTGTATATGAAGATAATCAATGTTCTTAGTGGTACTAATGTTATGGCTGCTCTGTGTATGACTGTGGAGAAGGACTTGTCTGGTCTTGTTCGTTTCTTATCTAATTCCAGTCTCTGAACAGCAGACCTACTCATTTAAAGCAGCCATAACTCACCGTTAAGTTATGCCCTGTATATCCACCAAGAGATTCCTTCCACCACCCAGGTATCAGCGAGAGAGCTAAAGAAAGGGGCGCGATAGCTTGAGCTGGAGGAGGCAAAATCATAAATCTGTTCATAACTCGCCGGGTGAGAGTTACACTGCGAAATCAGTTCAAACAGAACAGAACAATGAACAGATCTTCAGTGCGGATATTTCCCGGCATCCGGTTCTCGGATTCGAGCACGGGGGTCTAGCGTTCATGAAGCGGCAGATAAGAGCGGGCGCAGGTAAAGGGCCTCGATAAGTGCTACAAATTAAAATGGTGCGATTTGAGCTTTGATTAAAACTTAAGCATAAAGCTTGGCAAGCTGTGAGAGAGGGGGCATTTATATTAAAGAGATTAGACGGGCCTACCCTTCTTCAGGCCTCCCATTCAAGTCTGTGGTATTGTTCCATACCCACATAAAAAAAATTAAATAAATATGGCTGCATAAAAAAGGGCCATTCGACTAGTTATGCAGGTCCTGTGACCTCCGATGAAACTGTAGATGACTAAGATGTTCTCCGGAGTGTTCTCCGCTTTCTCTATAGAGTGAAACATTGAATGCACTCAGAATCTGACCCGCCCGTCTGGTCAGAAACGAGCCACAGCCAGGCCAGACATGGGCCTTATTTCTTCTCCGCTGTTGAAACAAAGACTTCAAGGTTTCGAGGTCCGTTCAGAACAAATGGAAGTGTGCGAATAGATCTTAAGGTAGAAAACTTACAAAAGATAATTACAGTGCATCCAAGCTACATGGTCGTGTAACTGCCTATGCTACTTAAATTACAGTAAACGAGCATGTATATCATTTAAGGTATAATCACAGTATTTTATTTGTCACTCATAAACGTCTTGCTGTGGCAACAAACCTGACATTGCTGGATAAAATGTCTTATGTGTCAATCCCATGCCCCAATTCTTCTCTAATACATGGCTACCCCCCCTCCCTTGCCTTAACTACAGTGTCAGTCCTCAGAACAGTCTATTAAGATCCACTGTGTGATTCACGTCCAAGCCGAAGACAACACGAAGACAGTCCAACATTCCCAAACATCCTAAAATGACCAGTGGTAAGTGCATAGGTCCAAATGGTCCTCCTGTAAGTGACTGGTTCCACAGGCACTGTGGACTTGAGAACATTGAGACACTTTTGACTGACCAGCAGAATCACCAGAGCTCAACCTCAATTCTCAAAGTGGAACTGCAAGTGAAACGCCGTAATGGACACAGCCGACCTCTAGCTGAACTGTGCGGCCAGTTTGTGGACAGAGTGGACTCCAGTGGACAGGAACTTTCTCTAAAAGCTGGTGGAAACCTTCCCAGACTGATGCTGCTATTAAAAGGTGCCAAAGAATGACAATATACTGACTATTTGAAGTTGTCCTGTTATTTAAAAAATAATAGTTTCAGATGTTAGAAGCATATTTACCACCCTGTTATTGCTGATTTTCCTCTCGTGAAAAAATAACCATAAGGCCTCTTTTTATTGGCCAGTTTGTGGTGCTACAATGGGTTAAAATAAGCTGCATGTTATTTACAGTATAACTATACCAGAGTCTTTACCAGATAGTGCTGCTGTCCTCTTGTTCCTCAAGTAACATACATTTGAGTGACTAATTGCCTGGTTAAATGGTTCTTCTCTAGAATGGACTTCTTGTATATGTTTATTTTTGACCAATATTTTAAAATTTAGGTCATTTTCAATTCCCAGTGCCTAAGACTACCCTATCACACAATGCAACCACCGCTGCGAGGATGAAGCCGACGCTGGCATAGGAAAAGGCGCAGTCATGCAGTCTGGTTTACGTAGCAACCCTTATTCCCAAATCTAGCAGCTCTCCCTAGTGGTTAAGTAAATTGGGAAGTTATGGGAATACGGGGTTGCTACGGGAGCCAGGCCTTGAGACTGCAGCGTTTCCCGTACCAGCGTCTGCAGAAGGGAAGCTCAAGCTTGGCTGTAGAGGAAAATAGGAATCTACGCTAGGCTAAAAGCTAACACTAAGTCATGCTAGCTCTTTACCAATTTTCTCTCCAGTCGTCCACTCCCTCAAAAACAAACTGGACTACCACAGCTGAGCCAATCTGGTGCTGAGCTCGCATCAGAAGGGAAAGCACCGGCTTTTTTGCCAGTAAATTTGATGGTGTAAATATAACGAGTCGAGACTGTGATGTAAGAGTTTGGAGGTTTGGGAAGCGGCCTGTTTTTTGCTCCATTTTCTTTTGAAGGAGGAACAGCAGTGTTTGAGGTTCACAGTATGTCAGTTCCAAGTCTCAGACTCTCATTATTATTGAACTATGCTAAGGACAATACAGTTCGACATTCGAGATGCACTTTAAGCCAAGGTCAAATATTGTTGGGGAAAAAAAAAAGATGTTTTATAATATGAAACTGGCAGAAACGCGAGCAAATGCTGAGAATTTCACACACCAATGATAAAATAAGTGGTTTTCAATTCAGGTATTGAGGTTGAGTCCTTTTGGCTAATCCACTGAACTCATTACACAGGCCCGGTTTAATGGAGAGAAACTCAGCGACTGACACTTTCCTGATGAGTAGCGGCACTTTTACCCACTTGGAACCAAGCTGTGGCATTAGCTAATGAAAAGCATTGTGCTCAAGGTAAGCTCTATCAGACGTCGCGTGGCCAGAGAAACCGAGCGAATAAGCTGCGAGGGAGAGGTGCTAATTGGGTAAGCTGGTCGCTTGCAATAGCAGAGCCACTTACCACGGAGCGGTAGGGCTCCGGATGGGACATTAGGGTGAGACCGATATGAAAATTGGGTCAGAGATACAGATTTAAAGAGCGTAAACATTCAAATAATCAACAATGAAGACGAATATTAGGAAATACAGTAAAGTCTCGGTTGAAAAAGTGCTTTACCACTAATAACTAACTGATCTGACTGTTAGTGAACTGTGAAAAGGGAACTGTGGGAGATTAGTGATGCCACAGCCATTCATGGCCCAGAGCCCAAAAGAACATTATTGGTCTCACACTCTCTGGATGGGTAGCATGGCCCTCCCTCTCCCCCCATCACTCAGCGCCATGCTAGCCAGTGTGGCCGTCGTTTAACTAACGCAACAGGACTAGCAGTTAGCGTTCTCCTCCAAGCGTCCATAGCTGTTCAATGACTTAATGTCATTGTCGTAATGGTGGAAACACGTGCTAGCGTTGAGGATCCCAGCTTGGCAACATTGTGTGTGAGACAGGAGACCTAGTTAGGAAAATGGCCACAACTAATTTAAGGAAACATTGCAACTATGAAAACAACCAATTAAACAAATAGCAGAAACTGGTAGCTAGCCACCATTAAAAAAAGAAATTGGTAGCTAGTCACCATTAGAACTGCATTCATTAGTGTAGTTGCCGAAACTGGTAGCAGAAACTGGTAGCTAGCCACCATTAAATAGCAGGAACTGGTAGCTAGCCACCATTAAATATCAGGAACCGGTACCTAGCCACCATTAGATAGCAGAAACTGGTAGCTAGCCACCATTAGATAGCAGAAACTGGTAGCTAGCCACCATTAAAACTGCATTCATTAGTGTAGTCGCCGAAATGGGTAGTAGAAACTGGTTAGCTAGCCACCATTAAATAGCAGAAACTGGTAGCTAGCCACCATAAGAACTGCATTCATTAGTGTAGTCGCCTCAGTAAGGTGAAAGAGTGTGTGATTTGGGACGCAGCCACAGTAACGTTCAATTTTACAGCTGACCTGCAAGTAGGAACACACCCTCTGACACAGTCTCTGGGAGCGAGCGGTGCGAAAAACATCGCCCGTAACTGTTCCATGAATGGAAGAACATAAGCAAGCTGACTCATAAGACCTAAACCGAGCGCTCTCGTCTTTGCTCAGTCCTGGACATACGTCAAACAAACCTTTCCGTCCTGTCCACACCTCCTCCCTGCGGGGACATTAAAGTCATCGGGCAGATTATTGACGTGGTCGAGGAGAGCTGTTTATCTCGGGTAGGACATGGCACTGCTGGAGATGGAATTACAGCAATAGGCCGAAAATAGGCCGTGTAGGTGCTCTGGCCGGTGTTGTCTGTCAAGTTCGCAAGCATCCTGAGAAAGTTGCCTCTCGCCAGTGCAGTGGACCAAATAATTCTCCCCACTAGCCGTTCCACGGAGCCAAGACAAGAGGAGCACCAAGAAGGGAAGAAAAAAAAATATATATATACTGCGCTCCAACTGTCAGCTGAAGACATGAAATGCCCCCAAAAGGGCCTGGGTGACAGAAGAGGAGACAGAAGAAGACACTACAGTGCTTCAACAACAGCCTGCTTGTAGGATTAATAATGTAAGGCATGATGCATTCAATGCAATACCTTACAATAAGCTTACGCCGTCATCCTGCTTCTGCCCTGCAGCCAAGCCTTCACCCGTTTAAATAGGCCGCAGCGAGCAGGGGAGGACAAATTGTGTCCTTGCTCCCATCAAAGTACTTATTAAGGTACATACATTACACACAAGGGTGGGTCTTTTAGCAAAACTCATAAGTGCACTCTGCGAATGGTGGAGTCATGAAAAGAGCCCCCGTTGCTTTTAACAGTTAGTCTAGAGGATGATGAAATGAATGGGGGGGAAGGTACTTATCATGTGCTTTTATTAGTGCTCTTTGGTTGCACCCGGAATTATATACAATAATATTCCAGCGGCATTAATGGTACTTAAACCGCAAATAATCCAATAATCTGAAGTCTTTTCTAAATCTGTAAGATCAAACTACTGAAGACAAAAATGAGTCAAATAAGGTAAAATTAGGATACAAAAACAAACTGCAACGTGCTCCGGCTAGTTTAAGCCATCCTACGATATGATCAATACCCAGGAATACTCATGTGGTTACTATTAAAATTTAGAAAATGACTCAAATAGTGTGTAAAATTATGACAAAAGCAATGTACATCTTAATAAAAGTATGAGTAAACTAATTTCAGCTATCCTACATACGAGCGCTACTCAGGAAGACATGTGGTTACTATTATTAATTTATAAATCACTAAAATGTAACTGATTCACCAGACTAACATGTCTTTAGGGTGCCATGCTACAGAAAAATAAATCAATAAATTGATATTGTGTTTCTTTACTAATTGAATCGAATGGAATGTGCCAAATACACTATTAACAGAACAAAACATGGGGGAGGGAATACACATATTCATTTATCCCCTTAAAAAAAAAAACTATGGACTGCCGACGGGCCTGGTGTTGTTACAAACTTCTATTACTAGAGAATAGCCCCACCAGTTTGTCCAGAAGTCCCTGTCGTTACTGAGTAATAAAGCTTAGTGTGTAATAAGCCTTGCAATGGTGTCCATTAAGTCCCTATGTGTGTTACTAAGTCCTCTATGCGGTTACTATTATCCATTAGAAAATCATTCAAATGTAAATGACCCACTGGACTAACCGGGTGGATTGCTGGGGTACATGTACATGCTTCAAGTACAAAAAGATATTCTTCGAAAAACCACAAAAATAAGCCGAACTCTGAGTGTAATGGCCTTTAGCTTATAGTTTCATGCTTCTATATTCTGACCCATACTAGTCTGATAATTGAGAAACTGTCTGAGCGAGCTAGCAGTGTTAAAAAGCACACTTAACCCTTCCACAGAAGGAAGAAGTCAAGCAAAGTCGTCTCTTTTTTCCCTTGCTGCTTCTTCTTCTTCTTCAAAGGTTAAAACTGAGCCAGTGAATTATGATTTCACAGAGCGCAGTCTTGTGGCCCGCGGTTCAGGGTGAGGCGCGGCGAGGAGCAGACAGAAGCACCACTGCAGCCAATTAGAGCACCGGAATGTGAATGACCAACGGGGGAGGAAAAAAAAAAAAGAAACACACAAGTGTGGCAGGGAACACAGTGAACTCAAGGTGAAATTGACTAAGCAATTATGAAGGAAGCAGGAACAGGGGCTTGGCTGGGCAGACACCCAGAGGCGCCTGAGGTCGCAAAGCACCCGCTAATGAGTGCCGCTGTTCAGCGTCCCGAAGGAAGTGGGGGGTTGATTTTCACTGCTATACTTTGCCTTTCCTAACTATTATGTTCGAATATGAAGCCTAGCGGAGGCTCCTAATGTCACCAGGTCACAAACAATTGCCAATCAGCGGCTTTTTTTCCCCCCTAAACTCTTTCCAGCAGCCACCAGCAAACCAGTTTTCCCCCCCATTACTCACCAGCATCCACATAGCAGGACCTGCTCCAGTACTTTTCTTTAAAAACTTACACAGTGCACAGAGCAGCTACCATGGAGAAAACTAAAAACGGACAAAAATGGAAATACATGTTTTTTATTGGAGCACACAGCAGCGAAATACAATGCTAACATTAAATGTGTGCTGTTTCAGGCTATGACACCATTAATAATAGGACTGGATTGGATTGGACTTATTTCTGATCCTATCCAGCATTTTCCGCTAATAGTGGTCAGATAATGGTGCCCATCAATACCCATATCTCTTGTAGCTCAACAATGATTTCACTGATTCGGACTCTGAACTTTATTCCTATTCTGGGGCAGAATGATTTACAACATCGGAAATCAACACCAGGTCAACATTACATATATTAGAAATAAAAAATATACATAATTTTTTTGGTAGCCATCATTATCACTCTTCTTCTTGGCAGATTTGGTAGAGTCCACTACATTTCGAGTCCTGACTTTTAGACACAGTCCACAAGCTTGCATTAGCCATTACAAGCTTGTTAAAAATGTTTGCCTGGCTTCCTGTGGCATGGTTTAGGGCCATGTGTTTACCACCATGACCCTGAGCCATGCCGCTTTGCCATCAGTAGCCGGTCTCAGAGAGAGCACAATTGGCTCTCTTCGGGTGGGTAGATGGTGCTCTCTCAAGACGGCATCTGTTAGCTGGTGAGGTGGAGCTGGGAACCTACCACTTTTACTCTGAGCATGTCGGCTACCTGTTTGGCTACTGCTAGGGGGAGCAACCACCACCATGCTTAACAGTTGGTACAGTGTTTTTGGGGTTGTTTGCCTTATTTACTGCAAATACTGGAAAATCTGCCTAATACTGAGTGGGTTCCCCTTGTGCCACCAAAACAGATCTGACCATTCAGGGCATAATGGTCACTATGACCAGAGGGTCTCTGGTTCGAATTCCAGTCATGCTGCTAGCCATCGGCAACCGAGGCCCAGAGAAAGCACAATTGGCCTTGCTCTCTCCAGGGTGGGTAGATGTAGATGTAGATGGCGCTCTGTCGCCACATAGCTTCATTGCGGTTCTGGCCGCCACTGGCGCCTGCGGGCTGGTGCATCGAGGCTGGGTGTGTGGTGTCTTCCTCCAGGCGTGTTGGTTGCACAGTGATGTTCGCCCCCATCAGTGTTGGGGGCATCGTGTGCAAAAGGGGAAGAGTAGGCAGTTCAAATTGGGGAGAAAATGGGCGAATATCAATTTTTTTAAATAATTAATAAATAAATCATATCAGTCCACACTCAAGGTTCCTGGCATCAACCTTTTCATCTCTACTGTTCAGTGTGCTCTACCACACACCTGTCAGCCCCTCACTGCCAATCTCCACAGTCTGCACTAGTTGCTCTAATAAAATCATGGCCGTTAGCATCTGTGTACTTTTTGATCATCACATCAGCCAATTAGGAGCATTCGGCCTTTGTTGAGTAGTGTGAGCTCGTTTGTGAGTGTGTGTGTGTGTGTATGTGGTGGTTGTGTGTATGTGTGTGTGTGTGTGGGGGGGGGGGGGGTAACAGTGCTAATCAGGGTTTAGTGGAGAGACGTGCTAATCACCCAGCGAGGCACACTCTTAATGACAGCGGCGCCAACAGCCGCTGTGTGCTGACAGCGTGGCCCCTATCTGATACTATTCCTGCTCCTCTTCTAATATTAATTAATCGCTTTCCATCTCACTTATCTAAAGCGGACGACAACGCCACCGTCTCATTAAATTAAGACGCTCCGCCGTTCGAGAAAAGGGCCGAACTGATAAACACAGGCAGCGGAAAATAAAGGAGCAGGGTGTAAGCCGGAGCCGCCATGTAAGCTTTAACCTTTCTAATGCGTTTGGCGAGGAGCCTTTTGCTATGCACAGGCACGACTTATCAAAGTCATTAAAATGACAGTCAGTCATTTTCGCGGAGCTCCAGATGGGCTTTGCTAGCAACCTCCGACACACGGCCACCACAACAACAATTCACTCCCACACACAGCAAAAACACTGCGGCGCTCTGCTAGCATGCAGCTATTTTCGCCTCTTAAAAAATATGCCTCATATGACAGTGATGCCGAAAACACCACAACAGGAGGGCCGCCTCCCAAACGTTCAGTGCTGTGATGACTGCATTGTAAATAACCAACAATGGAATGGAAATTCCTTTAATCAATGAAAGATACTCATGATGCTATGTGGCACTACATTGCAATACATGCTCTTGCTCCTATACGCTGCAAAATGCTGACAGATTTTACATTCAGGCCATATGTTTGCTGGATCCATCAAAAAGTTATTGCCCACATGTCCTTCTCAGTGAAAACTCCAAAGGGTTCGACAGCAGAGGTCTTCTAATTAAACCCAGACTTCGAATCCAATCGAAACTTCAATGATTCTGCACTGTGTTCCATTTAGCTACTGATTTATGGGCCTGAGGGCCTGCTTATATTTGAAAATATAAAGAACAGAAGCGGTTAAAGCAACAATATGTAGAATTTTGTACCATCAATTAACACCTTCAAAATCATGGTGATGCTCCACTGACTTGTAAATGGCAAAATAGCATCGCTGTTGTTGCTACTCCGGTTTCGGGAAGCTGCTAACTGCACTATATAGGATAACACTCGTGAGAACTGCGTACTGCTGCGTAACCAGAGTCATATTTGTGTAACATCCAGTAATACTACTCTACCACGTGAGTCCACAGGTGTCTTTCACGCTCAGTGACAGTTCTGAATCTCTCAGCTTGTCCAGAAAAGAGTGTCCAGTAATCAACAGTGGCTCAAAGTGCGGATTTCACCAAGCGAATGTAGGGGGAGCCCTGGAGTAAGACATACAAATTTTCCATAGCTTCGCTTTAAATTGTTGGTCTTGTGTTAATGCAATTTAATAACAACAAAGGGGTGTTGTACGGCTTTGCACAAATCCCTGTAACGCATAGCCTCTCATGGCTAACTGTCTTTGCATATCTCCGCCTATCCAGCCTGCCACAGTTTTGCCCCGCCCATTCACACTTCTGCAGTTCTCAGGAGAGTTTTAGGTTTAAGTGCTTTTTTAAATAAGGCAGAATTTTCTTTTTATTTATTTAACCTTTAATTACCCAAGCAGGGCATAGTCTTATTTATAGTACAGGACAGCCAATCAGAACAGAGCTCATTTGTCTTATATCTTATGTCTTAAAGGTACAGTAACAGCCTTTTTGATGTTGGGAAATGGTTGGGTCACCAAGTCATTCGAGTCATGTCACCAAAATTCAAGAGAAATGAAGGATATGGGCCCTTAAAATTTCTGTCTTACAAGAACACAGCCTTCCAACCGAAGGCTTGGAAAACCACCCCTATATGTTTAATAAACCTCCTGAAGGTTTTGTCTTGGGAACACTGACCATCGCTTGGTCACTTCAGTAGGGCCCCGCAGAAGGAATTTTAACATAAAATAGCCTGCAGGAACGCTCCTTCAAAAGTGCCCTACACAGGCTTGACCTACGTCATTTAAAGCATGTGTAGTACACGTGTGAACTGGTTTTGCATACACGCGAGAGGAATATCTGCGTGTTACCATGGCGACCATGGTTTTTGAAACATGTCTCAAAGCATTCAATTCTACCTTCTTACAAACAAGGCTCTTTCTTATTTCCAACAAAACACACAATGAGTGCATACTCAAAAGCAGCCCATTACTAGAGCTTCTGGAGAGTTTGATCATCCACATAGAAAACATCTGAATCATTCTCATTGGTCCACCCACCTGACAACACTGTCAAAACTGGGCCTCATTCACCAACTGTTCTCAACAGAGAAAGAAGTGTCTCCTTAAAACCCACTTATGCTGTTTTTTCAGGAAGATTCTGAAATTCACGAATGTTTTCTTATTTGAGATTTGTTTAGATTATGAGGACAATGGGATCCATCACCCTGACCCCTCCTGATCTGACCTTTCCTGACATTTTTTTGGACTTTTCTCAAGAACTAATTTAGGAAAGTTTATAAGAACATATTGCTGAATGAGGCCCTCCGTTTATATGTCCAGAGCACACTGACCGGACAAACACAAACTGTCCAAACTTCATCAAACCCAGGCAAACCCAACATACAGTCACCTGTTCACGTTTGGGAAGTTGGCAGTGACATATGCTACATTTGAGTGGTCTCGGAAACTGGGAAATACCATTTGTACCACTTGCAAATTACACCTGGACGGGCTCCAAGTGGCTCAGTGGTCTAACACGCTTTGCCATCAGCAGCCGGAGTCTATGACCGCACAATTCTCCAGGCTCTCTCCAGATGGGTGATGTCGGCCGTGACTGGCTTCACATGTATCTGAGGAGCCATCTGAGTGTGTTAAGTCCTTACCCTAGCAGTGTCGAGACCATTGCTTGCCGTCCCGTCCAAACGCCCAATATCAATCATTTCTACCGCCCCAGCACCAGTAAAGATTCCAGAGCCTTTTACATTTCGTAAAACCAGCCACAAAAATATCATCCGGTTATATAAGCAAATCTGCAAGCGGGTAAATTTTTTTTCAGGTTTGTCAAGCCGCCTTTCGCAAGTATGGAGATGCTCCAGGAGACATTTAGTGCCGTTGTGAATGGCACAGATACCTCAGGTCATTCTGGTCTGTGGCAAGTCTCAGTCAAATCCAGAAGACAAGCCGAAGGACTCCTTAGAGGTGCGACTCTGCTGGAAGGTTTAGGCATGTCATTGTCTAGCATAGCTAATTTTCAGACTAGCATTTCAGAAGCATTTAGCATTATTACTGTAAGTGAGGTATAAGACTGGTTAACGCTACATTTTATTGGAGGCCACAGCAGTGTGTAAATCAAGCAGCCACTTCCATCTCAGTCATTTATGCTGAGATTTCTTATCCCATGCAAATCAGTCATAAATTATGCAGACGTCCTGTAGTATTATTACTGTGAGTCCTTTAAGAATGTAAGACTAATTTAATTTAATTTAATTTAATTTAATAAATTAAATTATCATTCCCCTTTTTCCAGTACCGGACATCTGCTGTTTAGTTGGGAATTGGTTTGACCACTGTTATTTTTCAAAACCTGGCCTTAAAATTTCAAGATGAACAAAGCACTTGCATGTATAGGCCTTGTCTTGTCCGAAATTTCAAGATTTTCAATCTGAAGGAGAGGAATGTACAATCAAAACTGCGCTCTCAACCTACGAGAAAGCGAGCGGAAAGGAGCGGTAATGAGAGCCGGGAGACTGTTATTATTTCAGCATTAAAAACTCCGGACCGATCTTTGCCCGTCCAGATTGCTCTTTTGAAATGCAAATAGAAGAACGCAATTACACTGAAACAGCTATTGCTGGTTTTCATTCCACCTATGTACATATTGTTCTCCCTGATATGATATCCCGAAATTAATCAGCCCCAGTTTTTTCTGTTTTTTTTCTTTTTTTTTTTTTGAATTTTGCCAACTGACATCACGGTGGCCTCCAGATATATAATTAATTTGCATTTATATTCCACACAAGCAAAGAAATAAGCAAATAAATAAATAAACCGTGCGACGAGAAAACACAAACATGTTTTAATAAAGAGAGTGGCACTCCCGGGGGGACGGGAAGCCAGCTTCAGTCTAATAAACCTCGCTGCATTGATTAAATTCACTAACCTTGCTATCTGCTTTGACACCCTATTGTGCGTGGAATGGAACTTCCGTCGCATGAGTGGGATGATAATTGGTTGGCCAAGAAATAATAAAAAAAAAAAATCGAATACAAAATAAAAGAGCAAGAGCGTTTGTATTTTACCGGATTCAGACTTCACATTAACAATCCTATTTGGGTTCGATGAGAGAAATTACCAGGAGAGGCGCATGAGCTTCGGCATCAACTCCAAACTGATCTTTAAAAAAAAATGTTCGAGCCATATAAGGACCCCTTTTGTAATGTTTGTAAAGACTGAGATGTGCGAGTGTGAAGAAGCTTTGAATTCGAGAAGAACCTGCACATCATCCGAAGCTTTTTTGGGCCTTTAAAAGTGTCTTCACATTCACACGTCTCTTGGGGTTGTGGGTTCAATCCTCGTTCAGGTCTCAGCTTCTTCACCTATGTCTGCTTGGGTTTCTTAGTGGTGTTTCGTTTTTCTCCCAAACACACATACATGGTAGGTGAACTGGCTATGCTAAATTGCCCCTAGCTGTGAGTGTGTGTTGTACCTTGCGATGGACTGGTAACCAAGGATGGCCCTGTACAGGGGTGCACTCTTTTCTTTGCGCTTAATGATTCTGCGTAGGCTCCGGACCCTCCATGACCCTGACCAGCAGATAAGAAGTCTGATGGATGAATTGAAGGATGGATGGATGGACTGAAGGATGGATAGATGGATGGATGGACTGAAGGATGGATGGATGGACTGAAGGATGGATGAATGGATGGATGGATGGATGAATGGAGAGACTGAAGGATGGATGGGTGGACTGAAGGATGGATGGATAGATGGATGGATGGATTGAAGGATGGATGGATGGATGGAGGCACTGAAGGATGGATGGACTGAAGGATGGATGGATGGACTGAAGGATGGATAGATGGATGGATGGACTGAAGGATGAATGGATGGACTGAAGGATGGAGCAGCCAGGTTCAAAGAGAGCACAATTGGCCTAGCTCTCTGAAATGGTGGGCTGATGGAACTACCTCCCCACATCACTCCTAGTGGGATGTTGTTCAGCACAGGCGTCTGTTAGCTGCTGTAGGGGAACTGGGGAACTACGCTTTCCTCTGAGCATCAGCGGTAGTTAGAAAGAAGGCTGGCTTCATATGTTTCATGACAAGACCCCCCCCCCCCCCTAGCCTTAAGCTCTAGCCTTAATCGAACACTGATCTGATCCAGGTAATGATGACCTTCTGGGAGCCTTCTTCTAAACATCCAATGCAGATCTCCTGGATCAGGGTTCCAAAAACCTCGTACCTTTTTCACACGTGTAGGAGGGACTGATGAATGCTACCCATTTAAAGCTCTCCAAAGAGCAACAGAATTCCCAAGGGAGGTAAACAAAAGAGCCATCACCACCAAGCTCTTCATCTAATGTAAACACTTTCCACAGCCGCCTCATTGATCAAAATCAAGGTTTCACTGGCGTATGAAAAACGCTAAGGTTAGAAGGTGCTGTCACACCTGGGTAGATATGATGATGCTCTCAGAAGATGTTGTTAGAAGCTCTTTTATGAGAATCAACAACGGGGGGTGGGCTACGGTCAGGGGGGCAACCCAACTGTTTAGGCTTGTGTGTATGCTAATAGCTAAAGTGCGCTAATGCGAACACACAAACCAGCACAGAAGTCAAACAATTGCTCATATAAATGGAAATGGTGGCCGTGTTTCTAATAAATGGACCTACACGGTGCCTTCAGCAGACCGCAGATGCTAGCCGTTTCATTACCATTTCAATCAGTCTGGTTCCAGACGGTCAAAAATAAGAGAGACAAGCCAGTGTGTTCGGTTGTATGAGCTGGAGATAAGGTAAGGGTGCAGAAAGAAAGACCCCAATGAACCCCCAGGTCACTCCCAAGGCCTTCCCACAATACAGCTTTATACTTGGCGTAGCTTTAGGGAAGGTCCAATAACGTGTATTCTTCAGACAGATGGTCAATCTTTTGGACGTTTACAGTCTAGGCAATGGCAACAGGCTGACCCTGAAGCCTCTGACCCTTTAACCTCTCCAGAGTGTCCATTCCTGGCACACCTAGTCATCATCAGATCCACTGTAATATTCAACGGTCTCAAGCTAAATAGAAGCTAGCATATATGAGCTAGCATGCAGCCAGCACGCACATGAGCTTCAAGCACATTTCGGGTCAATTCGTGGTCAAGCCCAAGTTGACGCCAACTCAAGTTTTAGCAGAAAAGGAACTTGAAAGACAAACTAGCCTGTAAAGAGCTGGGGAAATGTGCAGGCTCATCGTTTCCCCAAACAGACCCTTCTCTAATGAGGGGCCATCACTTGGGCTCAGGGGGAAAAGAGGGAAAAGGGGGAAAACACCCTGCTCTGCGCTCTGTCAGCTCAAGCCTTACTTCAAAAAAGCCCATCTCTGTGTCCAATGACCCTTAACACCCTGCCCCCATAACCAGAGATATTAAACCGCAAATCAGTCCGGCTAACAGCGGCTAGTAAAGAATGCTAATTCCCCGTCTCGTTTCTTAGAGACGAAGCAAGGGCGCTTAGATGTCCTCCGTCCTTTCCTCCCCTCCGAGCATGGCTTAAAGTGAAACAATAAATGCTTTTAAAGGTTAGTGCTTAAAAGTGGGGCTTTTTCCGCCTCTCGCAGCCGAAACATGGCTATAAAAACGAACCTAATGCGTTTTAAAGGGTCCGGATCGTGACAATCTCAACGTTCTTTTTTTCGCTTTTGATAAAAGAGTTTGTACAGCATGTCAACTTCGTTCAAGTTTCTCCCTGGGCAGTAAAATCTACCAATTACTGCCCAGTCACTATGGCAACCAAGCTGCAAAAACAGTGTTTCTGAGGTCACAAAAGCTACAACATTTGCATACATACGCTTTTTTTTTTTTTGTCAGAAAAAAAAGTCCAGACTGCTTTCTTAAGGTGGGTGGTTTCATTTAACAGAGGTTAGCCAATCAGAACAGAGGTCATTTACATTAGTCTTAAAGGCACAGTAACAAAAACATGCAGTTTAATTAAAATGGATAATGAAGGAATGCAAAATTATCTCACAAAAGTGGTTCAAAAGAGGTTTTTCGATACACAAAGCCATGCTAACAATAAGCATCCCGCGGTGGCCGACCTAAAATATGTGGACAAGCGCAGCAGCAGTAGGCTCCTCATGCTCTGAAACAACAGGGCAGCTTTAAAAAGTCCCGGATAACCGGTCGAATCGGCTGCACGTCAAAGCGGATCCATAAAGCACTCGGGTCACTTGTTGCTCGGGGCTGTTGTTGTTGGTTTTTGGCGCTCACCTTAACCGTTTCGGGATTGTTTACGGGTGCCCCAGCCGCGGCCGTAACGCGGCCGACCGCCGACAGCCTTCGTAAAGAGTTTACGGTACAACATCAGCATAAATTAGCCCTGTTATTACCGCACGGAGCACTCTGGATTTAATATTTACCAGCTCGCCGCTCAGACAAGAATTACAGGCCTCCTTTTAAAAACGCAGCAAACTTGAGGCCTGGATTTACGACCCCAATAAAAAGTCGGCGGTATTTTAGACGTGAGCGGAGGGGCTTTTTTCTGCGCTTCCCTGATGCAGATTGTCAGCATCGGTGTTCAAGAGCAGAGGGAGGGCTCCGTGGACCACCTTTGACCTTGATCATGCAGACAGGCACAGGCCGCTGAAGATCCGTGCTTCCTCTATATTGGACTCGTTTGAATTATGGACGGCTGGCAGATGAAATTGGAGCGGCACCTTCGCCGCACACGACAAGGTTAGCCGTGTTCTCCATGGCTTAATAGGGATGGAGCATTCATACAACAAGGTTATGTGATCTCCTGGGTTACGGTAAGCGTTCTATAAGTCTGCGGTGCGGCGGCGTGCATTTGCAAACAATGAGCATAATGCAGGTGGATGCTACCATTCGTTCTGCACAAAAGAACACAATGCTGCGAATCAGCTCCTGCTTTTAGAAATCTACAGCTATTGTACCGTAAAAAAGGGGGTTCCTCAGGGGTGGTAGCAGTTGGTGTAGCTCAATGGTTTCACATCGCCGCCCAACGTGTGGAAGACTCTGGCTGGGCAAAGCACACCATGCTATATTCTTTAAAGATAAAGGTGCTGCAAAAGGTGTTCTTGAAGGGTTGCCTGATTCTATGGCATCACTTAAAGAACCCTTTGCAGCACCTTTAATTTTAAGAGTACACCAATACAAGGCCCTATGCCAGACTCATACTGACGCTACATTTCCCTACCTGTGGAACAAGTTGCTCTAGATAAGAGCATCAGACAAATGCTGTAAACGTTCTTTAGTAAAAGCAATGGTTGTGCAGAAAGCTTAAACCACTTTAGAGAAAGGGTTCTTCAAGAGTTCTTCAGTAAAGTCAGGTTTCTTCTGGAACATCCAACCTATATCTACTCTTGTTATGAGTCAAAGAACCCATTATTAGTCCTATATAGAACCCATTTAGCTTAAAGTGTGATTATTTGCCTGGTTAAATGTTGCCTTAAATGATGGAACGTCTCTTGTAGACAGTTCCTTAAAGCAGTGGTGCCCAACCCTGGTCCTGAAGGCCCAGGCCTGCTCATTATTGTGGTTCTCCAGCTTTGACACAACTGGTCTAACTGGTCAGATGTGCTGGGAACACACTGACATTTGCTGGATGTGGGCCTCCAAACATAAACCTATTGCTGTGTTCTCTGGAATGATGGTGGTTGGAGCTCCATCCAGTTTTTTGGGGGGTGATGAGGTGGGGTGGTGATTATCATCCAACATCCTGACTTCAATAGCGCTCTTGTCACTGAATGCAATCAAATCTTCACAGCAGTGCTCCCCCAAAATCTAGTAGAAAGCCTTCTTTTCCCTGGGCAGTAGAGACAGAGACAAACGCAGGATCAACTCTTTTTTTAATACTCTTGATTTCGGGGTGAGGAGGGGGGTGAACGAACAAGTGTCCCAATACTTATGTCCACATAGCGTAAATGCATGCTTTATTTCAAAGGGCTCGATCAAATCCTTTCTGCTGACGTCTAATCTCACTTAAACCCAATCCATTCTGATGGAGGTCAGCTTGTTTGGCTACTCTAAGGCCACTGGCTTACATAAAGTAAACAGCCTGAGATTTCAGGACCAGGAGCTAGATGTTCATCTGATTGCATGTGACTGGGTCTGAAGGACGGGGCCACGCAGTGAGGGTCCGAGCTTAGCTGAAAGGAGCCCCGGGGGGGGGGGGGGGGGCATGCGAGCGGAAACCAGCCTCATCTCGATCCTCGCGCACAAGCGGATAACACTGGGCTTTTTTTTTTCTCGCAACGTAGGCCGCCAACCGTAATGCGGCATAAAGCGATTAAAATCCCCAGGCTTTTGGCGTCCAGCCCCAATTTGTCTTCGTCCTCCTCCTCCTCCTCTTCCTTCTGCCACTCCTCTTCCTCTTCTTCCTCTATGTTTTTTTTTTTTTGGGCTATATTTTGGTTGCTGTCTCTTCTCCGGGTCTCAAAACAAAAGCCCCAGCAGCAACATGCTGGAGAGCTGCCACTGCACATCCAAATGCGAGACAGAAATAACTCCTCGCGGTGATAACTGAGCAATCTCGGGGGCCGAGGCGGGAGGGGGGAGGGAGAAGGGGATGGAGCGCTGCTTGTGCAGTGCAGCAGAGTGGACGAGAAATGTCAGAAGGACGTAGCAGTCGCAGGGGCTGACCACTTACTTACGAACATAAAGCAAATTAAAAAGATAAGGAATGTGCCCCGGGCTCATGTACGTACATTATAACAGTGGACAGAGCATGCAGATACGATCAGTTATTACAACCAGGCTCCAAAACAGAAGAAAAAATACGATTGCTCAGAGCAGAGGCAATATTGAAACATTCCCATTCCTGAGTGCCAATGTTAACATAGTGTAAGTAGTCTAAAATATAACTAGGCCCAAAAGTTTGTGGACACTCCTTCTAATGAATGCATTCAGCATCTTTAAGCTGCACCCATTGCTGACACAGATTTGCAAATGCACACACATACACAGCTTGTCTATTCCCTGTAGAGAAGTACTGCCTATAGAATAGAGACTTTCTGGAGCAGATAAACATTATGAACCAACTGGTGCCACCATGCTGCCTAATGCCAGGTGTGGGCTAGAGGGGTATAAAGACCCCAGCATTGAGCTGCGGAGCAGTGGAGGAACTGTGGTTGATGCTCCATCTAGTACCTTTGGGATGAGTTGGGGAATTTGGAATGAGGTGGGTGGTGATCATCCAGCATCCTGACCTTACTAACGCTCTTGTTGCTGAATGCAATCAAATCCTCACGGTAAGAACGCCTTCTTTCCTGGACAGTATAGACAGTTATTCCAACAAAGGCAGGGCAAACTCCCTAACACCCTTGATTTTTGAACAAAAACTATGAATAAACAGGTGTCCCAAAACTTTTGTCCATATTGTGTATATACCAAAAATGTTTTTTTTTTGTGTGCAGGCCTGATCCAAAAGCAGAGCTGTTGGACTCAGCAGTTAGGTCTGTAATGATAAAGACATACTTCAGGGTAATGAGGTTAATGTTAGACATTTCAAATTAAGCTAAATTTACACTGTTGGTCCAAGATAATGGCTTCAGTGTTGCTTTTTGTAATTAGATTTAGACTAGATTTTTACTTTATTGATTCCAGGGGGAGACTGTTCTGTTGCAGCAGCAAAAACAAGGCACATCGATGCAGTATTTAAAGTGACGATATATATATATATGTAATTATAGGCCATGAAAATTGTTTGACTGTGTTAAAGTGAGTAGTCAGTGTTACAAAGGTGCAATAACTGAAAAGTTAGTATTGAGATCAATAAGTACTGAAATACAAACAAACAAATACATCAATACTGAGATAAATAAGTGAACATGTAGTGAGGTAATTAAGTAATAATAAGATCAACATTTAAGTAAGTACAAAAAAATAAGCATTTACCGGTATAAATAAGTACATAAATACTGAGTAAATGCTGATATAAACAAATAAATACTGAGAAATAAATAAGTAAATAAGTGAGTACATACTAAGTAAGTACTGAGATAAATAATGAAGTATTGGTAAACAGTAATTAAATATGTAACTGAAATAAAGCACACAATAAGTTTAATAAGTACTGAAATAAGTCAATAAAAATAAGCACTGGTATATTGGTATGTAATAAGTAAGTAAGTACTGAGATAATTATCCAAGTACTGGGGTAAATTGTTAAGTATTGAGATACATAAATAAGGAAGCAAATAAGTAACTAATCACTGAAATAAGAAAACAGAAATATGCACTGGTAAATAATAAGTAAGTAAGTACTAAGATAAAAAAACAAGTACTGGGATAAATAACTAACTATTGAGATAAATAAATAAACTACTTAAATAAGTACTCAACTAAGTAACTAAGTATTGGAATAAATAAAGAAAAGTAAGCACTTACTATTTTGTAAGTAAGTACTGAGAAAAATAAGTTAGTACTTAAGTAGATAAGTAGATAAGAGATAACTTAAGTATTGTAACAAATAAGTAATTAAATATGTAAGTAAGTACTGAAATAAATAAATAAAAATAAACACTGGTAAACTAGTAAGTAATAAGTTTGAAAATACTGGGATAATTAAATAAGTACTGGGATAAATAAATAAACAAATAAGAGTTAAGGCAAGTAAGTATTGAAACTAATAAGCACACGAAGAAGCAAGTAAGTCCTTAAAGAGAAGGGCAGTAAATTCTGAGCGCCGAGGTATAATAGGATAATAATAACGTGGACAGAAATAATGAAAGATTATTAAGGAGTGGATCTGAAAAGTAATGGAGTCATCTTCAGGGATTTACGTACAGCAGTACTTTGTGGAAATACTAATTACTTTCCATTTTTCTTGTAACTTTTAGGAACTTTGCTTAAACCCCCGCTACTGATACACAGCACAAAATCAGCCGACCAGTATTCCGCCGGCCCTCCTCTGACCTCCATGACCCCCTCACACTACTTTGTCATATTTTCATAACGTTTTCTCAAAATGGTCCAAATAAATCGCTTCCCACGCGTTCCTCACTGCTGTCCACGTTAGGGTTGCCAGATTTTAGCCATGGCGAAATCGGACAGACCATGGACATTGGGGGTGGGGGGTGCATCCAATTTTGCCTTTATCGCATTAATACGCCCCCGTCCTTCTGGCGGGTTGTTTGTGTTTTAAAACACATTGATAATTGTCTTAATTATTTTCTTCATATTTCCTATAATGATTCCTGCACAAATACATCTTATAACCCACTGTTTCTTCTGGCATTGAGCTGCACCCATAAAACCAATAGAAAGCAACCTTAATTGATGTACTGTAGGCCGTATTTTCCTGTAGGCTAATCAATGCAGAAATCAGACGCATTGATGAAATCAGATGACTGAAAAATATTGAGTTTACTTACCTCTTTATGGTGGACTGCCATAAAACATGCTTTACCATTGCCTATGGGCCTACACACAGGCTGTGTCTCAATACTTCTGGACACTCTTAAAGATAAAGGTGCTACAAAGGGTTCTTTGAGCAATGCCATAGAAGAACCACTTAGGTCTCTATATGGAACCATGTCTGTTAAGGAGATATGAGGGAGTCCAGACCAGAAAAACGAGCACCTGGCAACCCTAGCACACAAACCTTCTTCTCCACACAGTCCCATAAGCTCTGGACAGGATTATAACCTAAAATAAGTACTTAAGTATTGGAATAAGTAAAGAAACATAAGCACTTGGTATTTAGTAAGTCAGTACTGAGAAAAATAAGTTAGTACTTAAGTAGATAAGTAGAGATGACTTATTAAGTACTGGTAAACAAGTAAGTAATTAAATATGCAAGTAAGTACTGAAATAATTACATAAAAATAAACACTGGTAAACTAGTAAGTAATAAGTAAGAAAATACTGCAATAATTAAGTAAGTACTGGGATAAATAAATAAATAAATAAATAAGAGTTAAGGCAAGTAAGTACTGAAACTAATAAGCACACAAGTAAGCAAGTAAGTCCTTAAGGGCAGCAAATTCTGAGCTCTAAGATATAATATAATAATAATAATAACGTGGACAGAAATAATGAAAGATTATTAAAGAGTAATCCATGCGAACATCTGGACTCTTAAGTATCTGCCACTATTAATATCACCACTATCAACTCTCATTACTCTGACCATCACTGCCATGACTACATTAAGTTCTACATGGTGTAATATAATAATCAACACCATGATTATTATATTATGATTATGATCAGAGCAGTTCAACACTATAGATGGTTTGGTAACTTTTTAAATCAATAATTTATAAATAGTTCTGATCAGAGGAGGATGGGTCGGGTCCCCCTTGTGAGTCTTCGTTCCTCCCAAGGTTTCTTCCTCCAGCTCTGAGGGAGTTTTTTCTTGCCACTGTTGCCGTTGGCTGCTCACTGGGGGTCTTGGATCCTTCATGTCTTCTGACGTTATTTCTTTTATTTTCTGTCTTTTACTAATTAATAATTATGTAAAGCTGCTTTGTGACGACAGCAGTTGTAAAAAGCTATACAAATAAATTTGAGCATCCATCACGGTCCATGTAGGTTTTATGAACATTGGCGCAACCTTTGAACTTCTAAAGCCCTATTTGGGTGGAATTCGTTGTACATGGGTAAGTGGGGCAATGTGATCAGTACCAGAGATTCTCAGTGATCTTAGTCCCTTCCAAATGCACCATGTCAGTCATTTTTACGGACTGCTCACTGTGTCCTGTATCAGTAAAGATCCCAGCGCCTTTTACCTTCTGTACCTTCAGCAAAACAAGCCATAATAACCTGGCTGTATTAATCCTGTGCAAATCGACACCTGTAGAAAAGGAGTTTTTCGCAGTATGGAGGCACTCAAGGAGGCATTTCGCTCCGGATACCTTGGTACGGCCAAGAGGAGCGACGCTGCTGGCAGCTATATCCAAGTCAATGCGTAACAGAGCCCACAGCCCACAGCCTACATACGTGTCATGAACATGCAGCTGCTAATTTCCACACTAAAATTTCATTACTGTAAGTGGCTTATAAGATATAAGCAGACGTGGCTATCGTCACATTTTATTGGAGGTGACGGCAGAGCGTAAATCGAGTAGCCACTCCCATATCAGTCATTTATTCGGAGACTTCTTATCCCACGCGAATCGGCCATAAATTTGACAGACCTCCTGTAGTAAAATTACATTGCTACAACTCCTCATGTAAAACTAATCCCGCTGAAATAGGGCTTAAGCCATTCTTTTGGATTGCCAAAGCGCGAGAGCTTGGATAAAGGACTCGAAAGTGCTGGAGCTGGCAACCCTACATGATGAAAAATACATAGTTTAGTGTATAATACTAAAATAAACCTCACATCTAATAAGATTACATAAATACAGTCGATATAAATGACTAAATATTTAGCATGTGGTAAATCAGGCCTCAGGCTGAAGCCTATGTAGCCTGTAGAGTTATCCTGTATGGCTAATCTGGCCAGGAATAGGAATCTAGTTCAAGCTGCTGTTGCATTGTGGGCTGCACAAAACATAAAAGAAAGGTCTAGACTAATAACAGTGACATAGGAGGACAAATGCAATGCTACACACATGCTATTCAAAAGATTATTCTTCTATTTAACCCCACACCACACACACACACAAAATCCCTCAACCCCATTGTCCAAGGCCTAATACAGTCTATTGTGGGCAGTCTATTCGCCTTGGGAGAATAGAAGTAAACAGAAAAACAAACAAGCAAACAAACAAACAAAAGCAGGCTTGAGGAGAAAAAGGACAGCAGTTCGATAGATGGCTAGCTTTTGTCCATCAATGACAAAATACACCACCAATCAATACAAGCTGACATTACGTGGTGGTCAGAGTATTCTGCAGGCATGACAGGACGGCCAAAGGGAGCTTGGAGAGAAGAAAACTGGTCACAAAGTCAGAAAGGGGGCAGCATCTATAACTACATCTATAATTACATAATTACCCACAATGAATGATATTCACAGTCAATTACAACCCTTTAATGTAATTGATGGGGGAGTAATGCTGCACGGTGAAGATGGGGTGGGGTAATGGGAAGGTAAGGAAATAGGTGTGGAGTATGGAGGGTTGAGATGGGGCGAAGTAATGGGGCATTGAGGAGTTGAGGTTGAATAGGGGGATGTTGAGGAAAGAGGGGTGGAGTATAGGGTTTAGATGGGGTGGAGCAACAGGTCATTGATGAGATGGGGATTGAGTAATAGGGCATTGAGGAGAGGGGGTGGAGTGATTGGGTGGATTAATGGGGTGTTGAGGAGATGGGGTGGAGTAATAGGGAGTTGATGAGATGGGGTGGAGTAATGGGGTGTTGAGAAGATGGGGTGGAGTAATGGGCTGTTGAGGAGATGGGGTGGAGTAACAAGGTAGAGTAATGGGCCGTTGAGGAGATGGCGTGGAGTAATGGGGTGTTGAGGAGATGGGGTGGAGTAATGGAGAGTTGAGGAGATGGGGTGGAGTAACGGGGTGGAGTAATGGGGTGGAGTAATGGGGTGTTGAGGAGATGGGGTGGAGTAATGGGGTGTTGAGGAGATTGGGTGGAGTAACAGGGTGGAGTAATGGGGTATTGAGGAGAAGGGGCGGAGTAACGGGGTGTTGAGGAGATGTGGTGGAGTAACGGGTGGAGTAATGGGGTGTTGAGGAGATGGGGTGGTGTAATGGGGTGTTGAGGAGATGGGGTGGAGCAACGGGTGGAGTAATGGGGTGTTGAGGAGATGGGGTGGAGAAAAGATACTACTGATAACTTTATGTTCTACTTCTGAGCTTCTTAAAATAAAAGTTAATGAAGAGCCAGGTCTGCACCTACAGGGGCCGCTGCACTGCGCTATACCACATAAAGAAGTAGTGAGACTCCCGAGTGGGAAATCCGAACACGCACATGCACTCGTCCTGCATCACCCTCAGCCCACCGCATCATTAAGATGCAAAGCTCCGACTCATCACGCTACAGGAATGGGAAGGGCGGGTGAAGTGAGAACGGGCAAACTTCCACTTTCCCAGCCAGGAGACGCTCACATGGACCCGGCACCTGACCAACATCTGCCAGTCCTACACACACTGCGGAAAGGCCTGCACTGAAGCGACCTTTCAAAAGGCTACGAGTATCACTACTGTTTTGACTTGCGTTCATGTATGGCATCTTTCTTTACATGAAATTACAGTATGTGCAGAAGTCAGAGACCGCTCTCAATTTATTTCCTTTCCAGTCAAAACAGAAGTTCAGAAGCTCACGAAGTTTAGGAGATATGTTTAAGGAGATGCATGGGACCCCGAACAACCACCATGCAAGAATAAGAAGACCTGATTCAGATCAGGTTCACAGGTGTTTCTGTCCATTCTTCCACTGTGAGAAGACAACTGATCAAGAAGCTGATGAAGAAGCTCAAACTCAGAACAAACTGCTAAAGTTTTGTTGATTTACTTCGGTGCTTTGGGTCATTGTCCTGTTGCATAACCCTCAACATCTCTTCAGCTTGAGGTCATGGACTGTGGGCATTTACTGTTGCCTCAACAATCCCACAGGGTCCAGGCCCTGAAGTAGCAAAGCAGCCCCAAACCATGATGCTTCCTCCACCATGTTTTACAGGTGGGCTTCACAGTCTGTTCTGAGAACCCCAGAATCCAGACCTCAACTGCATTAACTGTATTCAGGAGGACACTAATGTTGATTTCTATGGAGAATTTCACACTAACATTTTTTTTTTTGGACGGACCCTGAAGTGTGTCTGAGAGTGTGGTGGGTCAAGCAGCCCAGAGAACCGATTTATGCACCATTTGGAAGTCATGTACGTGAACTTGCCTGTTCGCAGTGTTGCCAGGACTGAGCTCTGAAATACTCGAAGGGTCCCATTCGTTTTGTCCTCAGGTTCCATGTTGGCCTCAAGCATGGATGCCCACCAGGGTCAGTTAAACATAGGCCCAATCTGGGTTGTACACTGTATACGGGACCTAGACGGGACCCATGTGATCTTAAAATGTGCTGTAATGATGGGGCACATTTGGGTTCAGCCCAATAGGGTCCCAGAAACAAATACATGCACAATCCCACTCAGGGCCCATGTCCACCTGAAGCCCACCTAGCCCACGTTACACCAGTGTGAGCCCCACAGGAGCATGCTGGTTGGGGGGTCTTGAGTTGAGGTGGACTCACTAAATACTCACAAACATCTGATATGAGATCAGTTGAGGCTTCTGAGTCATTTCCTCGTAAACATACACTCTGTTCTTTGCTCTGCTCCTGACTCTCTTGACCTTAAGAGATGTTTTGACTGGAAATGAACCGAGAACCAGACACAACATCCTGGCTTCACCTGCCCTTCATCAGCAGCTCTGTTAAAGGGGTTCACTCTTCAGTTACGAGGTCTCACATCAACAGCTTCCAGAGTTCCAAGCTGTATATTGCTGAGATCCCAATACCTTTTCACTCGGCCACTTTCCAATATTATTATATATATATATATATATATATATATATATATATATATATATATATATATATATATATATATATATATATGGCTGCTATTCCACATCAAAACAAATCTATATACACACACACACACACACACACACACATACATACATATATATACATATATATATACACATCTTATATATATATAAATTTCTACATATGTCCCTCCTGTATATTTTGTGTATATTTTATTTTATTTGTTTATTTTATTTTACTTATTTATTGTTATGTTTGCACTGTTTCACTATACATATAGCATATAATCTATGCTATATATATTATGCTGCCCTTCTGTAGAGTGATCTGAGCCTCACCCCAAGCATTTCAATGCATGTATGTCCTGACATGATGTGCAAATGACAAATAAACGCAAAACCTGAAACATGTCCGTGCCCCTGCTGCTTAAGTTTGCCGGTGAGTGATTTCAGAACATCTCTGTGTCTGATATCGTGCCTGGGCCCTATTACACCATGGTTTGCGCTCGCATTCAGTCCTCCCTTCTCCTCAAACATGACTGATATTCAGTGGCTGGATTTACACGCTCACACCCGAGAAAACAACAAAAGTTTGTTTCGTGGAAATGCTCGACTTACTGACCTCTTCCTGAACTTGTACAGCATGCTGAACATCAGCATGTCACTTCTAGTAATCTTAATTACAGGGTAATACATACTGCATCGCAGTGCATTCTCATACAGACCTAATTGGATTTACTGAGGTGCAGCTTCATGTCAAATATATTTGTACTGGTGTTACTACTAATGGGACAAAAGCAAGGATTCCAGCGTAAAAAAACTAGATAAGCAGAAGAAAATTGAGGCTTCATGCTAATTAGCCAGCAGATTTCAGGTCAAACCAAACCTTTCCTGTTTTACGAGGGGGATTACAAAGTGTGTAAAACCTGAAATCGGTTCGGAAGGAAGAGGAAAGTCCTCGGAGAGTAATTAATTATTTTTGTGATCTTGCCTTGAAGGTGGAACTTTGCAAATTGCATCTGTAATCAGTATGAGCACTGTTTGTGTCAGCAATAAACGCCTCCCAATTAGTAGCTCCATCATCATTAGCTATCCTCTATGCAGCGTATATGACCTTAGCAGCGATAATAGGTTGGGCCTGGTGTGAATAACATAGATGCACGCACAAATTAATGGATTATGGATATATCCACTACATGTCCAAAGGTCTGTAGACACCTGTTTACTCAATGTTCCTTCTACAAAATCAAGGGTACATTGCTGTGAGGACTGGATTGGTTACAGCAATCAGGAGCATTAGGAAGGTCAAGTGCTGATGTTGGTTGATCAGCTCTGGATCGGAACAACCACTCAGACTCATCTGGATTGTACTGGATGGAGCTCCATCACCAGAGAATGAAGCTCCAGTGCTCCATAGCCAGTGGAGCCAATGGTCGAGATTTCATGGACGCATGCAGAAATTAATGGATTAATAAAGAAGAATGGACAAAAGTCTGAGGACACCTGTTTAGTCAAAGTCTTTATGAAATAGAGACTTTAACAGGGAAGTTGGCCCTCTTTTGCAGCAGGACCAGCAACCTCCATGCTTTTGGAAAGGCCAGACGATTGCTGTGAGGATTTGAATGGATTCAGCAATTAAAAGCATGAGTGTACTTAGCTACTAATGTTGGATGATCAGTTGTGGAAGGCACTGGTACCAGAGAACTGAGCTCTACTGCTCCACAGCCCAACACTTGAGCTTCTCAACCTCAGTTTTCAATCACAAACACTCCTACAACTCATCTGGAAGCTACTGGATGGTGCTTCATCACCAGGGAATGCAGCTCCACTGCTCCACAGCCCAATGCTTGGAGCTTAATACACCTCTAGCCAAACCTTGGCATTGGACATGGCGATCCTTGCTCATTTGCGGCTGCTCCAGAGCGCCTCATTCTACTGCCAGTGCTTTTCTAAGGAGATTATACTAGCTGTGTGTGCACAATTTGGCCTACCTTGAATTCGCTGCTAACCTACATACTTCTGGACATGTAGTGCAGATAGACAGACAGATCAATCCACAGCAAACGCAAGTCATTCAAAGCATTCAGGGAGTGAGTCAGTGTTGATCAGGGAAGACAAAGACAGAACTACATATGAAAACAGAGTGCACATTGCCAGAGACCCTCCGGTACTTCCGCTGTGTGTATAATATGACTGCATCTGAGGTGGGGGGCGGGGGTCAGAGTGACGTATCTGATTTGACTTCCAGAGTCCGCTTCTTTTTCTTGGGCATATGCTGGATGCTTTAGCTCGACTCTGCAAGCCTGTGCGAGTGCCTTTGTGTGTGTGTGTGGGTTTGTGTGTGTGTGTGTGTGGGTTGTCTTATAGACACTGGGGGAAAGCAGTGACCTTGAACTGAGCAGACTGCTCAGAGGCAGACCTGGCATTTCCTCTGTATTCTCCAGTCTAGTGATCTGCCGTTCTGCAGACACAGCACAGCTTTTGTTCTGCTTCGACTAACGCAGGTAGCCATGTGTGATCTTCAGTAGTCTTTTAACAGCCCTTTTTCCACCACCTCTCTTGTGCAGTTTAGGCTCTTATTAGCCAGCACCCAATCTAAGAGCTCTTTCTACCATTGCAAGTGTCAGTGCTATTAGAACCATGCAATGGCATATGTACTTTAATTGGGCCTGAAACTTTGAATCCAGCTTGGACTAACTGCAGGCTGGAAACACTCAAATGCAAGTCTTACTCACCTTGACCTGAAGCACCAAGTTTAGCATCCAAAGATCAAACAAAGTTTGGTCTAATCCCAACTGTAGAGGAGGAAGTTCAATCCAAACACGGTTGTGATCTGACAAAATGGAACTCTGTCCAACGGCGTTATCGGGCCTCGAAATCAGACTCATTTAAGATTCAATAATAGACTCTTCAATCTCTGTCTGTTTTTAGTTTTCTCCGTCGTTTGAACCCTGTGGCTACTCTGAACACTATGTAAATAATTCTGGATGAACGGACCAATAGAAATGCTCTAAATTACCTGGAATAAACTCTTATTTTCCACTGACTTCCATTCAAAGTTAGACAGTTTTAGCCTTCTCCTGTAAAATCACCATTTTGGAGATACATGTTTTGAGGCCCAGCAGAATTCTGCAGCAAGCTGACTACAACCCTACAGCCCCAACCTGACTGTGCCCCAATAGAAGTCTATTTAAACACAACTCTACTCAAATACAATTCTGTAGTAAATCGACAGAAGCCTACAAAATTCACTACCACTTTATTTGAACTTATATTTAATTTATACAGTAACTAAACTAAATCATCTAAATTGAACTTACACTTGACAAAATTCTATTCTAACTCTACTGTAACCCAACAAACTCTCTGAATTTCACTTCAACCTATTAAAAGTCTATTTTAATTCTATGGTCACCCAAAAAATTCTCTAAATTTCATTTCAACCTCTCAAAATTATATTATAATTCTACTGTGACCCAACAAATCCTATAATTTATACTAAAACCTGTCAAAAGTCTATTCTAATTCTACTGTGACCCAAGAAAGCCTCTAAAATGTACTTCCACCTGTTACAAGTATATTCTAACTCTACTGTAAACCAACAAACTCTCTGAATTTCACCTCAACCTGTCAAAATTCTATTTTAACTCTACTGTAACCCAACATTTTTGATTCTTATTTTATTTCAACATGTCAAAATTATATTCTAATTTTACTGTAACTCAACAAACTCTCTGAATTTCACTTAAACCTGTCAAAATGAAATTCTAACTCTACTGTAACTGTAAATTCTCAAAAAAAACTGTTTGTTTGATTCTAACTCTCCTAAATCTAAATCTTACTACCACCTGCCACAATTTAGTCTCCCAATTCGACTACAACTCTACAAAGTACAACTAAACCCTGACAAAATTCTCTCCCCACCAAACTGCAGTCTAAGAAAACTGAATCCAACAAACGTCTGTCCAAAGCCAGTTTCTGTCCAAACCCAACCCAACCCTAACAAAGTTCTGTCCAAACCTAACATGGACCAACAGTGACAAACTGTCTGCCACCTTCCCACATCCACCAGGAGGCTGAATAAAACCCCTCGTTCCTGATGCCAGAGCAAAGATCTACCAGTTCTAATCCTGGAGGTCAGTTCTTATTGTCAAATGATTTCCAGCTGTCTTACGAACACCCTACGCTGCAATACTCCAGCACTACTCTGATGCAATTTGCCATTTTTACTTCACTCACATCCAACTTTTCCCACCCAGCCTTGACCTCAATACCAACAACATCAGCGCCTCCCGCATGCCGGTTTAAAACAGTTTAGGGGAATAAAAATACGGCTGACGAAAGAAGTAGAGAGAAAAACTTTAGCAGGTCAATAGCTCTGATGGTCGACACGCTAGGAGAAACCAGATCTGGAAATTCGAACCCCTCTCAAGCTCGACGAATATGTGAGAAACGATGCCCGCCTTCAGATCCCACTGGGTTCAAACACTTATTTCAAGCAAGTACAAGACATGTTGCATCACCACGCTCCGAGGAGAACCCTAATCACTTGATACCTTCCATTGAGAAGTTGCTTCAGTGAAGATTACTGCAGAGCACATGATTAGAGCTGCTATTCAAACCCCAGTGTGGCACTTCTGCACTACTGCATTACAGTCAGGGCTTCTCCAGAGCTATTGCTAGATGCACTTAGTGAAATCCCTTTTTGCCAAAAGGAGCACTGGCGCATTTATTAAATCACTGAACCGCTACGAACCGGCCAAATAAGTTCGCTAACACCGCTTGCTTTGCATAAGGACTGTGGCAGGAGATTGCCGACTGAATAAATGAGTGAGGGACGGCAGAGTGTGTTTATTTGTAAAAGAGCACAGAGAGAGAGAGACTGCGATAAGAAAGGATGCAGGTAACTTGGAGAGAAAAACGTTACAGTAATAACACACCCCAACAGTGCTGCTGGGAAGGACATACACTCATACACACACATATACACTCACCGGCACACTTATACACACACACAGAAGCCTCCCACGAGCTGCTGGAGAGAAAACTAATTGAGACAACTCAGTGAGCAGCTTGACCTGGTGCTCAAGTGAGATGCAATTCTCTACACAAACACAGCAACTATCAATCCGAGCGGGAAAAAACCACACACACACACACACACACACACTGAAAGACTTCTACTGAAAACTTTCTGTGGTGCCAATTACCCAAACAATCCTGACACGAACTGCGATGTAGAAATTTCAACTTCCAGTATTGGGATAACGGAGAATTCAAGGTTTGTCGACCGGCCACAATCGATCCATGTTAACAGTTTCACTCATGCTAAAGTTTCTGACAAACAAGTCCCGCTGTCCTTTGTGGTAAGGCCTCCAGCTCACCCTGTGCCCTGAAGAGCTCCAGGATTAAGCCCCGCCTCGGCCCGAATGGTTTTTTTTACCACCAATTCCGATTTCCAATGGAAATCCCTTTCGCAGAGACCAGCGCTAGCATTAACCTCTGTCCTGAGAACAGGCCATCAGTGGTCGGAACGGACGGGGGAAGCTTCACTCAGAGGCGGTAGTGTTGGAGGTGCTTCTCAAGGAGCATTAAGCAGTTGAAGGAAGAGCACTGGCCTCTGATGGCGGGTCGGAGGAGTCAGAGAAGGTGCTGCTAGGATTTGGCTAATGAGAAGCTAACTGTGGAGGAAGGAGCTAAGGGAAAGCAATCGGAGTAGCAGGAAGTCAAAGTCCATACCTCTTCTGTCCCCTTCTACCTTTATCTGAAGTGAAACTGTGGCCCTGTATCAGGCTGGGGTTCTGAAAAGGCTTTCTGTGCTCATTATCGTGATCCGCGATTCAGCCAATTAGCTTCCTGCTTTGGTTTTACTCTCTTTTACTTTTACTCTGTGCCTTTAAAAATCTTCTTCAGAAGTTCTGTAGTAGAGGAAGTGATTCTCTTTAGAACCACGACAAGTCAAAGAACCACTTGAATGCCTGCATAAGTAAAACGCCTTGTTAGCAAAAACCTCTTATTGAAAGTGGTTCTAGGTAGCATCAGAACATGGGTTCCAGGTCCCACAGCAACAAGTTCTCCGAAAGTTTTTATATATATATATACACATATTCTACGGTTCACAAAAAGCTCCCGTCCACTGGTGGCGCTGTTTTACCAAATACACACAACCTGTTCGGTCACATACTCCGCAGAGCTCAGCTTTTCTTCGTTATGGAGCTTCAAAAAAAAGGAAATAATGGATGGAAACGCCTGGAAAAACATTCTACTACGATTATGGTTTGGGTAAGTTTAGTCTACGGTTTAGGCTAGAATTAGGTGTAGGTAATAAAACGTAAAAACAAAATGGTTTCGGCGATTTCTGATATCTTAGATTGGAGTAAGGCCTAGAAATCAATAAGAAGAGCTCCGAGTGGCTCCGATACGCTACCACTTTAGCCGGTGGGTCGTGAGTTTGAATCCCAAGCCATGCTGCTTTGGCATCAGTGGCCGGAGTCTGAAAGAGCACAAATGCCCATGCTCTCTCCAGGTGGGTAGATGGCGCTCTCTCCACTCATCACTTTTAAGCGATGTGGGCCAGCACAGGTCTGTTAGCTGGGGCGGTGGGCTTCGTTTTTTCCCACCTGTTTTCAGGGCGTTACTTCACCAAACCATGAGCTTCCATATGATTGAGTGCTTGGATTCCAGCTGTTTCTGTGAACCACAGCCATCCACTAGTTTCTCTTCTCTTGAGCTTTCAGTAGTCTGTAAAAAGGAGAGCTTTGAAATCCTGCTGGATCTGTTTGTACAGTCAATCACACAACAGCTCTCACCCTGAGCGTGAACGTTGACGCTCAGTGGGCGTGGCCACAGTGACTCTTGCTACTCGTGACGTCACGTGCATACCGCTTTTCTGCATCCCTAGCTATGCATGCTAGCTAACCACTACCACTGACGCTGTGATCTTATCTGCAATATCGCGTGACCTTGAGTGTTGTATTAAATGTGGTAATTGCATTTATTAAGGAAGGGAAAAGTGGGTGTACCAGCAGCATGGGTTTATAAACAGCAGATAAGCCTGTAACGAGGGGTTTGCAAAACGATGTTTGTTTAGATGGCATTTACAGTATATTCCCACTGACACAGGGAAATTACAGTCTCCCAGTGCTTGATTTCCCAAACAAGACTATTCTGCCTCATTGTGAGCCAAAACAGTAAAGGCTTTGAGCTCCTGGAGCTGTAACTAGCAAGCAACTGTTCAGCATGCTGTTTCGTCAGATAGTGTTTTCCACAGAGAGAGAGAGAGAGAGAGAGAGAGAGAGAGCAGGAGAGAGAGAGAGAGAGAGAGAGAGAGAGAGGGAGAGTCGGACAGACAGACCAAGAGCGAGAAAGAGAGAGTGAGGAAATAAGCCGGCTGAATGCTGAGACAATAAGACATACTAGCCTGCCATGGCCAACCTACCATCCATATTTTATTCCCAATGGACGCTCTAAAAGTGAAATGGCCGAGGCAGATGCACTTCCTTATGGTATTACATTCTGAAATGAACTGTCTGTGTCTCCGACTGGATCTAATGCACACCCCACTGGGTTCCAGGAAGGCCTAAAAACTGCAAATGGCAGCAGAGGCTACGGCGAGACATTTCTCTACAGATAAACATAGCGGAGAACCTCAGATGACCTTTAAGCATTTTAAGGCCCATTTCACACATACTACCAACCGTGGCCATTCACATGCACAGCGCTGGAGCTGCAGAGCGGCTTCAATTTCCACTACAAGCTGCAAGCTCTACTGACATCCTTTTTTCGAATGGATAAATGGGCAGTTGTAAAAGAGTGCAGTTTTCGTAATAAACAGTGCCTTTTTCGGAGCATATCGGGGATACTGTCAGTACTTAAAGCAGCAATATGCAACAATTGGCATGTCTTACTCCTGGGCTCCTCCTTCAGTTGGGAAGGGTAAGGTCTGTGCTTGGAGCCACTGCTAATAAACTGCTGCACATATGCATTTCTGGACAAGCTGAGAGATACAGAAACCTTATTAAAAGGTATGTGGACTGAGGCAGTAAAGTAATATTAAAGGATTTTATACAGATATGACTCAGGTTACGCAACCTTCCATGCGTTCCAATGTAGCATAGATAGACAGAGACAACAGAGACACTATTGTCCCTTGTCAGTCAGTGGAAAATCACAGTGATATTGAAGCCGCTATTTTAAGGTACACGTGCTACATACGGTTGCTTTAAAAGCACTGACCAGTTGCATGTTTTTTTTTTATTGGCCATGCCACTTTGCCATCCGTGGCCAGAGTCCGAGAGAATACACTCCATGGCCGTGTGCTCTCCCCATGGGTAGATTGAGCTCTGTTGACCGGCACAGGCACCTGTTAAGCTGGTTTGTTGTGATCATCTTGTAACCCTTTGCTGATGGACAATTTCTGACCACAGAACTGCCTTTGGCTTGTGGACCCACTCTCAACCTAGCAGACACCAACATGTTGGATACTTTCATGCTGCCATACTAACTAACTTGCTCCAAAAGAATGGTCCACCAGCCAGGGATAAATGATGGGAGGCTATACACTGTGTATATGAACAGAAGGCCTACAGCATTTCACTGTACGCCTATATAATGGATGGCCACTGATGTGTGTGTTTATATGTACTGTAATATAAATCAATCAGAACTGATGATAGTCAGTTCCCCCTTGTGCCATCACCACAGATCAGCCTCGTCAAGGCATGGACTCAACAAGCCCTCTGAAGATGTCCTGTGGTATCTGGTACCAGGACTAACGTTAGCAGCAGATCCTTTAAGTCCTGTAAGCTGTTGTTGGGGCCAACTGGGAACACCCTCCAAGACCTGCCTGATGTTTTGGAGATGTTCTAATCCAGCGGTCCACCATCACAACTCGGTCCTTTGGTAAAAGTGGCTCAGATCCTCAGGATTGCCTGAATGCAGCTGGAATCCAAACACTCAATCATATGGAAGCTCATGGTTTGGTGAAGCAACGCCCTGAAAACAGTAACCAGTGTTTTATTGCCTGAACCTACACCTAAACCTAATTCTAGCCTAAACCGTCGGCTAAACTTACCCTAACCATAATCATAGTAGAATGTTATTGCAGGAGTCCATCCATTACTCCCTTTTTTAGAAGCTCCATAACAATGAAAACCCATCACCTTCTAGGCTTCTGACTGTTTACAAATATACCAACCCCTTAACAGGTGCCACTGTAACCAGTCAACCAGTGGTTTTGTTATAATGGCTGATCAGTGCATATGTACATGCATAGGTATGCCACTATTTGTGGCATAAGCTCTTCGAGAGCGCTCCAGAATTTGACTGTCAGGTGAAAAAAAAACCCAACAACAACAACAAAAAAAAAACTCTTAGCACATTCACCAGGCAACACACCCGAGCAGCAAATACAATAAATTAATTTAGCCTTCAATTACGCAAGCATTCAGGCATTCTCGCTCCTTTTAATTAAAACAGTGAAGGTTGTGGGCTGGCAGAGGAACAACACTGACTATATCAAATAAAATCCATTACAGATAGCAATATGCTGTCTGACACTAATAAAAAACAAAGCAGTGGAGCGATATTAAATGCCACTTTGAAGAAAATTCGGGACGCCCGTGAAATGATATTCATTGTAGCAGAATGCCCCGCCGAAGCAAGGCTGGCTTTAATATTGTTCAATCTCCACCATCCTGATATGGATCTTAATTGAAATTTATCACACATTTCAATTCAACACGCAGGAGCGCCTCTCCTCTCCTCTGCTGCTGCTGGAAATCATGGCAAACTTAATTTATCTACCCCGAGCACATAACCCCTCCAATTAAGGCGCATTTGCAAGCACGTAAACCTTCGATTACGGCCTGTTGTTTTTTTTTCTCCTTTTTCTCGTGGATCGTGGAGGCTCGGCGCGGCCGAACCGTGGCGTAAAAACGCGTAAGCATCCCTCTGCGTCTGATCTGAAAGAAGGAGGCATTAATAATTAAAGCAGGCCTGCATTTCAGCGCTTGATTGCGTATTTAGATGGCTAAGTGTGTGGTGGAGAGCCTGCTTGGAATTTGGCATAGTCAGCACAATTTTCCTGGTGTGTGCGAGTGAGAGTCTCTGCTTTTGCCTCTTCCCTAATTGCCTGTTGGCAACTGCTGCTTCCGTCGCCCGCTATGCCTCTCTCTCACACACACACACACAGACACACATACACACACAGACAGACATTGCATGCAAGGTTTCTCTCACAGATGCCACACACACACACATGCTGTGCATCTGCACTTTCTGTCTTTTGTCTTTTGGAACCTTTGTTTTTCTTACACACACACACACACACACACACACACACACACACATGCTGGATGCCCCCATACATGCCCCAGCTGCCTGGAACAGGTTTGGGCATCAGTCATGGTGACCAAGACAGGCGTTTTCTGGAACAAGCACACACACACACACACACAAAAAAAAAGGCCACTCCAGTGGCTCCACTCTGCACTCCTGCACCCCGATAATGGCGTAGAAGCTGCTGAGGCTGCTGAAGCCCATTTGCCAGGTTGACCTTTCAGTCGGTCTCAATAAGCTCGACACTGATGAGATGTAAACACCTGGTCTTTTCCCTCATTCGCCATCAGCGACTTATAACACAACAACGTCCTGCAAAAAAAAAACCTGAGTCTAATGGTATCAACCACATTATCTGACCATCTACGTTCAGCCATGTATCTCCTCTGCTGCTGCGTTCTCTCTTCAGCTGGCTTCCTGAAGCTGCTGCCTGCATCAGATTCACAACCCTGATGTTGGCCTACAAAGCCAAGACTGGACCAACCAGCCCCTCCGACTTTATGGCGATGCTCAAAAGCCGATCTGCACCAAGAGGCCTTCTTGCTTCAAGCACGGCCTGGCACGACCCGCCTTCGACCCAAGCGTCCAGGCTTTTTTCTGTCCTGCACCAAAGTGGTGGAACGAGCTTCCCCTGGGTGTCCGAACAGCAGAGTCCAACACTCGCTGTCTTCAAACCCAGACTGAAGACCCTCCTCTTCTGAGAGTATTATGGTCTCCATATTGACTTGTGTTTAGTCGTGTCTAAGCTTAGAGATATCTAGCTTCAAGCATGTTTGGTCAGATGAGCAGGTCAACATCAAATTATACATGCACAGATCAACCATCATTAACCATTTAAGCCATATAACCATGATAAGCAAGTCAATCCGAGATGACTCAACAAGACAGTGTGGCTTGAGACTGGTGGTATGCAGTCTTTGCATGCTTATGGACCTAGTTTGGCAATATGAGCCTCTTGAAAGCTCTAGTACAGAAGCATACATATCCGATTTGGCTGATCGGCTATAATCGGGGTAAAAGTGTGTCAATTTGACGTTATATTGAACTGTCACTTTAAATCCCACATAGACCAAATCACTCTCCATGCTGCTAATCTTAACGCAGTTCATGCTAATATAGTCAAAGGCTAACGCTGTTAGTCAGCTGTATACAAATTCTCATCCCTTCCTTTTGTCTTCTGCTCCTTTCCTCCTTCTCGGCTTCGCCTGTCATTTTGCTCATCCTTACCGGATCACAGATGGCACATTATTATTTTTTTTTCCCCCTCTCCCAATTTCCCAAGCCCAGAGTGAAAACAGCCCAGAGCCCTATCATTATTTAATGCAGGTGTAAGCTGTACACCAGTCTGTGCTCAGACTAACTCTGCTGCACCGAGCTATGATCATTCACTCCAGATGACCTTCGGCCTCACTAGCCCAGCTGCCGACAGAATCTGGCCAGCTTGAGGTCAGCATGGAGGAATCGAGCAGACGGGAGCGCATGCTTTACTCACGCCAACACCACAACATCCAGCATCCAGTGGTTTTGATCACCCTGTACTTGTTGTGTCTACACTAGGTTTCTGAGAGCGCTACAGACGCAACAAATACAGAAGGAAAACAAACCACAGCCTCCAGTTCATCTCACAGCACAAAAACAGCGCTCAGGACGTGAGCGAGAAAGAGTGCAACAGAGACGAGTGTGTCCAGCAGCCAGATTCACCAAGAGTCTTAACCCATAACCGTCCAGATGCGGTTTTAAATACTGTAAACACTGATGAAGGGAGGTCCCTACCTGATGACCCCTCTGAAGAGGCAGTGGTGGCTCAGCGGTTAGAGTTCCGGGCTATTGATGACAGGGTTATGGGTTCGATACCTGGGCTCGGCAAACTGAGCAAGGCCATTCACCCTCTCTGCTCTCCGGGAGCTGGAACCGGCTGCCCACCGCTCTGGGTGTGTGTGTGCTCATAGCGCAGTGACAATTACGTGCAGGGTGGTGTGAAGTGTATGGGTGAAGGGAAAGTTTTACAGTGTAATTGAGAGATAAACACTGTTGGAAGCACCAACGTTTTTGGCGCCATTGGCGCTTCCAAGAGTATCCGTAGCTCTGATTCACATGAATCTGGCCCGGTGTGTCATCCAGAGTCATAAATCGTAAAAGCAAGTCAGTCCAGGACGACTTAACAGCACAGAGTAGCTTGAGGCGAGGAGCTTGCTTCTGGACCCAGTTTGGCAACATTAGCCTCTCAGCTCTAGTAAAGAAGCAAGCATGTCTGATTTGGCTGCTGAGCTGTGAAGAGCTTGCGATGTAGTGGGTGATTAGCATATGGGTGAAGGGAAGGTTGTGTGTATGTAGGATCTGGTCACCCAATGGAAGTGTTGCCGATCAGAAATGACCACAGCAACCCTCGCTGTTAGGTGTAGGATCTTCTCATCTTCAGGTATTATTTCACTTTACTGTTAAATGTTGCCGATAGAATAATAAACGACCACAGCAGTCCTAATTGTAAGGGGTAGGATCTTTACATCTTTTGTGTCGTAAGGTCAAAGTGTTGCTGGTCTGATCATAAACAGCTAAATAGCAGTCTAGGAGTGGAGGTGCCTTCCTGACAGGGTTTGCGGTGTAGTGGGTGAGTATACTGTTAAAAGAATCAGTTTTTTGAGGAATTTTGGGAGGTTTGTCAATTTGAAACTGTGTAGGAACTTCTGTTTTCAGAAGAAATAGGTTCCTTGAAAGTTCCTCCACAGTTTTAAATTTAAAATCATTTTTATGGTGAATTTACTAATTTAGCAAATGAAAAAAAAAACGTCCAGTCTGCACCGGCACGGCCTTAGGAACCATTTGGCCCAGAGTGGGAGGTTCTTTGATTTGAACTGTACAGGAGTTAAGATGCTTTGAGGAAGCATCAAAAAAAGGTTTTTAGAAGAAAACGGTTCCTTGAAGGTCCCTCAAAGCACCTTTGAGGAACCTTCCTCCACAGTTTCAAGCTGAGGAACCTCTAAACATCCCTCAAAGACCTATACTTTTAACAGCATACAAATGGCTACGTAGGAAAAACCATAAAGGGTGACTTCAGAAAATCTGAATTATTAATATTATTATTTTTTTAAATTATTATATTATTATTTTTTATTAAATAAAAAATTAATCCTCACTTTTCCAAGAAAATCTGTGTTTTTTCCTAAGAATACTCTTGTGACCTTGGTAGTGCCCTATGTCAGAATCAGAATCTCTTTATTTCACCAAGTATGTTACCCATACAAGGAATTTGTCTTGGTGAGAGCAACACGTATGACAAGTAACAAAGAAACACAGAACACAGTCTTAAACTAAAGGAAAATTACACTAAACAATAAATAGGGTAGGGGATAAATTAAAAAAAGTAGAAAGTACTAAAGGTAATAATGTAGGGAGCTTTGTTTTCATGGTGATGACATCATTGAAGACCCGATAGAGGAGGTAGACGCAGTTTAAGTAAGGAGGGGGTCCAAGTCAATGTTTGCTTGGGACCCTGGCTAGGACAAGGCTACAACCTGCACTGTTCTTGTTACATTCATGCCAATAAAGTGCTGTTGATATGAGCGAGCGGGAGAGAGAGAGAGAGAGAGAGAGAGAGAGAGAGAGAGAGAAAGAGAGTCAGAGAGGGATAGAAAGTGAAAAAAATAAAGTGTGTGTGTAAGAGAGAGAGAGAGAGTGTGTGTGGCAAGTGTGAACGTCGATGGCGGAGGGTGGCAATGGTGGATGAAATGTCACAGCACGGGCTGCGCTAATAAAAGGTAAATAAGGCAAATGGAGCCGGACGAGAGCTGCAGCTGGACTGAAGGACGCGTGCGGGCGGGAAAAGGGCCGTGGTGGGCCGTGTTTGGATATTGAACCTCCCCCCACCCCCCTCGGCGGCCCCTGGTACGGCTGCCAGGGATATTGGCAGGCTCTCGGTAAAGGTTACATCGAAATGAACAGCTGGGGAAGGCAGCACAGGACTGTGCCTCCGAGAACAACGTTCTATAGAAGTCCACGTCTCAGCTCGGAGAGGTGACTCTGAGTGGGAATTATTTACTGATACGGATTTCAAACGGAAATGAGGCCGGAAATACAGGAAGGAGGTGTGTGCATGTGTGTATGTGTGTATATGCGATGGAACAGAGTAAATGAGTGGGTATGCACACCCACACACCTGCACGCACATGGAATTTGCAATAATGAAGTACAGCCTGGCTTCATCAACAGGGAAAAAAAATATCCCGGTGCCTGATATGAATATACATGAGTTTATGGCAATTAAAAACTTGTCAGAGGTGCGTCTGCAGCAGACAATGACACCGGAGGCGAGAGAGCTATGGGCCATCCATTGGAATGGAGATGTAATTCAGCCACAGCACTGTGCTTCCCCTCCCTGCCGCTTTATTGCTTCGCTAATTAAACTCCTTCGCACTCCCGAAGCCGGGCGATCGCACCCGGGACACGGGCGAACGTGTCTCTACATACAGAGGCGGAATCTCAAACGGCTATGTACTGAGGACGGGCATTTTAACGATTGTTGTTCAAATATCTGTGACAATTTTGGTAGCTTTGTGGGAAGTGTTTGGTGACCACACACACTTTGACTTCATCAATCATGGATAATCACTGATTAAGTCATTTAAAAGGCAAACGCTGTTATACTTCAGGATATAAAATCTTCTCAAATGTATGTAAAACATCTTATCTTATTTCTTATGATGCTATTGGTTTATATTAAATACCACAAAAAAGTAACATTTCCTTCTATAATTCTGTCCCCCTTAGATTTAAATGTCATTAAATACCATGACATTGTGATGTATTCTAAAAGTAGCTTTATTGCTACTGCCCAGCAGAGGGTATTCTGTTTGAACAAAATAATAAACTCAAATGAATAAATAATAAGTCTAATAAATATAATGACCTAACTGTGTACTAAGTAGGCAAATAATATGTTTATTTTAACTTGACTGTCCTCAGAAAAAAAGGAGAGGAAACGGGAACAAAAAGAAAGAAGTAGAAAAAATGATGAAAAATGAAAAGTAAGAAAGAAAGAAAAAAGGGGAAAAGAAAGCAGAAAAGAACAGAGAAGGAAATGTGGGAAAAATGAAAGGAAGACAGAAAAAAGACAGAAAGAAAGAAAAATAACTCAAGAAAGCGATGGAGAAGGAAGAGCAAAAGAAAAAAGAAGGAAAGAAAAGACAAGAAAACTAAGAAAGAAAGAAAAGGAAGACAGATGCAAAGAAAAACAAAAGAATGAAAGAACAAAAGAAAAAGAACAAAAGAAAGAACAAAAGAAAAAAAACAGGAAAAAAAAAGAAAGAACAAAAGAAAAACTACAGAAAGAAAGAAAAAAGAAAAGAGAAAAAAGGAAAAATAAAAGGAACAAAAAATAGAGAAGAACAGAAAAAAGAAAGAAAAAGAACAGAGAAAAAAAATCAGATAAGAAAGAAGAAACAAACTAAAAGAGCAGAAAAAGAAATGTTCACTCTCTCACCCCCCCCCCTCCTCCTCCTCTCTCTCTGTTTAATGATTAGGAAGTCAGGTGATTAGAATGTAAAATGGCTCATCAAGGCCTGCCAGAATGGCCGACGCAAAAACCCGGCCTGAACAAAAAGCCTGTGATTTTCAAAGCCTCGCAAACACGCCTCCAGTCTCTCAGTCCTGCTCCAGCAGCCGGGGCCCCGGCGTCCACTGTGTAAATACAACACAAGCCAAACAAGCGGAGCGAACTGTAATGAAAAGCACAGCGATCGTTTGGCAACGGAGGCACGTGGAGTCAACCGGAGGGCTCGCTTTAGCTGTAAGCTCCGACTTCACAAAGGGAGTTCTTTAAATCTGACCTTGAGAGAGCCTTCTGACAGACAGTTAAATCACATCTGAGAGAAAGAGTAAGAGAGGAGGATGCGGTTAATTAATTTCTGCTGTTCCCCGTGGGCCCCGCGCAGAAGGGGGTCAGACACTTTGCGTGAGAAGTATGAAACGACTTTGGACTGATGAACGACTTGATTGATAAAGAATAGAAAAGGGCAGAAGGAGTGCGTTTGCCTGGGCCTGGAAGATAACTCGGCCTGAGCTCTGGAGCGGAGGCAGGAATACTGAAAAAGTCCGCTGAGGATAAAAGTGTCACTTCCAATATGACACGCTTCTGCCACGGGTCACCAAAAACTGGCCAACTCCATGTTAAAATAAAGGTTCTTTGAGTGATGCCATAGAAGAACCACCTTTTATTTCATAAGGAACCATGAGAACGTCTACATATCCCTTCTTCATTTTTAAAAGGACACTAGCTATCTTCCACTATACAGTATGTGGCACCCCGTCCCAGTCACAGAAATTAGCCTGGTGTGTTCTGGAGCGATCCAGGCATTAGCTTAGCCTCACGATCCCAGTGTATTCTCGAGGGGAGCTCAAAAGCAGAGCGCAACGAAGTGACAGCCGGCGACGTGAGCAGGTCTCCATGCTAAGCTAAATTCATAATCCTTAGCCAACCTGCTTTTACCATCTGTTCAATCCAATGTCCGCTTCTCGAAAGCAAACTGGACTTCCTCAGATTAAAGCCAACCACACATCAGAGGGGGACGTGACAAGCATCGTGCCAGAAAGCCAGAACCCGGGGAAGCAAGCAGTTGGTAGGGGGGTGCTAGGCTATAAGCGAACACTGCATTTACAATGCAATGGGAAGCAGTGGTACGGATGTGGTCGTGACGTGTTGAGCCCGGGGAATGCAGCATGGTCAGAAGTTGAGCTGAGACTAACTTTATGCAAATGAATGCGGCTAATGCAATGCATCTATCCAATCAGGAGATAGCTGGTGTTTCTGCAATAAATGTCCATTTGTTCTGTATTTCGAAGTTCTGGTGAAGCCGGGGGAAAAGCTCATTACTGCAGGGTTCCCTGTCTTTTTTGATCCATCCCTGCTGAATTACAGAGACTTCCAAAATCCAAGCGAGAAAACATCTGGTTGGATTATTTGAAAAGCAACGCATTTATTTTAATTGAATTAAAAATGGACAGAATTTTGACTGGACAAAGCAGGGAGCACCGCTGCTAACACCCACAGGCAGCCATCTGAAGAGGAGGAGGATTTACATTCGAGCAGCGTAACCCTCTAGCTAACTGGCTACGATCTCTTTAGCTAGCTAACCGAACACCACACTGAGAGGACACAGAGAGGACAGCAACACTCTCCAGTACAGCGTTAAATACTAAGCTAAGTTATGCTACGCTATGTGGCTCCTTTATTAAACAGAGCTCATCATATATATATATATATATATATATATATATATATATATATATATATATATATATATATATATATATATATTTTTTTTTTTTTTTTTTTTTTTTTTTTTTTTTTTTTTTTTTTTTAATTTTTTTTTTTTTTTTAAGATGAGCCTATAGTAAAAGGGAATGTTACATTCTGAGGCAAGGTTCCGATTGGCTATTTACTATATACAGACATATTTACAGTCTCAGTTTCTTGGAACTTCCATTACGATAAAACAATGTCTTTCATGTCTTCTTATGTTTTCTTTTTTCTGTCTAATTACTAATTATGTAAAGCTGCTTTGTGACAACAGCAGTTGTAAAAAGTGTGTATGGTCATTTAAATAACATGATAATACCCAGCCATCACAATATAATAAACAATACTAGCTATAGCATAATAATCAGTCAGTGTTTTGTTTTTGGGTTATTTGTGTGATCGCTGATCTGAATATGAACTCCCAACATGCAAATAGCTGTACCATGTAGAGCTTGCCTTAGGATAATGTCAGTAGCCCACATAGTCTAACGTGGAAAAGAGCTCAAGCTTTGATCTTATGGTCTCGGTATAGATGTTTGGGTCAGTTTACAGGATAGTGTGCACAGGTCAAACACATATATCATGAGAAACAGGGCCTATTTTAGCTATCTTTAGGCCGTCAAGCTCACACAGGGTGTGTCGGTGTGTCTTTGCTAGGCCTTACGTGGCTCGAAAACTGCAATAGACATGTACTGAGTCTCTTAATGAATCATGGGTGTGTTTGTTTTGGGCGTAACATGCAGTAATAAACCAATCAGAGTGTCGCTCGCCGTTCCCTTTAAGAGCCAGGTGCGGTCTAAATTTGGCGGATTGCTATTTCACTGGTGTAAAGCGTGGGGGGGTGTACGAGCACTGGGCTGCACGCACCTGTGTTGACAATTCACTGCCAAGACAGCAACGAACGAGCGAATGTCTGACTGTTGACGAACGTCTGCCTAGGCTGTTTTCGGTCAGTGGAGCTCCTGTGTTTTCCGTTCTCAAGAGAGCAATACGCCAGAAATGGACCTGAACACCCCTCATTTCGAGACCACAGCGCCCAGCGGAGTAGATATATTGGCGAGCAGCGCTGCTGTTTAAGCAACACAGGCGGAAGGCGTGAAAATAGACTGTTGGCAGGGTGAAAGACAGGGCCCAGGGTGTTTATACAGGAACGGGAAGAAAAAAAAAGTTCTCCAAAAGTTGCTCATATCATCTAAATGTGTCCCTAAGTACCCCCCCCCCCCCCCCCCCCATTACAGAGTCTAACAGTGCACTGCTGTGATCACTGAGGCATTGTAACTGTGCTGATTACATCGAGTTGCATAATAAAACCTGCATGCCTGTTGCTCCCTCTCGCCCTATTATCTTCTGCACTGTGTGTAAGCGGCCGGGCTACAATGGCCCAAGAACTTTCGAACCACGCTAACTTCACTCAGCGCACTTAAGACTCGGTTCTAACTCTAGAACCGTCTGGCGAAGGGAACACAGTGGATCGTGTAATAAAACAGCAACATCCCACAGTGAAGTCACTTTTACAGACAATATTTACCATTAAAGGACTAGCATAACTAGCTCTGATGCTAATAATGGAGCAGGAGTGTGTTTGTGTGTGTGTGTGTGTGTGTGTGTCCAATGTTCCCTCAGCTCATCATATAACATCTCATAGCTCAATATGATACAGCGAGGAAACATCTGGTTTACGAAGATCATTATTAGAGTTACTTAAGTGGCAAAGGTGCTTCAGTAGGAATCAACAGGAGAACACTTGCCTTAGGCTAGATTAGCGTCACCAAGCCAATTAGCTAGTTAAGCAACCCGTTTTTCTGAAACGTCAGACTGTACATCTGCGTACATCATCATCTTAATAAATTCTCTTTTAAAGGCACTTGCATGTAAAATAATATCATATTATATCAAAATCCAGAACAATCCCAGCTCTCTCTATAATGAGAACCCATGTGACCTGGAGCACTGAGTGGAGAAAAATGAGCTGAAAAAGTCTGATTTTAGAAAATCTGATTTTCTTTATATCTTTTGTAAAAACATATCTTTACTCATGTTAATGAATTGTTTTGGTGCTTGAAATGCGGTTAACAGAGTCTTAACTTCACCAAAGCAGTGGAAGGCATAAATAAAACAGCATAAACATGTGTTAAAAATGTCTTAAATGAATACATTTTGTAAAATTATTTATTGAGTTGAAGTTTTATTCGTCACTTTACACAAACTTTATATATATATATATATATATATATATATATACACACACACTATATATACACACATGCCTTTAATCTTATCAAATCATTCATATATATATATATATATATATATATATATATATATATGTAAAGACTGTATACTGGGCATACTGTGGTCAGTTTGACACAAATATAGATGGACACACAAGTCCACCAATTACAGAGGCTGAGAGGCAGATGATGGACACAAAAATCCACTGTTTAGACAGAGCGCGAGGCAGAGACAACCCTTTCTTAATAGCCTTGTAAAGGTAAAGGTGCACGTATTTGTCACTGTACAGTGTACACTGTACAGCGAAATAGGTTCTCCGCATTAAACCCATCTGTGGTAGTGAACACACACACACACACACTAGTGAACTAGGGGCAGTGAGTACACACACACCCAGAGCGGTGGGCAGCCAACTCCAGCGCCCGGGGGGCAAAGAGGGTAAAGGGCCTTGCTCAAGGGCCCAACAGTAGCAGCTTGCCGAGCCGGGAAACAAACCCACAACCCTGTTATCGATAGCCCGGTGCTCTAACCGCTAAGCCACCACAGCCCCTGAATGTGAGTCTACCGTATTTCTGTGTCATATTATTACCAAGATTTTAATAGAAATATTAAATTTGACACATTGGCTAGTTTGCCATCCTCAGAGGGTTAAACTAGAATCCTATTAAAAACAGCAGGCCTGTCTATGTAGGGTAACAGTGGATTACTGTTCTACTAATACACACAAGTGTGCATCAGATATTTTATAGAAAATGTAGTTTATGAACTGAATTTCAGAAAGAAAATATAAGTGTTACCTCAGAAAGTGTGTGTCTGATCTTACAAGACTCCTAAAGTCTTGTCCTCCGCAAGGTGATGTGTCTAAATTACGCAGCACTAAATTTCGCTCTGCTTTTTTTGCTGCATAACGGCATTAAGGTGGGTACGAACCGTGGACCACCGCACATTTTAAACGGTATACCTGATGAACCTGATGTTGTTGTTTTTTTTAATAAAGACAATTAAAACGCTTAGAGTAGAGACATAAAACATCAACCACAACACACACTGCAATGGAATACGATACCAACTGAAGGACTGAAAGTGTACCCTTGCAGGGTACCACCCCAGTGATATGAGGGGTGCCACCCCACCCCAATGACAGTGTTGTACCTTTTTGTCAGAGGCCTAAACAAAAAACTGTGCAATGTGCTTCCATATAGAAACACATTGTGAAAGAGTTTTTAATGTTCCGGATAGAAAAAGAGATTCCAGTAGTACGCCTGTAGTATTGTCCTGTAGGAGTCTCGAACTAGTCTTAGTCTGGGTTTTGGTCAGTTTCCCCCCTCTGCTGGCTCTCGGTGGTATGATCTGTGTGTGTGTGAGTGTGAGTTCCGCAGTTGCACTGCAGAAATCTAAAACTCAGCTCAGGTTCTAGAAGGGCTGGTGAGGAAAAGCTGAATCGACGCTTCTTCAGACTGCCTGCAAAACACGGCCTTACATAAACCCCTACAGACTGTAGACACTGTCAGAGACAGAGAGAGAGGGAGAGACAGAGTGAGAGAGAGAGGTGTATAAACAGTGCTTGTGCTGTTCACTGCAATTTTTCTCATTACAGCCGCCTTGTTCTGTTTCTCTTGTTTAGTTGATCCATATTGAACACCAGTACCAACAGTCATCACACAGGCTCATGATTGTAAATCCACAGGAACTGACATGGACATCCATTACAAATGAATCGACTCTGGGCTGAACGAGGGAATTTTCCTTTTCCAGGAACTTCTACTATGAGCTACCACTTGCTGCGGACTCAGGAGGACAGCCTGACCTCAATAACCATGCCACTTATTAACATACCAGTCCTGGATGATCCGATCATAATTGTCCAGCAGAAAGCGTAGGTGTGAACGGGGTACAGAGCGTCCCGAGGAAGCATCGTCCACCGTCCGCACGAGTTAGCTGAGCACGCTACCATAACAAACTACTTGTGGTTGGTGCTCAAGCAAAACTAGGCGCCTCCACTGATTCATTCATTATTAATTTTGTGGGCCATAATTGATCACAAGCGCTCACAGGAGGCTCATGCTAAATGCAACATGGACATAAATGGGGATGACCAATAGGTGAGCCATCTCCAACACCAACCAGGAAGCAGCGAAGGAACATCTGTGGTGTATTTTTGGTGTTTCTTACAAACTTGCCACTGCACACAGAAGGGCAGCTGTGTCCAAAAGCTGCTTCTGTTTCTGCTCCATTGTTCAACAGCTTCTCTTCTTGTAAATTTATCAATAAGGTGCATGATGGGAAATAATAAAAAAAATAGACTGAGTAGAAACTCTGATTCAGACTGTAGTTTTTTTTTTATTATTTTTTTATTTTTTTATCCCCAATTTGGACCGGCAATTACATTAACCTGTATGTAAACCCCCCCCCCCCCCCCCCCCCCCCCCCCCCAATCGCATATGATGCCCCCGTCACAATTAAGGGTGGACTAGCACACGGCCCCTCAGACGCCTGTGCATTCAAGCCGCTCATTTTTCGAACTGCCGCCAAAGCAACATCGCCGGGCAACAGGCCTGGTGGGAAGCGCTGCATACAAAGCCATGTGGGAAGAGAGCGCCATCTACATCTACCCACCCTGGAGAGAGCAAGGCCAACTGTGCTCTCTCGGGGGGCCTTGGCTGCCGATGGCTAGCAGCAAGACCAGGATTCAAACCAGCGATCCTCTGATCATGGTGACAGCACCTTGGTCCGCTGGACCACTCGGGACCCCAGACTGTAGTTTTTAAAAATGTAAAAACTTTATGGGAATTTCTGCTGTTTTAGTATATAAAATCTGACAATTCAGAACAGATCATCACTTCTAACAATTCGTACTTGACCCCTGATGACCTTGTAAGTGAGAAAAGAACTGCTGAGTACTAAAAGTACTTTAAAGTTTAAGGAGTTTAAGTTCTGATGGTGTAAAATGACACCGGCAGATCTGCTCAGTAACTGGAACGCTTTACTCCCTAAAATCACATCAGAATCTTCTGAAACTGATAAAGTCATGCTGTTGGTGCTACTTTGATAATGGCAGAAGAAAAAAGGCTTGATCCTTTGAACGCAGACAGTGGAAAATGAAAAGGCATATTGATCCTGGTGTTGAATAGCCGGCAACCCAAGGACAGACAGGCAACAGACAAAAACAATCCAAAAAATAGGACAGTATAGGGGAGTGTGGTGTGTTTGACAGCATGTCTGGAGCATTCTCAGCTTTAAAAGCTAGCATATGTGCATATAACGACCTAAAGAGATCTCTGGCAACCATTATTAACAGATTTTAATGATATAATTAAGGGAGTAATCCAAGTTGTAATCCAAGTTGATACACCTTTTGACATTACATTAGATTTCTGGGCTAGTTTTAGCTTCTTGGTGGTGATATATATGTTCCAGAATGAGAAAGGTGCCAGATAATGCATTTACTGAGTATTTAAAGTTGTTTTTTGGGGGGTGAAGAATGCTCAGACATGGATATACAAGCCTTTTTACAACCCTGTTATTTTTGCCTTGCAAACCTTATATAGAGGCTTGTGGAAAACAAACTTTATAAACTGGTTCATGGCTCCAGCAATGGCTCACAGAACCCCCATATATATATATATATATATATATATATAACAGCATCATTGTATCACTGTTTTAATAAAAACACTGCCAATATTCCATCTTACCAGATGGTGCTGCTGTCCTCTCCTTGAGTCCTCTCAGTGGGATCTGCAAGCTGAAGCGACTGTGGTCAGGTAACTTTTAGCTAACCCCCACTGGGTTTGGTTTTCTCGACCCTTTAAAAAGAAATGAAATAAATAAGCCAGTGCTTTTACCTCTGATGTGTCTTCAGTTCGATTCAGCTGAAGAGAAGAAATGGTAAAAGCTAACATCTGCTAGCATTAGCTTTATCCTCAGGCTTTCCTGGAGGTCATGAGCTGCCCTCCAGAATCAACAATGCCATATTCACTGTAGTTGGCATCAAATTTCACAGTTTTCAGCAGTTTTGACTAGACTGTTCACTTTAGCGGGTGGGATTACATTTTTTGGAGGGGAAAATATAACGAGTCAAGACTGTTATGAAACATTTTGGGGGGGTTTTGGGAATTTTGGCCTGTTTTCCAGCTCTATCCATCCTGAACTGCCTTCTGAACGAAGAGGCAGCAGTGTTTGAGCTTCGTGGTCAATCAGTTCCAGGTTTTAATCTCTCATTATTCAACCAAGCCCAAAGATATACGGTTTGACATTCTGGGGCCCATTTAGAAAAACCAAAACTTGCAAAATTAGCATGTGTATATTTACAGATATTTATCACAAGGTAACACAAATCAATCTAGGGAGTTTGCGAGCTCTTTTGCTGAACTTTTCACTTTTTCCGAGCAAAAAAAAAAAAAATCCATTCTCACACTCGGAACGCTTCTTCCGAGGCAAATGAGAGAGGACTAAGCCCACGCACTCTGGAATATGTGCATAGCAAAAAAGAAAACTCACAGTAGACACACCAGACGTGCACTTAAGTCGATACCGCACAGCTCAGATTAATGAGTTTTTATTTAGAACACAAAGTCAGCACTGCAGCGTTGAGCCAACAAGCTTATCAAGCAAGCCTCGAAAAACAAGCACTTGATTGGTTGCTTGAACTCCTGACCTCTCTTCTGGTTTTATTTGTCAGGTCTCTTTTTTCCCCTCGCTAAGTGGTGTTGAAAGTCACCTCGTAACAGGGCTAGGTTGAACAGGGGTGGGGCCTGGTCCTGGTGATTTTTTTTTTTTTTTTTTTTTTAATGCGGCTTTAGCACTGGCTAGTAAAACAGATTGCTAACCCACCCACACTTCGGTGCTCAGAGCAGATTGTTGCAATAATCTTTCTTTATGTGGCTGGTGACCTTGGGCATCAGCTAGCCCACACAAAGAAGAAGGAAGCAGATGAACCGAGCGCATTTAAACACAGCGCCGGCCTTTGCGACCCAGTGGCAACAAGACATGGTGGAACAATGCGGAGATGTGTGAGGAGTTTCACGACATGCCCTTTGGCTGAAAAAAAGGATCTTGGATGAAGTGAGGCATTTCGTGGGAGAAAAAAAAGAAAAGAAAAAAAAGAAAAGAAAAAAACACAAGTCAAATCACCTTGATGACCATTACAGACAAAACCCAGCATAAGTCTGCCAAGGGATTTAACACATTAAGCACTTTAATATATGAAGGAGACACAAATGTATTCTGTGTTTAATAACTGGAATGTCTAAATTAATGTATTTGACTTTTTGAGATTAATCATGAGATTTTTATTTTAATCTGACAGTTGTTTTTTACATTCTGTCAAAATTTCAAGATGAATGGACCAATAGAAATGCTCCAAAATGACTTGCAATAAAAAGAATTTACACTGACTTGAAAAAAATCTCCATTTTGGAGATACCTTGTTCTGATTGGTTTAAAGTGATACCTCAGTATAACATTAATAGTACCTGTGATTTGTTTTTCTTAAGTGAATTTAATTTTCATACTTTCTTCTCATAATTAAAACATTTTTTGTTGTACATTATTTTATTTTTTTTAAGGTAAAATTGTCAGGGTTAAACATCCCTTTGTGACCAAACAAGTCCCATGTGACCAAACAACTGAGCGAAGAAAATGGCAAATCAGAACAACAAGCAACAACAAATCAAACAAGCAACAGATATATTTTATGAAATATTTATAACAGACATATGTTTAGTATTTATATATATTTAAAATTTTCGCAAAAAAGTATCTTAGATATGCCAATGTGATCCAATAAAGCATGCTTATTTGTGAAAACTATACATCTAGTCTTAATGTTATTTCATTGTTAGGATACTCCAGAGAAAAAAATTTACAGAAATTTCAGAGATTGTTGAAATCCTATTGTTTTATTGGATAATTAATATTTTAAGCACTATATACACAATTCATCTGTGATGTCCTTCAGAATATTGGTCAATTTTAAGATGTATCATTTATTGAATGCTAATTTATTTGTTAAAAAGAAAAAGTTATTTTGAGAAAAAAATGGACCTCAGACCAGGCTTACCCGGCGAGATCTCAGGAAACATGCACCATGTGTGGGAACTCTCTTATTAGTAACAAGTCAACAGACACGCTTCTGCAGTCTAGCCTTGGACGAGCAACAAGCCGACGGTTTCACTGAAATATGACATGATGTGGTTGTGCCAAATATGCTGGAGTTAGGATTTCATTAAAGTTTCAAACTTTGGAAAATACAGTTAGACTTGAGTGGATGTGAACTGACAGAGCGCGCCAGAATCAATACAGTTATTACACTTTTACTATCGCAGCTTAAGATGTTTTATAGATGGATATGTTAAAAAAAAGAAAGAAAGAAATATGAAAAATGATTCAGGCCAAGTATTGTCTTTTCTTAATATGAAAAAATTATTCAGAGAAATGATTCTTATTGCTCTGGCAGATTATGTTGCTTCTTCAAGACAGAATGCTTGGAGGAAACATTACCTGAGAGTGTAGTCAGATAAGATCACTTCATACAAGTAAAACACCTGAGAATTGCATTTATTACATTTAAAGTGCTTTACTTTTTTTGTTTATTTATTGCAGTAAAGTTTTAGGTTTGGAACAGGTTTTGATAAAAATAAATCAATCAATAAATAAATGAATAAATAAATAATACAGAAGATACATTACAAGCTAAAAACTTCCCAGGATCCAGGATTTAGTAATGCAATTTCTGTCTTTAGTTTCCTTGAATAATTAAGGAAATAAAATTTGGAAAAAAGTAGAATCACCTTGATGACCAGTACGGACAAACTCCAGAAACTCTGTCAAGTGATTTAAGCACTTTAATATTAAGTAAATGCAAATTATTATTATTATTATTATTATTATTACAATAAATAGTATATACAAATGTATTCTGTATTTAATTACTGCAATGGCTAAATTTATTTGACTTTTTGAGATTAATCATGATAAAAATGGACCAATAGAAATGCTTCAAACTGACAATTTTTTTTTACACTGACTTGAAAAGTTGCCATATTGGAGATACCCTGTTCTGATTGGTTTAAAGTGATACCTCAGAATAACATTAACAGTACCTGTGATTTTTTTCTCAAGTAATTATAATATTCCTACTTTTCTCTCAAATATTAAATCTGTCTTTAGTTCCCTTAAATAAGGAAAAAACCTCCCACTAATAATTATTTTACAAAAATTACAAAAACAGATACATTCATTTTCCATATAACTGAACCAAAAAACTGCAGCGATGGGCACTCAACCATCTGCAAACTCCCTCAAATCAGCAGCATTCCAGCAAATCCTAGCATGTTAGCAAAGCCAGCTCTTTGAACACGGCGGCTTCGGATCGGTTTGCAAATCTACATCTGAGACTTGAACGCAGGCAAAAGCAAGAGCGAGCCGCAAAGGCCGCAAGTTTCTCTGCGTGTGTTTACGAACATTTTGTTGGAGCAAAGTCATTTGGGCGTTTAGTGCCTAATTAGCGTAATGCTAGCATCATCAGCGTTCGTTAAAAGAACATCTGGTTAATCTGATGGAGTGAGTGCAAGGTGGAGATGCGCTACACACACGCTCTACCCTCCAACTAGCCAGAAGTGACAGTCTTAGAAGATTTAATATGTATAATTGTCTCAAAAGTTACGGCACAATTGAAAACATTGAGCGCAGCGTCTTAATTTAGCGCCGACGCACTTGACACCAATCATATCGGCCTGCGTTGAGCCCGACAAACAAGATGCAATCATTTGCAAAGTCATGTGGGCTAATTATGCGAAACGCAACTCAAGCAAAAAATTGTCAATTATCCACGAGTGCAAACGAGGAATAAGAAAAGCGTCCAATGTCGAGGAATCTGACACATCGATAATCAAACAACATTATTTCTAATAGAATTATTGCAAATTTTTACATGCCTTCTCTTTTCAGCCATGGTAAGGCTAATTTATTAATAATAAGTTGAATTAATCGCCAATTACTCATACTGTGCGATTAATTCTCAAAGCTAGCGTACGCTTAGCATTCCGAGGGGAGGCCAAATGTCAGTTTCTTCCACCTCCTGAGGGAAATATGAAAATTAATGTGTGTATTGAGTCTTCTAATTAGAGTTTATCATCTAGAACCATGAGAGTGAGGTCTAAAAGGTAGGGTAAGTAGAAATTGCTGGAGCTTATTCTTCAGATAGCCCACCACAGATGTTCAACCATCACCATCATCTGAATACTGTACGAACTTTAGCTTTAGCCTAAACCACAGCATTAAACCATGTCATTACAAAGACTTACCTTGTATGTTTACTCGCTGGCCACATTATTAGAAACACATACTTTGAGAATACATACAACATTGTTATCCCAGTCAGTGGCCACCTCATAGATGGGCAGTTGTAGGTGTGCCCCTTCACCAAACACTAATTTACCATTGCTCAGTTTTGGACCACGGGAACATCACTGACCACATATTATTCGGGTGGTGGACGATTCTCAGCACAGTAGTGATACTGACCTGATAACATCATATCAGAATATTATGACCATATTATGTCTAATAGTGGGAAGAATTAACCTTTTGCTCGGATGACACTAGCAAGACGTTGTGGCGTGGACTGTATTAGGTGATGGAAGGGGTTCATTATATTATAGGGGGCTCCGATTGCACTGTAGCACTCTGTGGCATTAATGGTGTGTACATGTACAAACAAAGCATAAGTTTTGAAAGGGAACGTCTACAAATGTTTTAGAGCCGCCAAAGCGTAGCTTCTGAAAGGGAATGTCTACAAACAAAGCTTAGTTTTTAGAAAGGGAACGTTTACAAACAAAGTTTAGTTTCTGAGAGGGAACATCTACAAACGTTCTAGAGCCAACAAAGTTTACTTTCTGAAAGGGAACGTCTACAAACAAAGTTTAGTTTCTGAGAGGGAACATCTACAAACGTTCTAGAGCCGCCAAAGCTTAGTTTCTGAAAGGGAACGTCTACAAACAAAGCTTAGTTTCTGAAAGGGAACGTCTACAAACGTTCTAAAGCCAGCAAATCTTAGTTTCTGAAAGGGAACGTCTACAAACAAAGCTTAGTTTCTGAAAGGGAACGTCTACGAATAAAGCTTAGTTTCTGTAAGGGAACATCTACAAACGTTCTAGAGTCGCCAAAGCTTAGTTTCTGTAAGGTAACGTCTACAAACATAGCTTGGTTTCTAAAAGGGAACGTCTATAGCTTACTTTCCTCAGTAAAAAAAGAAGCCACATTTATGGAAGGGGCTCCAGACTGAGTAGCCTCCATTCAGTGCATATCTAAGCAGTAACACTTATCATACACTCATACACTCAACCTCACTGATGCCTTCTTCCTCACTGAAAAGAAGGTGTTTACAGGGAAATTTACAGTGAAATAAGGTGTCACAACCTACTTGACCTACACTCAAGTTACACAGGACATGTCAGGCCATCTGCTCCAAGCACATATCGTCCATTACATTCAAGCTTCTTCTGATATGACCGTAAAGAAATGAAGTGCTAATCTGGCTAAAAAAGACCTTTGCTCCCTGCCTACACATATTTAAACGCTTACATACACCACACTGAAGAGAAGCAGAAATGGCTAGAAGATATCTTCTTTAGTGCAATATGGACATCTCCTACACAGAATTCCATTAATGGCTTAAAGCCATTACCAAACACCACTTACATTCTAGGCCAATAAGAGACCTTGGGCAAGACCCTTCAGGCTACTTTCACCTAATCAATAATACACTCTGGATAAGTGCGTCTGACCAGTTCCATCAATGGAAATAGAAATGCAAATGCTGTAAATACAGTGTTGTTCCATTTCTCCAACATTGCATGACTCTTTATAACGCTCTTAAAAACAAGGTAAACCTTTTCCAAGACAAAAAATGAGATGCAGAAAAAACAAAGTAAATAAAGAAAATGCTTGATTTCCTACCGTCTCTGCACTTCTTTACATCAGGTTTCGTGCTACAGATTTGCTAGAGGCTAGAAAAGTCCTTGGGCAAGACTGCTGATGCTACATTCCCCTACACTTGCAAACAAAAGGTTTCTTCAAGGTTTTCTCAAGGGTTCTTCAAGGGTTCTTTAGAAAAGTCAGTGGTTCTATATTGAACCATCTCAACTCCAAGAACCAATTTGATGTTTAAATGGTTCTTTGTCAGGTCAAGGATCCTTCAATTGGTAGAAAAGCTTCTGCAGATGGTTCTAAGTAGAACAAAAAAAAGAGTTCATATAAAGCCATCTGGACATACTTCTCTGCCCAAGCGTTTGCAAAAATGCAAAATGTAAATAAAAATACTGTAAAACCCATCTGCATCTATATTTCCAGCACTGCCACTTAAACTACTATGGAAGATTAGATATAGTGAAGGTATATATGTGTATACATACTACATACAGTACCAGTCAAAGGTTTTGACACATCTGGTTGAATGTGTGCTAATCATCATCATCTTAAAAACAGGTGATCCAATTGCTAGGGTGCCCACACACAGATATCCACTGTAGTTAGGATGTCGTGGCTGGGGGGTTTCAAGTAGGCCTGTGTGTATTAATTTGTATATTAACATGCTGTAGCTGCATGGTTTGAGAAGCATCTCCACCCTCACAAACATACACAGGTTCTGAAAGGCAACGTCTACAAATAGCAGCGCTTGGTTTGTTAAAGGGAGAGTCTACATATTACAAAGCTTAGTTTCTGTAAGGTTCCCTTGGGTTCTAAAAAGGGAACGTCTACAAATGTCTAAAATTAGTTTGAATTAGAATGTCTACAATCAAAGCTTAGGTTCTGAAAGGGAACGTCTACAATCAAAGTTTAGGTTCTGAAAGGGAACGTCTACAATCAAAGTTTAGGTTCTGAAAGGGAACGTCTACAATCAAAACATAGGTTCTGAAAGAGAACGTCTACAAACGAAGCTTAGGTTCTGAAAGAGAACATCTACAAACGAAGTCTAGGTTCTGATAAGGAACTTCTACAAACAAAGCTTAGTTTGTTTGTAGCTTATTTGTAAATATGCCCTTGTAGAACCTACAATCAAAGCTTCAAAGGTTCTACAAGGGCACATTTACAAATTTTTGCCATGGTCCTAAAAATTAGGCCTACTTGAACCACCACCAGCCACGAAATCATAACTACGGTGGATACCCGTGTGTCCCTAGCACTATTTTTTGAGAACTAAAATATCAACCTTAGCATTTGGTTCTAAAGTTTTTAAGACGACAATAAGCCAGGTTTGTCCAAACTTTTGACTGGCACTATATGACTCAAGCTGAATCCATGGATACAGGTCACTGTGATTCAGCTTTGATGGAACCATGCTCTGATACTTTAGGTCCTTTTACAGGCAGTAATAATCTCCCCTTCAGTAGAATACTCTATTGTCACAGTGGCGGAACGGCCTTGTGAAGACACGCGTCCTTGTCAGAGTGACTTAACGGACAATAGGATTCCGCATAGGCAAGGCAAATGAAAAGTTCAGAGAAGAGGCGACAAGGGAAAGTCTGCAACAACTGATCTGCCCATGCTCGGCCCACGAGTGCTGCCTGGGTGGACAAGCGTCACACAACGCTGGCAAAAACACTTTTGCCTGAGCTACATATTTAAAGCAGAAGCCTGTGAAAGGTCATGCTGTTAGTATAATCTAAACTCAAGTTCCCTGCCATGTAATGATGCCAGAGAAGAACAGTGCTCCACCACTTCAGAGTCTGCCAAATCTTCTTGAAGGCTTTTTGCAGTCACACAGGGGTGTTGGTTTGCCTTTCTAGCAATCCTAAGAACAAGAAGTTCTACCAAAAATGGTCCTGCTCTTCCAGATCATAACATGACCTCCACCGTTCCTGCCAAGTACCATTTCTTGATTACATTACAAACCAAGGCAACTGATACTATAGACAGCTTCTTGGAGGAGCCCATGGCTGCTGATTGTTGGTACAAGGTTTGAGGATTATTTAATTTTCAGAGTGCTAGACAGCTGCTTAGGAGAGCCGATGGCTGCTGATTGTTGGTACAAGGTTTGAGGATGCTTTAAATGTTCAGACCATTAGGCAGCTACTTGGAGGAGCCCATGGCTGCTGATTGTTGGTACAAGGTTTGAGGATTTTTTAATGTTCAGAGTGCTAGGCAGCTGCTTAGATGAACCAATGGCTGCTGATTGTTGGTACAAGGTTTGAGGATGCTTTAAATGTTCAGACCATTAGGCAGCTACTTGGAGGCACCTATGGCTGCTGATTGTTGGTACAAGGTTTGAGGATTATTTAATTTTAGAGTACTAGACAGCTGCTTAGAGGAGCCCATGGTTGCTGATTGTTGATACAAGGTTTGAGGATTATTTCATTTTCAGAGTGCTAGGTAGCTGTTTAGAAGAGCCCATGGCTGCAGATTGTTGATACAAGGTTTGAGGATTATTTAATTCAGAGTGCTAGGCAGCTGTTTAGAGGAGCCAATGGTTGCTGATTGTTGATACAAGGTTTGAGGATTATTTCATTTTCAGAGTGCTAGGCAGCTGTTTAGAGGAGCCAATGGCTGCTGATTGTTGGTACAAGGTTTAAGGATTATTTAGTTTTCAAAGCGCAAGGTTGCTGCTTAGATGAGCCGATGGCTGCTGGTTGTTGGTAAAAGGTTTGAGGATTATTTAATTTAGAGTGCTAGACAGCTGCTTAGATGAACCAATGGCTGCTGATTGTTGGTACAAGGTTTCAGGATGCTTTAAATGTTCAGACCATTAGACAGCTACTTGGAGGGACCAATGGCTGCAGATTGCTGGTACAAGGTTTGAGAATTATTTAATTTTAGAGTGCTAGACAGCTGCTTAGGAGAGCCGATGGCTGCTGATTGTTGGTACAAGGTCTGAGGATGCTTTAAATGTTTAGACCATTAGGGAACTACTTGGAGAAGCCCATAGCTGCTGGTTGTTGGTACAAGGTTTGAGGATTATCTCATTTTCAGAGTGCTACGCAGCTGTTTAGAGGAGCCAATAGTTGCTAATTGCTGGTACAAACTAAATACTAACTAAAAAGAATCCATGGCTTTATCAAACTAATTAAGCTTTGAGACTGTGTGAAATGGTATCTGAGATTTTTTGGGGTGCTCAAGGAAGGAATGACGCCCCTTTCCTTTTTGATTTCATGTTTCCTTCACTTGATGCCTTTTGGGGATTCGTTCATCTTTTACTCCACTAACTATTCACAGTGAGAGGAATTTTGATTGGGGTTCCCAAACTTTTGCATGCCATTATAGTTCCATCAGCAGCTAAAGCAGGAGTTTCTCTTTTACTGCATTAACAGATCTAATATCAGCCAAAATAAACACCCACAATTTTACAGTTAAAAATTCCATTTACATCCATTACAGATATCCAACTGCTCTGCTTCAGACCACGCTCGTATTGACTCTGGACCACTGACGTGCAGGTATTGAGCTTTTAGTCCATTTCCTGAGTCATGTTACTAAACGCTCACATTAACATTGGACAAAGCCCATTGATTACTGCCATACAGGGTTGTCTGTGTTGATTAGTCGTCTGAAAGAGCAAGGGCGCTCTCTTTACACTTCATATAATTACTGTTTCTCTTTAATTGTCCGCGCAGGTTTGAATATAAGCCGGAGAAAGCGGAGGGTCGATAACAGAGTGTTTAAAGGCATTTTAGTGCAAATTGGCACCGCAAACAGGAGATGGCCGGCCAGTGGAGACAGGAGTGGGGGTGAGAGAAAGGGAGAGAGAGAGACAGGCATTGGGATGGTATCCAGCGTACTTTAAAAAAATAAAAAAATAAAAAAATAAATAAATAAAAGCTGCCCCACAGTTTCCAGAATCTACATTTTAGGACTACATGGAGAACTTCAAATTCAGGCTTCACGATGGGTGTTAGCTAAGCATCACTGTTCAATCTTTTTAAAATATGATTTTATTTGCTGCGCAGTGTTGCCATATGGCAATGAATACTTTCTTTTATTGGTGCATTTATTACTTTTTTGCCCAAGAGAGAAATTACAGCCCTTAGCTTCTGAAAAGATCTACAATTCATACTGCTTGGTATCTGAAAGGGAGCGTCTACAAATGACAGCGCTTGGTTTCTCAAAGGGAACATCTACAAATGACTACGCTTTGTTTCTTAAAGGGAACATCTACAAATGACAGCTCTTGGTATCTCAAAGGGAGCATCTACAAATAACAGCGCTTGGTTTCTCAAAGGGAACATCTACAAATGACTGTGCTTTGTTTCTTAAAGGGAACATCTACAAATGACTGCGCTTTGTTTCTTAAAGGGAACATCTACAAATGACTGCGGTTTGTTTCCTAAAGGGAATGTCTACAAATGACAGCACTTATATTTCTAAGGGGTGTGTCTACAAATGACAGCACTTGATTTCTTAAAGGGAGCCTCCACAAGCAAAGCATAGGTTCTGAAAGGGAACGTCTACAAATGACAGCACTTGTATTTTTAAGGGGTGTGTCTACAAATGACAGTGCTTGGTTTCTTAAAGGGAACGTCTTCAAATGACAGTGCTTGGTTTCTTAAAGGGAGTGTCCACAAGCAAAGCTTAGGTTCTGAAAGGGAACGCTTACAAATGACAGCTCTTGGTTTCTCAAAGGGAACATTTACAAGCAAAGCTTAGGTTCTAAAAGGGAACATCTACAAATGACAACGCTTGTATTTTTAAGGGAACGTCTACAAATAACAGCTCTTGGTTTCTTGAAGGGAGCCTCCACAAGCAAAGCTTAGGTTCTAAAAGGGAACATCTACAAATGACAGCGCTTGTATTTTTAAGGAAACGTCTACAAATAACAGCTATTGGTTTCTTAAAGGGAGCATCTACAAACAAAGCAGTCTGGGTGACTATACTGCGCTACACCAATAAGAGTCCTTGGGCAAGACTCCTAACACTACATTGGCCCTCCTCTGTAATACGAGTTACCTTGTAAGTCGCTCTGGATAAGAGCGTCTGCTAAATGCCATAAATGTAAATGTAAATGTAAGGGAACGTCTGCAAATGACAGCTCTTGGTTTTTTTAAAGGGAAAGACTACAAATGACAGCGCTTTGTTTCTTAAAGGGAATGTCTACAAATGACAGTGCTTGGTTTCTTAAAGGGAGCCTCCACAAGCAAAGCTTAGGTTCTAAAAGGGAACATCTACAAATGACAGCGCTTGTATTTTTAAGGAAACGTCTACAAATTACAGCTATTGGTTTCTTAAAGGGAGCGTCTACAAATGACAGTGCTTTGTTTCTTAAGAGAAATATCCACAAACAAAGCTTAGGTTCTGAAAGGGAACGTCTGCAAATGACAGCTCTTTGTTTCTTAAAGGGAACGACTACAAATAACAGCTCTAGGTTTCTTAAAGGGAGCGTCTACAAATGACAGTGCTTTGTTTCTTAAAGGGAATGTCCACAAACAAAACTTTGTTTCTAAAGGGAGCGTCTACAAATGACAGTGCTTGGATTCAGCTAAGAGCTAAGAGAGGAGCAGCTGTGTGTGTTTGTGTGTTGGAGAATGAGAGGGAGTTATTTATGAGATTTAATCCATATTTCAGCATAAATAAAGCGTAATCTACCCTCTGAATTCAACAGCAGCGACGCTGTGTTTACATCCCTAAATAAAAGCTCTAATACGTCACTATAGACTCTGAAACGAGCGAGACCTACGGGGGGAAGTTGAGGCCAAACTTAGTAAGCTGATTAATGTACGTTAATAAAAGGTTAACACGTTAAAGTTTACGCCACACTTGGACGAGTAAGAAACGGTGTCAGGCTGATTTCTCAGCATTTCTTTCTTTAATAAGATTGAACACTGTGTCATCCGGCCCACACAGCGCTGTGAAAAGTGGCGTGCTAGCAAAACACACTTCACAAACTACAAGAACTTCTGCATTGTTGCCTCAGTGTAAAAATGTTACTTGTGAAGCGAGATAAAACTGATCCTGTTATAGAATACACCTCTCGCTGTGGATGAGCACGGTTTCCTCTGCACGATCAAACGCAGTCGCAGCTCAGCTCACACACCAGCATGAAAACACCTTGCAGTGAGCGCAGCGTTCTCCCCGAGGGTGTGTGTTCTGTGTGCTGAGTGTGTGTATGTGTGCCCGTGTGTGTTCGCGAGCTTGCGGGGACAAGGCTGTAGCTGATATATAGGACAGATGGCAAGTGGACACGAGTCTGCGACCCTCTCCTTGTCCTCCATCTGGGTGCTTTTCCAGGTAGGGTGCAGAGCAGCGGCACAAAGAGCAGCCACATCAAAGAGAGCTGCAATATGGCCGCTCATGAAAGACTGCAGTGGTTTTACTTAAGCCGTGGTCAAGAGAGGACGCTTTCCCTCTGTTTGGCTGCCAAGGCGCTTGGGCGCGTTACCTTTTTCTAGCAAACCAGAGCGAGAGAGAGAGAGAGCGCGAGAGCAAGAGAGAGAGAGAGAGAGAGAGAGAGAGAGAGAGAGAGAGAGAGAGAGAGAGCTGTTCTCGCTGCAGTTGTTTCATACTGTGCTGTTATGGTCACTGGGATTGTTAATAACGCCGCCCTCTGCTGTGAATATTGGCGCATCTGTTCAGTAACAAAAAGGTTCACCTGCAAAAAATGACCTTTCGATGGCGGCCGATAAAGCCCTTTTCACGTTGAACTGCATGTTTATTGGTGGTGTTGTTCTCACAGTAGGCTGTAAACAAAGACGAAGAACCACTAGAATGTCCTGAGAACGAGTGAAATACATTCTCGTAGGTTTTGTAACACACACAACCAGACCCTACTTTGTGGGAATTGAAGGCATTTTTAGGATCTTACAGCAAGCTGATGAATGTGGACTGTAATGCAAATAATGCTAAGGGAGTGTCAAGAAACGACAGCCCTTTGTTTTGTAAAAGACCGTCTACAAATAAAATATCTTAGTTTATAATAGGGAGCGTCTACAAATGACAGCACTTTGGTTTTAAAAGGGAGCATCTACATTTTACAGCACTTGGTTTCTCAATGGGAGCGTTTACAAATGACAGCACTGTTTCTGAAAGGGAGCGTCTACAAATGATAGCACTTGTTTTTTAAAGGTGGCATCCACAAATGACAGAGCTTCATTTCTCAATGGGAGCGTCTACAAATGACAGCACTGTTTCTGAAAGGGAGCGTCTACAAATGACAGCACTGTTTCTGAAAGGGAGCGTCTACAAATGACAGCACTTGGTTTTTTAAAGGTAGCATCCATAAATTACAGAGCTTCATTTCTCAAAGGGAGCGCCTACAAATGACAGCACTTGGGTTCTGAAAGGAAGCGTCTACAAATGACAGCACTTGGTTTTTTAAAGGTAGCATCCACAAATTACAGAGCTTCATTCCTCAAAGGAAGCGTCCACAAATGACAGCACTTGGGTTCTGAAACGGAATGGCTTCGTTTCTGAGAGGTCTGTCTAAATTTTATAGTGCTTGGTTACTGAAAGTAAGCATCCACCAATTACAGTGCTTGGTTCCTGAAAGGGAGCGTCTAGAAATGACAAGGCTGGGTTCCTAAAAGGGGCTGTCTACAAATTAGAGCACTTTGCTTCAGAGAAGTCTGTCTAGAAATGACACTGCTTGTTTTTTTTATAGAAACCGTCTACAAATGAGTCAAATCAAATTGGTTTGATAATTTAAGTAAATGCTGACTTACTATTTGACCATTTACTGTCAGGCTGGATTCCATGAGTAACATTACAAACCAATACAAACCACTTGGTACCAGAGACACTACTATTATAATGGGCATTAGAACATGGGTATGAAGCTCATTATCAATCAAATAATATCACTAAACAGTGGCTAAAGCTCAGGCTTTGCGAAGACCACAGCATACCAGTATAGATGTTTTATCACCCAGCAGTCTTGTGTTGTACCGAACTGACCTGAATTGAATTGACAGAGGAAGACTATGAGACAAATACAGATACAGCAGAAAGACCCCAGCAGAATCTGCAGCCTGTTGATACTCTACCAGCTTCCTACATAGAGGAGCTCGTTTTATCATCAGAAACAAAACAGCGCACCCGAACTCTGCAAGACACGAGGCTCCATACGCAACTGCATCAACAGCCAAGGTGTCACGTAGAGCATGCATCTATTATATCCAAAGACAAAACACCAGCGCAATCCTGTCCACAGTTCACAGGACAACCGCAGAGAGGACCAGCAGCTCACAATCTGTAGCGGTGCAGCAGGACACTTTCACTATGAAACACTTTCACAAACCAGCACTGAAGCATCATTAAAAGCACCTCCGATATGGATCGGCCACAAATAGCTCCAAGTTCACTCAGGCTAAAGTTCAGTGCAATTTTTTTTAATTACTGCAATCACGTCTAGGGATGCAGCAACAGGGTTTTTTGGCCAATTCCAAAGGTTGATAGTACATGCATTCATTCATTTATTCATGGCATTCAGCTGACGCTCTTATCCAGAGCGACTTACAAGGTTACTCGCATTACAGAGTACAGAGGGTTGTAGAGTTGTAGTGTTAGGAGTCTGGCCCAAGGACTCTTATTGGTGTAGCAGAGCCTAGTCACCGAGACTGGGATGGTGAGGTAGCTCAGGGGCAGGTAGTGGTGTAATCTGTTGCGCCACACCAACCACATGATAGTAATGAATTACGAGTACCACACAATTGTACTTAGGTACTTTGTTTGATGTTTGTTTTTTTCATGACCCGACATCAGTCAGTGACTCAATCCTAACTGGTCTCAACAGTAGCCAATGTAAACCAGGCACAAAAAGTGCAGTTACTATTAAATAAAATATTAAATATTAAATTTTTTTTAAATTTTAATTTCACTTTAAACGATGCAGCAGCTACATTTTGGCGCTAGTAGCTACGTGCCTGATACTTCATCACCAGTTAAGGTGGAATGGAAATATTAACGTCCACTTAACGTTAAATTCTAATTCTAAATTTAAATGTGTGGTGTGAGACAATTCAAAGTGTGTCTTACATTGGAGCTTCATTTTATTTTAAACTAAAACGTCTAACGTCATCAAATCGACATCCGGTGCCTGCTGGGTGTCTATACATTCACTCAAGTACAGGAGATTGTCTATGCCAGGCCGAAGTCTTCTAGGCCTTTGGAGGATGTCTAATGATTTTTGAGAATTAGAGAAATCTCACATTACTCTTAGTTCATTTTTTGTTTTTATTAAAATAACCATGCTATTTATATTATTTTTAAACAACGCAAGTATTACAGCATTAGTAAAACTCTTAATGTATGTTTATTAATGTATATTTATTACTTAATGTATGTTTCTTAATGTAAAATTATCCAATACACAGATACAGCTAAATCCCGCTAAACGTTTCCTTCCATTGGTTAGGACTTCACAAGCAGAACTGAAGGCCTAACACATATGAACTACCATCATAATTAGGAACTGACCAAAGAATCAGCCAATCACGTTGTAAATTTCGGGACCAGTAGGCAGGACCAGTTTGGTCAGAAAAAATCATCACACATACAACACTGGTTTTGAATACGAGAAGAATTCAGTCTTTTCGGAAAACAGTGACGGCACCAGCTCTGTGTTAGGACTCTGTATTGTTACAAGCTTCATTTTTGAACTGAATCGATGGCCTGGGTCTAAAAGTTTGCCACTGTGCTCTATAAATAACATCTGCTCTTTAAGGACCACGCTGGCATTTAAAATTCACAAACAAAAAAATCGGCTGCTTATTTAAATACCATGAATTACATAAAGCTGTGAAGTAAACAGTGACTGAGTATTTCGTACGATGAGTCATATATAATTACGCTGTGACATTTTGGTTCAGGTGTAGCAGCAGCAGTTAAATCCTGCAGAAGTGGACGTTACTTACATCACAAGACTGCAGCACAGCTCGGTCAAAAAAACAAAGAGCAGGGGGTGTGTTTGCTGATCGCGTGTTTAGACTCAAATCATGCATTTCTCATTTTGACTAATGTTGATGTCACACAAAATCCTTGCTTCTGAGTTGTTCAATTCAATTCAATTTTGTCATTTTATTATTGCAGGGATTTACAGTATGATCAAACACTGTTAGTCTCCGGTGCATCAAATACAATAATAAATACAAACATATACAAGTGTGTGTGTAAGTCCTGGGTAATTAAGTTACTATAACCACTAAATTACCATACAACTAATTAACTACACAACTAGATAACTATACTACTAAGTTATTATACCATTAAGTTACTACTCAATTAACTATACTACTAAGTTACTACTTCACTAAGTTACTATACCATTAGGTTAATACTTAACTAAGTAACCATACCATTAAGATACTGCTCAACTAAGTAACTATACTACTAAGTTACTATATCATTAAATTACTACTCAACTAACTATACTACTAAGTGACTATACCATTATGTTACTACTTAACTAAGTTACTATACCATTAAGATACTGCTCAACTAACTATACTACTAAGTTAGTATACCATTAAGTTACTACTTAACCAAGTTACTGTACCATTAAGTTATTAACAACAAATTTAATACTCAACTAAGTTACTATACCATTAAGTTACTAACAAATTTAATACTCAACTAAGTTACTATACTATTAAGTTACTACTCAACTAAGTTAATGCTCAACTAAGGTACTATACTATTACATTACTAACAACAAGTTAACACGCTACTAAGTTACTACACAACTATGTTACAACACAACTACGTTACTACTCAACTAAGTTAATACACTACTAAGTAACTACACAACTAAGTAACTATAAAATAAAGTTATTACTCAATTTAGTAACTACACAGATAAGTTACTATACTAATATTAAAATGGAATAAGTATGTACTCCATCATACAAAATTGCATGATGTATGGGCCAATATGTTATGAATGCTCCAAAGTGACTTTGTACATCGATTCCATTGAAAGTTGAGAAGATTTGTTTTCCTACTCCTGTAAAGTTGCCATGTTGGAGATTTTTGCTTGACAATGACGATACATTGCTATTATGGTGTGTGTAGCACATCCTGGCATACTTGAATCTGATGAGGCACATACAGTCATCCGGAAACATCACAACACCCCATGAGAAACTTTGTCTTGTTTAACATATTTAAACATCTAGACATGTGATCCTCATGTGAACAACACTGAGAGACGGAGGTAATCTAACTAAACTCACACAACTGAAGAAATGCCTTTTAAATAACCTGGAATTCTGCAAAATGAAAGAAAATGCAATATTCCTGAGAGGAGAAAAACACCCCCACATTTATGACTACTCAAAATGTGTAGAATTAGACTCAGGATCAGAACATGGTTCGAGAGGATTCTGGAGGGGTCTGTCTTATTTAAACCTCTTGAATGATGGTTGAAGTGAATGATAAAGATCACCATGGCCAGATCCAAAGAGCTCCCTGAGGCATTCAGAAAGAAGGTTGTAGATGCAGAGGGGAGTCTGGGAAGGGATTTAAAAAGAGCTCAGAACAGTTAGATACCAGCCGTTCCACTGTCCACCAAATAATTTACAAGTGGAGAACATTTACAACAACTGCCAACACGGCCAAGTCAGGCGGTCCTAGCAATTCAGCCCAACAGATGCATAAGTAAGTTAAGACATTTGGCCAATAAAGTGTTTCTTGACCATGATCGCTATTATTATTGTCAATAACTGCTACTCTGAATCCTTTTTTTTTACATTCAGGTGCTAAAGTGATTACCATACAAAATCAGGACAAAAAATGTAATTTACCTTTCAGTCAGAAAACGAGGCTTCATTAGGAGAGTAAAAAACAATATTTCACACTTTTAATATACAATAAATGAACATGTCGTCATGTCTGGCAGAGTGGAAGATTAACATGAACAACTGAAAGTGATAATTACTCATTCTAGCGCTGCACAATTAAGTGTTAGGTACCCCTAAAGTAACCGCAGTGTAGAAAGTCTGCTAGAGGAAATGTGATGTATGGGACATCTGGCAAACAATAGCTAAAATAAACAAACCTAGGCCCTCACTATGCAAAAAGCTAATACAGCCAACAATTACAGTGTTTTATTAACAGATATCATCTGGAAAAAAACACAACTCTGAAGCTTTCTCAAGGGCGTGACTCCGGGTCCAGGCTGTTGGACTACAGCCCAAACACTTTTTGTTTGATTTTTTTGTTTTTTAACATCCCCAGATCTTTTTTTGTGGGCCACGTTTTTGAAAAACTGCTAACAACAAGGTAACAGTAAAAACAGTCAAATGACCCTACTCTCCATTAAGGCCTACTTGGCTTATGGAGCTGAAAATTTGCTTATTTTGACAGCTTCTCATCTGACTTTCCCATTCCACCTTATCTGCAGCAGCAGTTATGTTCTCTGCACCATTTACGGTGGAACCTGACAATCCGCAACAGAAACTGGCTTCCTTCGAGGCTTTAGGTTCTGGGTACTTTCGCTTTCCTCTCCTTTTCCTTTTCCGGTCTCTGTGTGGTATCAGACAGGAACCTGCGAGAGTGATAGTGTGACCCACACCAAACAGGAAAACTAGTCCCATCTTGAGAAGAAATATGGAAAGCTAGTTCCTGCTAAGAAAGAAGTCAGCTAAACTTGTGCCATTTTGGAAAAAAGTCTGAAATGCTAGTGCCCGATAGAAAAAACATCTGAAGAGCTAGTCCCTTCTAGGAAAGAAGTCTGGAAAACCACCCCCTTCTGGTGAAGAGATCTGGAAAACTAGTCCCTGCAAAGAAAGAAGTCTGGAAACTAGTCCCTGCTAGAGACAAAGTCAGGAAAACTAGTCCCTGCAAAGAAAGAAGTCTGGAAACTAGTCCCGTCTAGGCAAGAAGTATGGGAAAAGTAGTCCCTTTTAGGGAAGAAGTCTGGACAACTAGTCCCTTCTAGGCAAGAAGTATGGGAAAAGTAGTCCCTTTTAGGGAAGAAGTCTGGACAACTAGTCCCTTCTAGGCAAGAAGTATGGGAAAAGTAGTCCCTTTTAGGGAAGAAGTCTGGACAACTAGTCCCTTCTAGGGAAGAAGTTTTTAAAAAAAATTGTCCCTGCTAGAAAAGACATCTTGAAAACTAGCCCCTTCTGGGGAAGAGATCTGGAAAGCTAGTCCCTGCAAGAGAAGAAGTCAGGAAAACTAGAGCTATTTTGGAAAGAAGTCTAGAAAACCAGTCCCTTCTAGGCAATAAGTCAGGAAAACTAGTCCCTTCTCGGCAAGAAGTCTGGAAACTAGTCCCTGCTAGGGATGAAGTCTAAAAAACTAGTCCCTTCTAGGCAATAAGTCTGGAAAACTGGTCCCATCTTGGAATAAAGTCTGGAAAACTGGTCCCATCTTGGAATAAAGTCTGGAAAGCTGGTCCCTGGTAGGAAAGAACTCAAGAAAACTAGTCCTTTTATGCCAAAAGGTCTTGAAAACTAGTCCTTTATTGGCAATAAGTCAGGAAAACTAGTCCCACCTAGGGACGAAGACATTACACAGGCTTATGGCTTCACTCTGTACCTTGGACTGAAAAAATCACAAAATAAAGAGAAAAGAAATAAAGAGGAAAGAAGCTCTTTCCTTTCCTCTTCCTTTTCTGGTCTCCGTCGAAAGCGTCAACCACACCAAACAGGAAAACTAGTCCAATTCTTGGGAAAATGTCGGGAAAGCTAGTCCCAGCCTACAAGAAAAAACGTCTTTTGAATAAACATGGCCTGACATGAATTCAGCAGCTGCCCGCTGACCTCTATTATAGATGTGATATGAGTTTTTTTCACAAGTTCAGAGAAACGTGTCAACATTACTGTCCTCAGTAACTCATGATGATCCGGCAGCGACGCAGCCTTTTAAGTCCTTTTAAGACACTGGTGTTGAAACCGTACCAAGCTGAGAGCTTCTTCATCCTCAGCTGCTCAGCCATGCAAACACAAGCTACACTGCCTACTTCCACGTCCACAAGACAAAGTGCTTCACCCAAGCCTTTATTTATTCTTAATACCACTACACTACCGAGGAGATTCCCTGTCTGAGTAAACTGCACTAAAATCACCACTGCTGTGCATTTAACATGAGGGTCTGAGCTACGGGCTGCGATTATGGCTACAAAACGATGTGTCTGGTGTGCTTTCTGACCCTCCAGCCCAGTGATAACGATCCTAGCAGAGGGTGTCGGGGGGTGGAGGAGTTGGGGGGGGGGGGGGGGGGTTCTTAAGAGATGGAAGCTATTTCACGTCCTCCCCCAAGTACAAGCGAAACCTTTTAGCAGGAGCTAGGCAGCTCAAGAAAGTGTGTCAACACACCGAATTGTTCAGGCAGCGCACTGGGGCACCTTGATACTTTTCTCCCCTTTCTTTTTTTGCCCCTCCAACCCCGTCTCGCATGTCAGCGCAAGTCATGTAGAAATAATGACTTTTTTTCTCCTTTAAAGGCAGGGATTTACATTGGCTACCAAAACACAGCAAACACTGTAGGATTTTCTTCTTCATAGAACCTTAAAGACATGAATGAATGACTTTTGTTTAATGGCCAGTTTGCTGGACAAGGACTAGGCACGGTCATGAACTATGTTTTTTTCTTTTTTGATGGAAAATTCTAAAAATACTGTGCAGTCCAGGACTAGGCTTAATGTCTGCATGGAAACAGGGCCTAAATGTTGGAAATGTGTTTTTAAAACATAATTAGCGTTTTGATTTTTTTTCATAATTTTAACTATTATATATATTTTGGAAATGATTTTGGATCATTTCTATTGGTCCCATAATTTAAAATGCTTTATTTATTTACATTTTACAAGGATAGCATATATATAAGCTGCCCATTCAAAAAATAATGTGGTAGTCACTTCAGGCTCCTGCGGATGATGGGGCTATAAATACCTGCGGTGTGCGATGGGACTCAGACATTGAGAATAGTGCAGTACAGTGCAGTGAGTGGATGTCTTGTTGGATGTGTGGGAAATGGGTCACTAAATGGGTCGTGGTAGATAAGCAGTTAATGATTGGTAAAAAGAAGTGATTGCATTTGGGTGTGGCCAAGGACATAGTGTAATGGATAGTATCTGAATCTGCAGGTGTATGGAAGCATATGGTCATACGGGTCTACCAGCAGTGGCAGAAATCCTAGTCTACAGGGAATTCTCCTCAGAATTGTGGCCAAAAGATGCAACTGACGGCCAGGAGCCACCAGCAGGTTTCACAGCTTATAGAGGAAATTCGCTTCGTTTCCAGGAAGGAACTGCTTCTCGAAATCAGCACAGGTCCTTCACCACCAATTTCTGAAATAACACTCTACAGGGAGCTGCAGACCATCGACATATGGAGTGGAGTAGCACGCAAGACGCCTTCTGCTCACTTCTGAAAAATCTTATTACCAATCATTTTTTAAATCTAATAAACAGGCTGTTTTAGTTACTGTGACTTTAAGGCTGAGAGATGGACAAAAGTATTGGGACACCTGCCCATTCATTGTTTCTCTTACGTTTATCCTACATTTGTTGGAGTAACTGAATCTACTATCCAGGAAATAGGGCTTTCCGCTAGATTTCAGCATTGCTGTGAGGATTTGATTGCATTCAGCGTCAGTGATACAGCGATAGTGAGGTCAGGATGTTGGTCGATGATCACCTTCCCACCTCATAATCCCCAACTTATCCCAAAAGTACTGCATGGAGCTCATCATCCATCATTCCAGAGAACACTGTTCCACTGCTCCACAGCTCAAGGCTGGGGGGTTTTATACCCCTCTAGCCCACCCCTGGCATTAGACATGGTGCCAATAGGTTTCGGCTGTACTCAAGCTCTGTGTGTGCGTGCATTTGCACATCTGTGTCAACAATGAGCGCAGCTCAAAGTAGCTGAATGAATTTATCAGAAAGGGGTGTCCACAAATATTTGGACATATAGTGAAAGTGCGACCAGACTTTTTAGGCTGGTACTGCATATGGGCCGTGGGTCTGTTTCACCATCATCAGCAGTGGAACGTAAAGCAGCTACAGACAGCTAGTGTATCTCTTCACCCCCTCTCTGCGTTACAGGAGACCAAAAAGTGTTGATTGCGTTTGCGCACCGTAGCGCCGTCCGCGCCGCGGAATGCAAATGAGCGCAGAGATGAGGTCTGTTCCACTAGCCACATCCTAACGAGTGGCTCTGGAGGGCTGTTTGAAGACTGAGAGACAAATGCTCACGCTCACGCGCACACACACACACACACACACACAAGCTCGTACACGCACACACACACACACTAACACACTCTAATGATATTTACAAAGACGCTAACCTGCACATCTGATGGGCCTCAGTGCCAGCAGCTCTGTTTGCTTCAGGGTGTTCCTCTCATCCTTCACACACTCACACACACACACACACTCGCACGCATGCACGCTCGCTTGCTCTTCCTGCCTCATCACATTTGGAGCATTGACAAAGCGATAATGAGATAAGTCTCACAGATTGCACATTCACAATACAATTATTTTCTATATAAATATGTTCTTTCTGGCAAAAAAACAGAGAAAAAAAGAAGGCTTGCGATGCCGATGACTCACCGCGAAAGCAGGGACAGCTTCTAATGTCATCAATTATGGACTCGGTACATCACAGGCTTGGTGTTTACGTGCTGGCGAAGGATTTGTGTGCTTAAAATTAATTATAGACAAGTTGTTCACCTTGTCGCTCCGGATCCAATAAACTCTAAAGCAATCTACCGCAGCAGCTAATCTGTCAGTGATGCTGCAGGGGGATTCACCACCCCACCTCGCCCCCATCTCATCCTCAACCCATCCCCAACTCATCCCAAAAGTACTGGATGGAGCATCAATCGTCATTTCTGAGAACACAGTTCTTCCACTGCTCCAAGGCTCAATGCTGGGGGGCTTTATATCACCTTTAGCCCACGCCTGGCATTAAGCACGGTGGGCTAGAGGGCAGCTGGGTGGTTAGAAATAAGGAGTTTCTGAGTTTCCATTGGTCAGTTTCACACAAAACCGTAGATGGACGCACAATTCCACTAATTACAAATGAGAGGCACACAAATCCACCAGTTTAGACACGTCAAGAGGCTGAGACGAGCATCTCGACCCATCTTTAAGGCCTCATCACTCTGAATGGGAGTCACGTACAACCTGTCGAAAATCCTTTTGTCCATGCAGTGTCATATCCGAGACTGAAGGTTCTGCATACAAGGTTCTTTATGCCTTTATTTGAGAGAACCGGTTCTCCAAGAAACCCCCACCGAACTGCCTTAACAGTAGACCAGAAGAAAGCGCGGTAGCTCAGGCCACCCTTACAAAGAAACTTTGCTCTCTAATGAAACTCTAAAGGGGGGTTTTCTTTGGCAGGAGAAGGAAATTCCAGCTCTCCGTAGCCTGCTGAAGCAGGAGATCCGTAATCCACAGTTTAAGTATTAGTACAGCATTAAATCAGCCAATTGACTTCGGCTGAATAGAACAAATAATCCTACTTTGCTCCAGAGGGGTGATTTTAATAGCTGCTCTTTAACATGGCCAACATCTATCAGTTTTACATAATGGCTCTTGAAGCGCTCCTCGTTCGCATGGAGAGGACTGGGGGAAAAATTAAATATATATATACATATATATTCAAATCTACGGGTGTCTAATGAGAACCAACAGCTAAAAGAAGTGAAGTATCTTACGAAATCCATTTGGTATAATGAGAGCGGGAGCTAAAATTACTTTCAAGTGTCCGGGTTTCAAAACTCCAAACTTGGCTTGTGAGAGAGAGAGAAGACGGAGGTAAATTGAGGCTAAAACTTTTCCATTAGATAAGAAGTAGAGTGTGTGAGTGTGTGTATGGGGGGGAGAGGGGGGTGGGAAAAGAGAGGAATAAGAGGGTACATGTAGCATTATGTAAAGTAGGCCATTAAAAATCCCAGAAGGTTGCATCACGGCTCCTTTGCGAGAGCTTTTTCTCCCATGGTACAGAAATAGAGGTTTGGTCGGCCATGTTGTTTATGCGCTGGAGGGAAAAAAAGGAAAAACGGTGGACGCTGTGGAAGCCTCCGTTCTCACGCCCTGGGCAAAAAAAAAAGTTTGGCTCAGTTTAAGGCAAATCAACAGATTTCCAAGCATGATCAATAGAGATCCATGTTGGAGTGCTGACAAGCTAGATCCTGCCTGCCTGGGAAAGTTCTCTTAAAGGTGATTCTAACTTTGAGTCGGACAAGCCTGAGGGATATTTTATCGTTATTGCGATAAATTACACCGAAATATTCAGAAGAAAGTTAGACCCACTTCTCACAAGTTTGGACACACTGTTGGACACAAGTTTGGACACACAGTTCTTCCACTGCTCCACAGTTCAATGCTGGGAGGCTTTATTTCACCTTTAGCCCACGCCTGGCATTAAGCACGGTGGGCTAGAGGACAGCTGGGTGGTCAGAAATAAGGAGTTTCTGATTTTCCATTGGTCAGTTTCACACAAAACCGTAGACGGACTTCTTTAAGGCCTCATCACTCTGAATGTGAGTCACGTACAACCTGTCGAAAATACCTTTGTCCACATAGTGTCATATCTGAGACTGAAGGTTCTGCATACAAGGTTCTTTATGCCTTTATATGAGAGAACCGGTTCTCCAAGAAACCCCAACTGAACTGCCAATAGTAATAAATTACAATACCACTTTTGAGAAGTTTGTCCAACTTTCGACTGAGTATTGTGGTGTAATTTATCGTTATTGTGATAAATTACACCGCAATACTCAGTCGAAAGTTCGACCCACTTCGACCCACTTCTCAAAAGTCCACTTCATCCACTGAACATCAACATCAAGATGATTGGAAAAAGATCGAGCAAGCATCACCTTGAACACTCTCTCTACTAGTTAAGATGATCGTACAATAAACCAGGTGTTTCTTTTGTTTGTTTGAGGTTCTAAAGGTGTGATGGTTCTAAACGTTATACGGCATGTTCACCCTTGAACATCTAAAATAAAGTGAATATCCTTTCAGAAACAGTGGAATCTTTTTTTGCTGCTATCTAGAACCAAGGGTTTGAAAAATGAATTGTCTACAAGAGTGAGCATCACCTTGTACACTCTCTCTACTAGTTAAGACGATTGTAAGATTAAGAAGCTTTTGGAAAGCAGAGCCCAGGTTTTTTTTCAGCTGTCCTGGTTCTAAAGAGAACCTTTCACTGAAGAGATGAAAGATTTCTGTGTTGGTGAGGTTAGAACCAAGGAAACCATACCTCAAACACAGAAACAAATTCATATATAGCCAATTATTTACTATCCAAACTGACAAGCATACCAACACAGGTCTTTCAGATTTAAATCAGGTAAATATTTGTAAAATTGTGGAGAAAATGTGGAAAAATATTGAATTGAAATGATTTTTCCTTTAATAAGGAGATTTAATAAATAAAAATAAATTAAATTAAACTATTTAAAAATGTTTTGCTGACTATGTTGCCTAATTAAACCATGTATGTATCTCTCCACCTTGCCAACAATGTATCAAAAAAATCAGACAGAGAATTCCTAACCATATTGCTTTGGAGTTTTTTTTTTTTTTTTAAACAATTTTTAATATATATATTTTTTTTGCCATTTGTCTCCTAATTTGGTACTGCCAATTAACTCTACCTGCCACTCCAGCTAACAGATGCCTGTGCCGGCCACCATCACTTTATGAGTGATGAGGGGTGAGACTGCCATCTATCCACCCAGAGAGAGTACAGACAATTGTGCTTTCTCTGAGTCCAGCTGCTAATGGCAAAGCGGCATGGCTTGGGATAAGACCTTGCGACCCTTTGGGCCATGGTGGCAGCGCATTAGTCTGCTGAGCCAGTCTGAGCCCGTATTCCTAACAATTTTGTGTAGCAGCTTTTCATGATGTAGCTTAGAGGCACATGAAACTCTTGTCCGATTCCCATCACCACCACTGTGAACAAATCTGGGTTCAAGTTTTCCTAAACTAGACTGTGATGTGCTCATCTTATTTATGCAGGGATTTGGGAAAATTGGTGGAATTCCCTTTAATTGTGGTGCTGCTGATGCATTTCGTCCATGTCAACTTCTGAAAATCTAAATGTCATGATAAATTCCATGTGTCCAGAAGATATCTTCAAGTACAGTGAAGCTGTGCTTGCCATGTCAACCATCCTTTTCTCAGTAGTGAAGTAGACTGAGAAGAAAGGTCAAGAACCAACGAACTGATTACTCATGTTCAGAAGAAACTGTGGCAGGGCTTGTTCTCAGGGTTTCCGGGAAACGTCCCTCTGTACTGGCGCTGATGTAGCTGGGGGTGGATGGTTTCTGTGGTTGTGGTAAGAAACAGGCAATGAATCACGAATCATTAGCCAGTGTGTGTGAATGCACAGAGATGGCGGGAGCACTGAACCAAAGGCAAAATGAGAAGTGTCTTCACACTCCGTCTTTCATTCTTGCGTGTGTACTTCCTGCGGCAGTGACACTGAGAAGGTGGAAAAACACAAGTGAAATATTGTCAACAACGACCAGTCAGGAAACAAAGGCTTCAGCCTCGCCTGTCTGTCTCATCTGTGAAACATTCAGAGAAACTGGGCCATATTAATCGAAATGAATGACCATAACATGACTTTCACCAACACTTATTATTCATTATTATTCATCCATTTCATCTTTGTCGTACGACTGACCACCAGTCAAGGTCCGGGATCTACATATTAGGCAGCAGGTGAACAGTCAGTTCTTGAAGGTGATGTTCGTGTTAAAAGCAGACAAATTAGCAAGAGAGACTAGAAAAGTGGCTCTCACTGGTTGTTATTGTATCCCAAGTGGTTGCTATGGTGTGCTGTAAAATGTTGGATGCCAAAATGTTTGCCCAAAAGCACATCTAATACGTTTACAGAGCTGTGTCCACAAACTTTTGTCAAATAGATGGTTTGTCCATGTGCAACTTATGTGCATGTTCTCTCAGATGGCGTGTAGGAGAGTGACAACAGCGTGAGCTTTCTGAACATCGCACTGTTTGATCCGATTGGGAAAAAAATTACGATCATTTTACAAAAACTCGTATCAGTTCCAAAGCATTAGAAACTATGCTATCAGATCTACAATTTCGCCAAATTTGGTGTTTGTAGCTTGAGAAATGTGACCAGTAGAGAAGCTTGAATTATTGGCAAAAAGTTTATGGACGAATTTCAAAGATCCAATGCATTGCATTGGACCTGTGCAGCCGATCAAAAAGCTGTATGCAAGCCACATCAGACCGAACAATCTGGAGTTGGAATGTGTGGAAAACACTCCGGGATGAGTTTCATAGTGAAAATCTAGCAGAAAAATAATGAATATAATATTGCTACCATAACCATACAAATCTGAGCCACTCCAACAAGAACCAACCGTGCTGGCTAGGCGACTGGCCCAGAATATCTCCAAAACATCAGGCAGGTCTAATGGGGACCCCGAAGTGCTCCAAGAAAGGACAACCAGCAAACTGGCTACAGTGTCAAGGGCACCCAAAGCATTGGAGGCCTCACCTCACAAAGGATCTGCTGCTCAGAGCTGTTTAAGCGATACAAGGGCTGCCTGCACAATCTTAGGCAGGTGGTTTTAATGTTACGGCTATAAAGAGTGTATAAAGAGATGCCAAGGCCATAAACTTATTAGGTCAGAACTCGGCTCACTTAGATGTGTCAGTATTAAAAAGGCCCTTTAATAAAAACAGCAGCTTAATTCTAATGGATACAGAGAGTTTCGACAAAACACAAGACAAATGTAGGTTAAGGGCCTTTTAAAAGGAGATGAGCTTACACAGCTACATTAAACAGCTGCGTTTTAGCTTCAGTATTTTTTAGCTTTATTTATAGTCATACGGATCTGCTGCTGCTGCTTGGCTGATTTAAATAAACTATGTGGAATTACAGCAGCACAGGAGTATAGCCTGAAGGCCAGATATAGTCTTCAAATTGGACTTATTGGAGTTATTGGAGAATTTTCCAGTAAGACCAACACTCACAATTATCTGGAGCAGCTCAGCGATGATCAGCATCCATATGGAATCATGCTGTATGGCGGCCAGCATTTAGCAGGGGTGCTGTATGGGGAGAGGAGGGGTGTCGAGTGTTGCTTGAGGTGATTCTACAAGCCTGTGACCAACAGATGCCCTACAAATGCATTGATTACCTGGGGAGTTGTGGGGGCCGGGGTAACATCTTTTCATGGGGCTTAAAATCCCTGGACGTGAACTCGGCTAACAGCAACTGAATAGCATCCCTATAGCACCAGAGCTGGTTTTATCCAAAAATGACAGAAGGAGCCCGTAAGCAAGTCCTTCATAAATGAGGTGAATGGAGCTACAAACTGGTCACGACCAGTTACGACACAACAGCTCTGTTTCGTGGTAACTAAGTAACTACCTTTGCAATGTCTCTACAAGTTCTCTCTGATAGCGCTCAGTCTGCACCTTCAGCCCAGCAGCTGCCAATGGCATGTCAGTGTGTGTTAATCGCCGTATGCGGGACCATTAACATTTGTCTTGAGGGGAAAGGAGAACATATGTTGTGTATAATGATAGGCAGAGGCAGAGGTTTCAGAATAGCTCTTTTTAATCATCTTGGTTCCCGACGCCTGGCCTAGCATGATGTACTTAGTCATGAAATTGGGCCCACCCACGGGAAAAAATGACTGACTCGTTGATTTCAGAGTCAATTTCTAATGATGTAAGTGGATAATCTAATGTGTGAGGCCTTCAGTCCACCTCCTGAAGGCCTAACCAATAAGGGGGGTTTGCTCGGTTGTAAAAACTGATTTCAAGACATTCCAAGAACTGAATCCATGTTTTCCAATGAAAAATAAATGAAATCAGGCTGTTTCTAATACCTGCAGAGCTTAGATACCACAAACCTGGTGATACTGCTGAATATAAATAAGGGAAAAATACAGGCCTGCATTTTTTCAGCTCTCAATAATAACCAGGTCGTCTCTGAAGGCCTACAAGGTCATAAAAGTTTACCATTATCCATATTTCATTACTTGAAGTTGTAAAGAATATGTGGACAATATCACTCATATATCTAATACTCAAAGTCACTGTCAAAAATGACCAAAGGATGAAGCAAAATACAAAAAAGTCTAAAGACACATTCTCTCTATAAGCATTCCTATGAAGACCAGGATGCACCAGAACCACCAGAACATCATTTATTCAGGACATGTGCATGCCAAGTCCAGATTAAACACTGAATGGAGTTAATCCACATCCTAAACCGAAACTATGTCCAAAACAGACATCTGTAGCCTGGCCCTGAGAAGCCCCCGAAGCTGCAGTATATCCAGCTCAACTGGCAGGGGTGTAGCCAACAGCTCCCTGGCGGCAAGCAAGGGACTCCAGCCCAGCTGCACTGACTCTACCACTACTGCTAACAGCTGCAAGCCTCTGTCTCCACATTTGAGCAAAAACCCAACATGCCATCATGCACTTGTGGTGCGTCTCCTTAGCATTAGCAGAATTTTAACAGCCGGTGCATTTACAACACACGCCAGTCCTCCCTCTCGGTCTCCATTAGTTAAACAGGGTGTTTTTGCTGTTACTGCGCTTTTAAGAATGATGTAGGCAAATGACTCTGTTGTGATTGGCTGCCTCTCTCAATAAGATCTATTTAACAGTGTGAATGCAGAGAGAATGTAAAGCAAAAACTTTAATATGGACTGCTTTTACAGCGAAAACGGCAACTTTACAGGAGGAGGAAAAAAAGACTGAAGTTTGAATGGAAGTCAATGTAAAAGCATTTTATTTCAAGCCATTTTGGAGCATTTCCATTGGTCCATTCATTATAAAGTTTTGACACAATGTAAAGAACAACTGCCAGGTTCACATTACACCAAAAAATGAAAAACGGCAAAAATGAAGATACAGGTTTTTGCCGGACAGTGGCAAAATATAGGCTGGGGCTCTTTAAGGTTACAAAGACTCCCTCACTGCTCAAATCCATCCTCTTTTCTCAATGAACTCAAACCTGTCCACCTTCCGCCGCCCTCTTCCTCTCACTCCACAACGTTCTGGCCGTTGCGGCCCGTTACTAAGATACAGGGCTTTAGAAAGCAGCACTGCCATCACGGAGCAAAGGAGCCAATGAAAGTAATTCATACAGAGCCCTTAAGAGCACAGAGGCAGCGCTACATCTCGGTTGCCAGAGATACCCATTCCTGCCGAGAGAATATTACCACTGCCCGTAACTTAACTAAGGGGCTAATCTTAACTAAGCATTGCATTCACCCACTCAGCTAGCCAGCGACACACTCGAAGCCGTGGGTGTCCTTTTAGAACCTGCATGCTGTTGACGTGGATTATAATTACCACTAAGCTTGCAATTACAAATGTCAGCCCTGTTAAATAAAGGCGGCGATGGAAGTTCCAGGCGAGGGGCCAATTAAAGAGATTCTAAATGCATACGGACATCTAGTCAAAACAGACAAATCAGGAGGAATGAGGTGACGGGCTTAAGAACTGCAGCGTTCTCCAAACGTCACGCTGGAGCGGAACAAAGAAAAGAAAGTGAGGTGAAGACTGGAATCTCTGGAATATCTTCACAGATTCACAAAAGCACTCAAACAAACGGTCTTCCTTAATAATAGGAATTGCATCTGAGATCCTGAATAGACTATATATATATATATACACATATATGGTGGTTGCTGGGGGTTGCTGTGGTGTTGTATGGTGGTTGCTGGGGCATTTTTTCTTTCTTTGTTTGTTTTAAATTTCCCCTTTAGGGATCAATGAAGTATTTCTGATTCCGATCACAGGTGATGGCTAGGTGGTGGTTGATATGGTGTTGCTAGGTGGATGCTGTGGTATCCCAGGTGGCTGATATGTGTATATATATATATATATATATATATATATATATATATATATATATATATATATATATATATATATATATATACACACATATACATATACATACATATATATATATATATATATATATATATATACACACACACACACACACACACACACACACACACATATACACACGTATCAGCTTATATATATGTATATATAAGCTGATATATATATATATATATATATCAGCTTATATATATGATATGTATATATATATATATATATATATATATATATATATATATATATATATGGTTGCTATGGTGTTGCTGGTAGTGGTTGTTAAGTGGTTGGTTAGGTGTTACTGGTGTATTTGTGTCCTTGTGACACACATTGCTAAGGAGCTGTATGGTAGAAGGTATCTTAGGTGATTGCTTGGGTGATTGTTGTGGTATCCCAGGTGGCTGATACGTGTACCCATATATATGCTTAATGGTTAAAGTGATCGGTTGGGTGTTATCATTTTTGCATTGGAAACCACATGTCCAATCAAAAACCTGTAAAAAAGCCTGCTGCCCACTGTCCACTGTCCTGCTCTGGGGCCTTGCATTGATTCATCCTCACCTCACTGCAGGACTCTGCTTTTCACTGTTTACCTGCAGGACCTTTATTTTCTTTTTTCAGTTTAGTTTTATTGTTGTTTTTATTCCTGTTTTGCCTCTTATCAATATCCGTTGTCGACCTGAGGAGGACGGGTTCCCCTTTTGAGTCTTGGATCTTCTCAAGGTTTCTTCCTCTCGACCCGAGGCCACTGTTGCCACTAGCTTGCTCAAAAGAGGCTCGAACCCGGATCTCTGTAAAGCTGCTTTGTCACAACAGTCATCGTCCAAGGGACCTGATTGGTTCCAGGGTTGCTTAAATCATGATTCGGACCGGTCTTAGGCATGTAGCATAAGTTGTCATGGAAACAACCATGTCATTAAAAAGTCATCCACCAACCAAAAACTAAATCCAGGGTTAGAACAAGCTAAGCTGGAAATTAGCTGGCTAAGCAAGGGCTCTTGCTCTGTAAGAGAAACCCCTGGTTAGATGAATCAATACTTCATTAAGTGCTCTGCTGGTGGATTTCAAAAAAATAAACAATCTATACGATGGCTAGAGGCCTTCTTTATTTTAACCCATGTTACTACTAATGTAATTTAATTAAAGAGGAATTCCACAGAGTTTTCAAAATGGCAGCGTAATTCAAAGTGTTCACGTTGTAACAGAGTGCTTCAGACTGGTCTGGGGTGAAACAGTTCGTTATACAGAAACTGATAAAGAAGATTTCTTCACAATGGTTGGTCAACACCAAGATGTAAACACCAATATGGCTGTGTCTAAAATGACGAATGAGCGTATACATTTTACATATATTGTCTGAGTGTTTATATATAATGTTGACGATGGTAAAATAGTGATAAAACCCAAAAATGAAGAAGAGGTCTTCTTTAGGGACTACATTGCTAAACTAGCAAAGATTGCTAGATTTTTACTAATTCAGTCATGTTTTACCTCAAAACCTCCCCAGTAACACCATGAAACAGTGTCTCAGGATACTGTAGCAGTTATATAGCATATATATATATAACTATTTATAGGCAGTGTGTTCAGGGAAATTAACATGTGCGTTGTTTTTCATAAACAATGGACAACATTTGCTCTAAATTCCAAATAACAATATTTGCTATTTAGAGAGTTTATTTATTTGCAGAAATGACAACTGCTCAAAAACAACTGCTCAAAAAATGCAAAGAAATGATTATAATAATTATAATTCAAATTTAAACAACACAGTACATTCAGAAATCATTATAATTAAATAACCTTGACTGCCAATCACAGCTCTAATGTCTTGGCAGGCTCTCCACTAGTCTTTCACGTTGCTGTTGGGACTTTAGGCCATTTATAGTCTGCAGATTCAACTAACTCAAATTAAGTGGTATTTTTTCCAGAGCTGTATGTATATATATATATATATATATATATATATATACACACACACACACACACACTGTATATATGGTATCCAATGTGGTTGCTATGGTGTAACGTAGCAAACCGCATGTCCAATCCAAAACCTGTAAACAAGACTTGGAAGCAAGTGCCAAACCACTCCAAATTACTTTGTTGACATTTTGATAACCGATAAATAAATAAATAAACCAATTTTCAGACAGGATGAGGGCTATAGCATCTTAGCACGTGCCTCTTACTAGGGACATGACATCAATCTCCCCATATTTCTGCACTGCCTCCTACGCACTGCTGTAGCACAGTTCAGCTCACTTGGAAGAAAGTGTGACCTGATCAGACTGTCTGAGTGACCCGACACATGTCCTCGGCCAGCTAGCGTCAGCGAGTTAGCCTTAAATCACCACCGAGACAGAGGGGGGAAGAAAAAGCAGACTAGCGAGTAGTAGAAGCAATTCTGCTGTTTGCTCTGTCTGTAATCAACTCGCTTACAAGTCCTCGGAATAAAAAGGGGGCCGGAGAGAAGAGAAAATCAATGCACCTGGCCAATTTTATTGTCAGTGCGATGCAATAAATACACGTACCTTCGCCCTCCGAGTCTTCCCACGGCCCCCCAGCTGAGGTAATTAGCAGCAGCCACGAGCCCACGAGCAGCTGCGGCGAGGAAAACTAAAACAAGAGGCAAAAAGGAAATTCACAGGAGTTATTCATGACAGCCTGCGCAATTATTACTGCTGTTATGGCCTACTCTGTGCCAATGATCAATCCAGGGGGTCTTTAAGCAAACGTTTAATGCAAACACAAGGTAACAAGGTCTACCTGCAGGAGAATTTCACTGATACTTCAAAATTACAGCATAGTTCAATGTTTGATATGCAAACAAAGTCTTCAGAGGGGTTTCAAGTGAAATGGTCAATTGTAGAAAAACACAGGCCTACTAACAGACTCTTAATAGTGGTGGCAAAAGTAATCGGACGTCTGACGATGGCCATTTTTTTATTTACGGTCCAAAACTACTAGTTTTTATATGCAGACATCCAATCAAGGTAAACCTCATTTCAGGGCGGTAGCACAAAGGACACCCCCCCCCCCCCCCCCCCCCAAAACCCCAACTGACCTGAACACACACACATAACTTAAATTACATACACATACACATACACACACACATATATATATATATATATATATATATATATATATATATATATATATATATATCTATATCAAGGTAAACCTCATTTCAGGGAGGTAGCACCAAGGACACCACCCCCCCCCCAACCCCAACAACTGACCCAGCCCCCCAAAACCACCCTGAACACACACACATATAGGTTATATAAATGATGTATACCTATTATTACATGATTAATTATTATAATTTTATATTATAATATTATATTTTTGTTACTATATTATTATTATTTTATTATGATGTATACCTATTATTACATCATTAATTATTATTTTATTATATTCTTAATCACAATTTTGGTAATTTTTTTGTCTAAACTGTATGTTTACACACTAGCAAGCAGCACAGCCAGTAGTGATGGGGTACTGAGAACGGACTTCTCGCACAAGGGCCTCTTCCTTGTAGGACTGAGCAGACCCTTTTATGCCGTTAGACTGGGCTCATTAGACTGCCGCTATATATATATATATATATATATATATATATATATATATATATATATATATATATACACATATATATATACATACATATACACACACACACACACACACACTATTGTTTGGCTACTGATTATATAATTGCTTGCTATACACACTATGATGTGTGTCAGTGTTTGCTTGGCAGAGTCAAGTGTTGCAGCCTAACGACTGAAACTACACTCTGAAGGACCTTAAATCTCCAGGACAGGTTTGGGCAGAGAAGTAATAACATCAAATGACCTTAATTTTTCAGCTGAAAACCACTCTTACGCACGATTAACTTAATTAAAGGGCCGGATTTTGCCATCACGACCTCAAATATTTCAGTGCATATCCACAGAACCTGACATGTCGCAGCAATTTTACATCGCCGGCCTCAAATGGCCACTTTATTAGAAACACACCTACCGTGAAACAACCTTTCAAGCGACATGATCCATCCAGGTGTGCAATTACAGGCTGTTTGGGCCTGTGGTTGAACATATACTGGGGAGGTGGCGGAGTGTTCTCAGCGCGAAAGCGGTGCTACGAGATGGGCCACAGTTTCTAACAAGGGCAGGGCGTTTCTAATAAAGTGGCCAGCGGGTGGGAAAACTCATCACCGCTGCTCATTTACCATTCCTCATCAACACTTGAACGGCACTCGGCGCTCTGGGGCAAGTTATTCTTAGGCCTTTACGAAGTGGGCGGAGCTTCCTTTCTAAGACAATTAAAGTTGAATTTAGGCTAGTTCCACTGAAAGGTAGATGAAATATTCACAAGCTACCACCTTAATGCTTCCCCGGTACACAGCTCTCCAATATGCAGAGCAGAAAAGCAACAAAGCAATACGACAGCGCTGAGCAACACTGTCCTTGGATGCACCCTCCTTTAGAAAGAGATGCTAATGCAAAAACGTAACCTTGGATTATTAGCTGGGGTTTTTTCCCCACTGCATTTGACTCTCCCTCCAAAAAAAAATCATTCTTCCACAGAGCTGGAGAACACAAAGCGATGCCAATGCATCAAAAAAAAAAAAAAAAAAAAAAAAAAAAAAAAAGCACAGATGCTGAAGGTCAGTATAATTTGGAGCCCGACATTAAGGCATGGCATTTATTATTACAACAAAGAGAAATGGCCACTAGCTTAAATTGAGGCCTAGGAATTAAGTCAGGGAATGATCCAGTGCAGGAAGGGACTTAATCAATTTGACAAATCTTAGCCTTGGAGGAACCACGTGTGAACATCCAAGAACCAGAGCTGCTGTTCTGTATTTGGAGTCCAGATAAGGACCAGAAAGGTGGTGGTGTTGTTTTTGGTTTTTTTTTGTTTTTTTGCAGAGACGGTCAGTTTTAATGGGGTTTCTGATAGGCTGCAAGTGGTGGCAAGGTGGGGTACATTTACATTTATGGCATTTAGCTGACGCTCTTATCCAGAGTGACTTCCAGGCTACTCGTATTACAGAGGTGGGCCAATGCAGTGTTAGGAGTCTTGCCCAAGGACTCTTATTGGTGTAGCGCAGCATAGCCACCCAGACCGGGAATCGAACCCCAGTCTCCTACATGGTGTGGTAGCTCAGTGGCAGGTAGTGGTGTTATCTTTTGCGCCACATCAATCATCCATGGGTAGCCATACAAGCCCTTGCAACTGCTTGGTTTGTTTACTGGGAAAAGTCAGGGGGGAACCCTCAGGGCCTTCTTGGCCTTCAGTTGAGGCCTAATGATTTCTGGGAACTAAACAATTAATATCTGTAACTGAACTGTCCTTTTTTATTCAAGAGGATCATGCCTGTATTCAAACTCTGCAAGTAATTTCTGCAAGTACCTTCTTTTAATCATCCCTGGTACACTATATGGACAAAAAGTATTGGGACACCTGCCCATTCATTATTTCATCCGAAATCAGGGGAGTTAATCTGTACCTGTTGGAGTCTAACTACTAGTCTCTACTGTCCCTGGACTCCCACCTCATCCTAAACGTATGGTAGAGAGCACCAACCAACACTCCAAAGAACATAGCAGTTCCACTGGGGGCGGGACTGGCATTAGGCAGCATGGTGCCAATAAGTCCATATTTATCTGCTCCAGAGAGTCCTATTCTATTGGCTAGCTATGAAAATATGTAAACCTGGAACTTTTCAATGAAAGCAGAACACCAGTGTTGTAAAACCCTAACCCTGGGCTTAATCCTTTTATCTCAGCCCATTCGATCAGTCATACCAGACAGACCCCATACAGCATCCGCCGTCCAGGCTGTGATGAAACGCTGGTCTTCGCTGTCCCTCTCCGGTCTTAAGAGGACGCATTCGAGTCAAGGCAAAAAATCCATTTATCATGACAATGTTGAAGAGAGGGGAAGAGAGGGGGAGCCAGCGGGGGCTTGAGGGAGATGAGCGCTGGCAATACAGCGGAGTGCCTGGCACCGGCGCGCTATTACCAGGCCTGTTCCAAGACCCGCGGGAAGCACAGGACCTGCTTTTACTTTTCTATCTCCTCGTCCCCCACCCTGCTCCCTCTCTCCCTCTATCTCTCTGTCTGCCCCGCTCTCTCTCGCTCTCTCCTCTACGGCTCAATCTCCCAAAGGTGACAACCGAACGAGCGGGAGGGTGACTGAGGGTGTCAGTAATTAAAAGAGCTGATTAAAGTGACGGAAAGAGGACAGAGCGAGAGAGAGAGCGCACGAGAGAGAAAGAGCGCGAGAGGAAGCAAGATAGGCAGAGAGAAAACCAAGGTGGCATAAATCGTAACACATCATCCAGCAAAAAAAAAAAGGGCAGAGAACTTGCCGAAAACAAGGACAAGGGGGATTTACAGCACGCCGATGGAGGTGTCCTAGTTTGATTGGGGAGGTGGGTGGAGGGGGAGGGGGAGGGGATGGGAGGGCAAAAATCAACAAATAATTGGACTTTTTCCGCTTTTCAGAGGTTTGAGAGCGAACGAGGCACACTAGAGTAGTCATTTGTATTCAGGTGGAAGAAAAGAAAAGAGGGAAGGGAGGCGAAAAAAAGAAAAACACAACTCCTGGGCCATTCAAATAAGCGGCGGAGAAGCACGTTGCCGAAGAAGCAGATCTGTTATTTTGTAAGTACTTTTCAAGGTTAGTATGTGGTAGAACATTATTGATTCTTGGCGAGATATTTGTACTTTGTGTGCAAGCCTACAGGCGATTACGCTTCAAAAAAACAAGCAACCTCTAGCCTGCCGCTCAGAGAGCTAAGCTCCGAAAAGAAGCCCTGTTCTGCCACTAAGCGTTCCTTTGGTAACATGCTTTTAATTTAGGCCTCGGGTAGCTCCGGGGAGATCACCACAAACAGGAGGATTTCTCCAGAAAAATTAATAAATAAAAAAGCCAACACACATCTCAACGCTGGCGGGGTGCTAAAGCCTTCCGAAAAAAAAAAAAAAACACGTTTAAAAATAATCAAATAAGTCGTGTCTAATTGGGGACTAAATGGATGTTTTAATGGCCCTGACACTGTGATTTTCACATCAGAATATGATGCAACACCACTTGGACACCAATTATTTATTTATTTGTGTATTTATTCTCCCAGTTCACGGCTTGTTAACGAAAAGGTCCTAAACTCAGAATGACAGCGCTAAATATTACGGAGCCAAGAAAGTGCTGCGTTCTTGTGGGTTGGAACAGGTCAGAAAGTTCCATAGGCAAAGTCAGGAGCAATCCCCAGCAACAGAAACGGGTAAAACATGGTTAAAAAAAAAAGGGTGTTTTGTAATGTGCTTCTGCTTTTTATAGGTTCATATGCCCAGACAGCCCTCAAAACTGACTTTTAAGAGGCCCTTTGGTATTGTTGAATAATGAGAGTTCAGTAAACGAAAGCGACAAACTTTTCAACCCCCTAAAACTGCCAGGTAGCGGTCATTACGTCCCCAAAATCCTTCACTCTAGTGTTGGGAGCACTGCATGCGACAGGGGATGAATACATACAGGCTGGTTATCTATTTCAAGCTTTCGATCCAAATTGGGAAGGAAATGGTTTATTAATTAACAGACATTAATAAAGTACTAGAGACCCAATCAGTACTCTATGCTCTATCAGAAAAGTGACTTGAGTAAAAGTAAGCTTCTTTAAGCTCCAGACTTAAGTGGAAGTACTAAAGTATTCAACATTTTCATACTTAAGCATTGCAAGTAGTTTAGTCTAAAAGTTTCTACTTAAGTACTGAAAGTAAAAGTACAGTACTGTGTTCTGTAGTTCTTACAGAAAGCAGTCAAAAGTTTGAGTATCAGTGTTTATATTATTTCAGATGCTCAGACTTAAGGACGGTCTAACTTTCTCTGGCTGTAGTAGAAGGACAGGACTGTAGAAGACAGAGTTCATGAACACAAGTCTTCAGTTAACTCTCTAAACAAACTCGCCCAAAAGAGAGAGAGCTGAACAGACCTGACTCAACCCGCCACATACAAGAGTTTCATCTGTAGAACCAGTGAGAAGAGCAGCTCAAACCCCTGAGCTTCACTCTCTGTAAACTCAACTACAGCTGAAAGAGCTCAGGCCATTCGGCACATACGAGTATTTGCAGGAGGTGAAAATGGAGGTGTTTCTTCTGGTGGTTCTTTGTCTTCCATTTAGAGATCAACTCACAGAGCTCTAGCATGAGGGTAATCAAACTCCGTGACGGCGCCATCTAGTGCTCTGGAGGTGATGATGTGGGTCTGAAATGATTCGTACCCTGTAGCTAGGGATGCACCGATCAGATAACGATACAGATACATAAACTTTGCATATCGGTCGATACCTGATACCAGTCCAATACCATTGTTGAATTAATAAACCACATACCTCACCATGTGGGAGAGACTTAAGGCATCAGGATTGACTTAAACATTACTTTACTGACTTTGTAAAACACAATTAACAACAATTAACAAATTAACAGATAGATATATTTGTAATTAATTGCTGTTTATTTGTCACTAAAAAATAAACAATGGTGCAGGAGCACCAGAGTCAAACTTAAAGAGTCAAAATAAACAGCTTCACTTTGTCAAACACATGATCAGTAATCAATCTTATTTGATCATTTTTAGCGTAATTCAAAATAAAATTGAGCAGCTAAACCTGAGAATAAATCAGTAACTTGGTCAAACATACAAGCAGCAAACATGTAAACATTTAGTGCAAACTTACACCAACCAATTAAAGTGAAAGGATCGGTTCAGCTAATTTTTATAAAGATCGGGACCGATATTCGATCCTAATATCAGATCGGGGCATCTCTAATTGTACAGAGTAACGATGCAGCACATCAAAAATGATCAAACTCATCCAAAATATGTAGTGAAGTAAAAGTGGAAGCAGGTGAAAAGAATAATACACAGATAATACACAGATACAGCACTTTAGTACTTAAGTACAGTAGAAGTAGTTCTACTTCCTTACTATACATCTCCGTAAGTAAATGAATAAATAAAATAATCAGTAAATGACACCTGTAATATATCTCTAGGCTCACTGGGAGTTTTAATACCTGCAAGCCAAAATAAAACAGCCCCTATCTGAATGTCTAGAAGGTGCAAAAGTGTCACGTTTTACTTGCTACGCATCCTGAAGCTAATACAGCATACTTGAGACAAACGACCGTGGTCATGAATCCTCAAGTCCATAGAATTTTATGCCTTCCACATTACTCAGGCCTCGAGTAAGGTCTGGAAAAGCCTTAGGTCTCGCTGAGATGTGAGACGTCACATAAAAACGGAGAGCTGGAGATAAAACCGAACGTGAGCGCTGTAATGAGCTCATCAATGCTATTAACATCCCCTTTCAAGCTTTCGACGGAATCAGAGAGACGAGGCGAGCGCGCGAAGACGCGATAAGAGTGGAGAATTCTGCCGCGTCAAGCCGGATGACCTTGATCAAAAAGCTCCATCAGAATGAGATAAGTCATGCCTTATTCAAGGCCCTTTACAGATGAGAGAGATGCCTTCGAGGAATGTAGAGGGCATGCGGTTCCATCGTTCACCTTGCTACGTGACTCAAGTACACACGGAACCGTCTTTGGGGGGGTGGGGGGGTGAGATCCGTAGACACGTCTTTATTTCCATTGATTCGACATCTAAAAGAATCAAAGTCGCCGTCCTTATCCTAGTCATGTGTGCCAACTGCACCAGCCTGCTCATCTTCTCACTGCTATCGGAGTAACATTTCTATTATCCGTGTCTGGAATCTTCAGATTGAAAAGAAACCAAAAGCAGAAGAGTCGAGAAACGCCAGGCAAGCAGAGTTTTGCCGGACCGCCATTGGCTGCATAGAATCGTCAATGGTGTTTCAACAATGGGGAGTCTGGAACCAAAATATCTGCTCGTATTTGTGAAAAAGGTTCTGTGGCCTAAAATGACCTCTGTTTTGTTCCACAGATCATTTCCTGTGACCCTGCCTGATAGGCCTTGTCCTCAGAGCTTTGAGATGTAGACCACCTGTTGAGATGTGAAGGGCCCAGGACCTCATGAACATGGCTTGTGACTAACGACGTGGAAGCGATGCAGGGTGAGGTTGGCAGCCGGTGTCGTGACACATCCTATCCCGCCGGACACATCCTATCCCCTCCATAGTCATCTTACAGTAGGACCATTTAGGACCCAATACGTAGGTCAGCCGATGTAGCTAACATGGTACTCGCTAGCCAGCCGAGCTGGTCCACTCCCTCCACTATATTAGCTATAATGCTATCATCAGTTGAGCCGATCCTTTGATTCCCTTCCCTTTGATTGTATTAGCTAGCCTAGCACGCTACTGGTTAGCCTGCCGAGCTCAACACCCCCACCCCCCCACCCCCTACCATTCACAGTGTGTTTTATTTAGTGGTGGTTGTTTTTTTATCGCTTTATTATTTTATTTGGATCCCAATTATCTGCTGATCTTGCACAAGGTTAGCTCGATACTGGATAGCAAGTGCACGATAGCTAGCTAGCTTTACCTGTTGGTTTTAGCTTTATATGCCAGCGTAGCAACAACAGTATTATATGGTTGGACTTGCTAATAAGTGATTCACATTTAATAAATAAAGGTAAACAGCAATTTCAACCAATGGAACAGTGGAGGGGACAGGATGATAGCACTGATAGCACTGCTAACACCATGTTCGCAACGCTAACACTGCAGTAGTGTTGCTGGGCAAGGCCGGCAGCTGGCGTGGTAGCAGTGCTAAAGCAGCAGCAGGGATGCTGGGCGAGGTTGGCAGCTGGCGCGACAATTATACGAACACCTCAGTAGCCATGCTAATGCCTCAGTAGCAATACTAATTCTGTTTAAACAATGTTAGCGCTGTGTTATCAATGCTAACGCCTCGGTAAAGATGTTAACGCTGCAGTAGCAAAGCTATTGTCGCTATAGCAATGCAAGCACCGTAGTGGCAACGATAATGCTATGGTAACGCTGCTTGGCGAGGCCGATGGCCAGCGCCGTAGCAATGCTAATGGTGCGGTAGGGATGCTGTGTGATGCTGACAGCTGCCACAGTAGCGATGTTAGGCGAGGCCAGCGGACAGCCTGCTAACAGCGCAGTAGCCAATGCAGCGGCGGTGATGCTTCAACACACATTAACACCACAGTATGTGTTCGCACCACTTAAAGGTGTGGATACCCAACCTCATCCTACCCAATATTACATCTCCTCTCAGCTGCAGGGACACTTCTCAGACCGTCAGTACCAGAAAATGTCTCTTCTAGGCAAATAAGAGGTCTCAACAAGGTCCGTCAGTCAGTTATTCAGGTCAAAAATAAATAAATAAAGCACAGAAACATTGAGATATTCCAGACTAGGCTGGTGCTGAACTGTTCCGACACCCTGTCAACCCACATAGCGGAGTTTAGAGACTGCTGGTCTGATTGGTCTGAATTGAGAAGCGCCATAGCACATCTCTTTTTTTTCCCCCTGAAGATATTCGTGTAGTCCAACAAAAACACCATGAAATTTCCACCACAGTCATCCTGCTTCCCCTCCTTGGAGATTCTCTAGGCATCAGGACCAAACGAACGTGTTCTTCAGCAAAACACAGCACATATTTACCAGAGGCTAACCCTCTTAAACGCTAGTCTTTCAGCAGACGCATGCATATGATGAGACACCCTACGCTTGCGTCTACATCTACATTCAAAGCAGCAGATGGAAACCCTTCTGGCAAACAAGTTCTACATGCCTAACTTGAACCTTGAAGTACAGCAATGTTTAAAACACAAGCCTTCCCCAGGAACGTCTGTTTAGAGGCAATTATTGAGCCTATGGCTTGATTCCAGTTCAAAGTAGAAGAGGAAAAGAAACCAACACACGCTTCCCCCACACCCTTCCACCATATAAACAAGCTTCTATTTTCGAAGCTGACAGAGTTTCACAGTCTTCACATATTTCAAGAGTTCCTAAAGACACCTTCTATATCTGTAGCAGGACTTAATGGGGAGCTAGTCTTGTCGGGCCTAAACATGATAATGGTACACGGCCCAACCTAGGCCCTCAGCACAACACGGGCCACCCCAAGTACAAACCCTTCGATTCAATTTTCAATTCAATTCAATTTAATTTCTAATGTTGCCACAAACAGCTTTACAGAGATCCGGGTCCGAGCGAGCGGCAACCGTGGCAAGCAAACACTCCCTCGGGTCGAGAGGAAGAAACCTTGACTCAAAAGTGGTTGGTGTGGCGCAACAGATAACACCACTATTAGCCAGTGAGCTACCACAGCATGTGGGAGACTGGGGTTCAATTCCCGGTCTGGGTGACTATGCTACGCTACACCAGTAAGAGTCCTTGGGCAAGACTCCTAAAACTACATTGGCCCACCTCTGTAATACCAGTAACCTTGTAAGTCGCTCTGGATAAGAGCGTCAGCTAAAGCCATGAATGTAAATGTAAAAGGGGAACCCATCCTCCTCAGGTCGACACCGGATCATAAGAAGAAAAAGCAAAATCTAGAGGATTTATCCAGTGCAGACACAGACTCTGTGGATGGAGCCGAGGGCTAAGCATGTCCTGGGCAGTCCAATACACCTCGTGTCCAATGACCGCCGATGTCCTGCTCACTCATGCAGAACGAAATGCAATAAAACCCTCAACCCAATTTGGTCCGAGCACCTTTACATAATAATTTAATTAATGTATTAATAATATAATTGGTGCCCCCCCCCCCCCCCCCCTCGTTCCCTCCGCTGTTACCAAATAAGTAATGGGAACATGTTAAGGAATTTAATTAGACAGGCTCCATTGCATTTATTGCCTGCGGTTCCGTTCTTGACGTGATATACAGAAATGTGGCATTTGCAAAGGCTGATATCTCTAATCATTGCTCAGTGTGGCATGCACCCCCACCAGCTACAAGAGATAACGCACAAAATATGATAATATATCAACTCCCCACTGTTCCTTTCCGAAGAGGAAAGGCTGGGCAAAGGCATGCAATCCATTGGAAACAAACCCAAAGCCACAAAACAGAGAACGAGGCCTGAGAAACTTTCCATGCCTAGAGATGTTTTTTTGAAAATGGCTTGCTTTTTACTTTTTCAATATATAAATATATTTTTATTTGATAGATATTGACTAAATCTGATGCACAGCGTCGTCTACTGTTGCGTTTGTATGCCCACGTCTCTCAAATTAAATCAGGTTTTATGGCTTTCTTTCTTTTTTTGTGGTTTTTTTAATAATTAATTTCTATTTTTTTAATTTTTTACAATTTAAAATGCCACTTACCCAATTCTCATTCATGTCAACACCCCCATCACAAGCAATGCTTCCAACACTAGAAGTCTCTTTCCGAACTGTCGCTAAGGCAGCATCGCTACATTGCCAGAACACTTGGAGGAAAGTGCAGCTCCCCAGCTCCGATACAACAGCTAACAGCTACCAGACGCCTGTGCTGACCAACATACCACTAGGAGTGATGTGGGGAGGAATAACCATCAACCCACCCCTGAGAAAGTAAGGCCAATTGTGCTCACTCTGACTCTGGCTGCTGATGGCGAGCAGCATGACCCAGGATAGTGGCAGTGCCTTAGTCCACTGGAACACTCGGAGCCCTGCTATTTATGCATAATCAATTACAATCCAGGACGTCTGGAAGGCTGGTGTTTGTACTCGGCCCTGGCCTCACACAGCAGGTAAAGTAGCCCAAATCCGATTTTCTTACCCAATCCAAGGTTTTTTACACTGTTGAGTTTTTACTTTTTGACCTATATCCAACATTCATTTGAACAGTTCACAGTCCTAAAATGACCTGGATGCACAAAAGAACAAAGCTTTACGTGAGGTCTCGGGTTCACCTTGGCCGGTTAGCGTGCCGGACATTATTGTGTGAGTAAGTGGTCTAAATGTTAATTACAGTAACATCCTGACAAATGTGCCACTGATAAGCACTGTGGTTGGTGTGGAGCAACAGATGTGGTTGGTGTGGCGCAACAGATAACACCGCTACCTGCCACTGAGCTACCTCATCATGTGGGAGACTGGGGTTCGATTCCCGGTCTGGGTGACTATGCTGTGCTACACCAATAAGAGTCAGTGGGCAAGACTCCTAACACTACACTGACCCACCTCTGTAATACGAGTTACCTTGTAAGTCGCTCTGGATAAAAGCGTCTGCTAAAATGCCATAAATGTAAATGTAAATAAGCATTTCTTATATTTATATAATGTAGCTTCTACTCTGTATATACTGGTATGGGATTAGTACTTGGTATTGGTTGACGCCCTGAATTCTGATATTGGATTTGGTTTGGGTGAGAGGAAGTGGGATCAGTGTATCTCTCAGGAAAACTCAGATAGGGAGCGACAGCCGCCCTAACAGTCAGATGTCACAGGAGATCCCTGGCGGGAAGTTGGAGTATTGCTGCTGGCCCTCTGGAATAAGGCATGCTCCAACGCAAGTGCACATGTTAAAAGAAAACACACACACACACACACACACACACACACTCTCTCTCTGAAGACATACTTCAGATATTGGCAAAACAAAAAATGACGATCGCATGCAAAAGGCACAGATGCTGCTAAGCTGAAAATGCGATCCTGTGGTCCTGTGGTGTGGTTTTCCTGGCTGGATAACAGTGCCGCACGTATCCGGTAAATTCGGAGCAGTTGTGTCTGGTTTAAAGGATTGGACGATAGTCTTTCATGTCCCCTGGCATACGGACAAGCTGAGGCTGTGGACAGCCATCGTTTTCCAACATGTGCTCTAGTCCCAGAAGACTCGCTAATCCATTTCAGTGTGACCATCAGATAGTAACCACTGACAGTAGAGAAGTCATTCTCTCTCTCTCTCTGGATCTCTCTCTCCCCAGCCATCCACTCTTGTGTACAATGAAGGCAGAAGGTAGAGGAGCGTCCAGTTTGTTGACATGACTGGGGGACTGGAGGGCTTTGTATTGAATAGGATTAGCGGGAAATAAACGAGAGTTGGTCAGCGGGCAGATGAGGCCGAGCGACTCGCCTTTGTAGCTTTGCCATTGACACTACCATCCACTCTGCCTCACGCTGAGATGGCATCATCACACACACACACACATACACACTCAAGCGCACACACCCCGGCAAGCCACGGCCTACTGAATGGTCCGTTTCAATGTCAGCGATGACTCACACAGGTCCGGTAACAGTAAATGACCTATAAGTATAAACCTACCTGATCGGTGATAATATCAAGGAATTGCTGTAACCGAAGGCTGGTCACGAAGGCTCATTTCGTAATGCATGCTATCGCTAAGGAGGAATTTGCAGCCTACACAAGTACAGACGCAGGAGATTTATTACCTGGGATGTTAGATGGGCTTCTCGACAGCAGCTGTGAGCTGCAGCGATGAAAACAAAACCTAAATCTTTGTAGAAATCCCTCAGTCCCACAGTAGCCCTGTCATACACCGATGGCGGTTACTGTAAAATGGAGACCGCTTTCCTCATCATTGCGAGGCACAAATCAACATGGATGTACATATCCCCACAAAACACATGGGGATAAGCAAAGCGGGAAGGTTTTGATATGAAAGCCCTACCCCTGCCTGCTCGCCATCCTCCGCTGCCGACCTCTTGACCCTATGCCTCTGGAGGCAAGCTGCAGCTCAAGCTGCCGAGCGCTAAGCTTAACCTCCTTTGGGCCCAGAACAGAGGCGCAGGATCCGAACAGCCGTACCATGCTATACACTGCTCCGTTCGTTTCCCTCAGAGAGCCCTCCTACCCCTGAATACACTTAACCACTCGAGTTCTGGGCAAGGAAAGGCAGTAGGACGAGTAAATCTCATGATACTGACAAACACATCTGGTTGCCTATTCCAGCTTTCCTACTGGTTGCATGTTTGCGTCAATTTTTTTGGTGCTCATCAATGACGAACTCTGGAGCAATGGAGATTTTTAGCACTAAGCCGTTATCAGTAGCTATAGTGAATCACCATAACGAGACTAATGCTAATTACCATCACATATGTAGAGGGAAGAGCCGATTGTGCTCTCTCTGACTCTGGATGCTGATGGCAAAGCAGCATTGCTCGGGATTCAAACTTGCAACCCTCCTCCAGCCATACTGGTGGCACAATAGAGTTTGTGCAAGCAATGCTGCACAGTGGAATAGTGCTCCTCCCTCTAGATTCAGAGTCATAAGATCAAGGAATTACTGTAACCGAAGGCTGGTCACGAAGGCTCATTTCGTAATGCATGCTATCGCTAAGGAGGAATTTGCAGCCTAGACAGGAGAGTGATTCGTCAAAGCGTGGGCGATGTTTGAGGTTTAATGAGGTTTAAATACTTTATTTGGTTTGACAGACAGTTTAATTACCATCACATATGTATCTCAAACCAAGAAAGCTTTCAGAGAGAACTGCTCATAAGCTGGTAGATCCCCATATAACTGCCAAGAACCTGGATTAACAGTTTAGCTGAATCTAGAGGGTGGAGCACTATTCCACTGTGCAGCATTGCTTGAACAAACTCCATGGAAGAGTCATAATTACAAATTACCTTAACTGTGACCTTGTCACTCAGCGGTCTATTGTGCCACCAGCATGGCCAGAGGAGGGTTGCAAGTTCGAATCCCGAACAATGCCGCTTTGCCATCAGCGTCCAGAGTCAGAGAGAGCACAATCGGCTATTCTCCCTCCAAGTCGGTAGATGCTGCTGTCTTTTAAAGTGATGTTGGCCAGGAGAGGCGTCTGTTAGCTGGTGTGGCGTAGCTGGGGGTAGCAAGGAAACGATGCAAGGAAAGGCTGGCAGCAAGTGTAACAGTGGTCCTAACACCACAAAAGCGATGCTGGGCAAGGCCGGTGGGCTAGCAGGGCTAGCGCTGCGGTAATGATGCACCGCAAGACAAGCAGCTGGCGCTGTAGCAATGCTAACACCATGGTAGCGATGCTGGTCAACCAGCAGTTGGTGCAATAGGGATGCTAAAGGTACCTCTTTCTTTTACAATAATATTTCAAGCAAGGAGACTCAACCTCAGCTTTCCTAAGATACCATCTCCTCTCAGCTGCACAGCTTTGTGGGAAACGAAGTCCTCAAATCATCAGTACGAGAAACCGTCTCTTCTAGGAAAACGAGGCAGTTCTTGTGGATACGTGTTAACAAGGTCTGTCGGTCAGTCAGTGCCTCACTCACCCTTATCTCAGCAGTGGTCACTTAAATGATGGTCCCTTCCCAGGTAAAACCAGGCCAGCTGAAATAGGGCTTAACACTGAGCACGTTGCCTTTCCACCGTTTTCTTTGTCATCTCGACACACATGTACACACACACGACCCATTGACTGCAGCAGTCAGAAAGGAAGCAGCGCGCTGGCCGCTCACCTTTAAAGGTCAAGGCAAAAAGCCCTTCTCACGGACTCTCTCTGAACAGGAGTCAGGGGTGAGCGGAGTGGGCTCTTTGGGGAGAAGAAGCTTTAAAATAGCGATTGAGGTTTGAGGGAGGGAGACCTGTGGTTTACATCCCGTTGAGTTTGGGCTCAAACGTCCTTAAAAAGAGGCTTTTAGAACAAGGTGTCTCGGCCTGAACACGAAACACAAATCACTGATGCTTGGGTACGGGGGGATGGGGGGGTCGAGTGGTCGGCAACAGGAAACCTGACTACAAAAACAAAGGAAGCTGGTTAGTGGTTTCAGGATGCTGGCACGAGTCACATCCAGTAGGAGGCGCTGAGGCGGGATGAAGACCTGAGCTGAGTGGTGCACCGTTCTATTGTGCAGCACTGCTTGGAATAGTCACTTAAATTATAGCACTTACCCCGGCAACATTTGATTATCCTAATCTACACCTAAACCTAATCCTAACCTGCACCTTAATCCACACCATAATCTACACCTAAACCTAATCCTAACCTGCACCTTAATCCACACCATAATCTACACCTAAACCTAATCCTAACCTGCACCATAATCCACACCATAATCTACACCTAAACCTAATCCTAACCTGCACCTTAATCCACTCCTTAACCTACACCTAAACCTAACCTACACCTTAATCCACACCTAAATCTAATCCTAACCTACACCTTAATCTACAACCTAAACATAATCCTAACCTAACCTTAATTTACACCTAACCTTAATTTACACCTCAATCTATACCTAAACTTAACCTTAATTTACACCTCAATCTACACCTAAATCTAACACTTACACCTTAATCCACACCTAAACCTAATCTTATCCTACACCATAATCTAATCCTAAAATACACCTAGACCTAAGCTCAATCTACACCTAAACCTAACCTCAATCTACACCTAAACCTAACCTCAATCTATACCTAAACCGAACCTCAATCTACTCCTAAACCTAGCCTCAATCTACACCTAAATCTAACCTCAATCTATACCTAAATCTAACCTCAATCTACACCTAAACCTAACCTTAATCTACACATTAATCTACACCTAAACCTAACCTCAATCGACACCTAAACCTAACCTCAATCGACACCTAAACCTAACCTCAATCGACACATTAATCTACACCTAAACCTCAATCTACACTTTAATCTACACCTAAACCTCAATCTACACTTTAATTGTCCACCTAAATCTAAATCAGATTTTCTTAACACGTCCATGTGGGGCCTGTATGGGTAGCCCAGGACTGTACCCTGCACATGCGGCCTGGATGGGATGTCAGTTACAACCGATGTCTTTTGTCCCTTTTTAACACCAGAACCGACATTAACAAAGTTCTTAATGCTAATTCTGAGCCCCTGATTGGATACAGAGTGTAAATCAAGTGGAAATGGAAATTCACTACATAGCTAATTAAGCAATTACGTACCGAACTGCGTACTTACGTTTAAATAGCATAGCTAAACCACAACAATAACTCCAGGCTTCTAAGGGCTAATTAAGGTTCTGCATAAAACCCCTCTCTCTGTATCACTCCCGCTCTCCCCATGCGGCCCATTCATAACCTACTGCAGTTCAAAATGCAGGTGTTTATCCTAGTCAACTGTAGCGCTCCTGTACGGCACCTAGATGTTGAATGGCGGCCTGCGGCGTGAGCCCCCCATACAGAGCAGAATCCCTTTCAGCAATGCCTCTGAATGAGTCACAGCCATAGAAACGTTTTCACCTGCTCCATATCTAGCCGTCTAACCCGGCGTATCTGTAATTCAGCGTCGGAGGGGAAGAGACGGCCGGCCGCGCACCGCCGTAAAAAACGGGGCAATTTCTACCCAGAGTGTGGAACGCCATCTCACACGGTGGTTTTCACAGCTGGAGCGAGCTCGTGACGGACAGGGGCCGGTGCGGAAAAAAATACACACAGCTTCGCCCCGCCAGCAACATCCAGTGGCAAGGGGAAACACACGCAGGACCCGGGCTATTCAATAATACATGAAGCAAAGAGAATCAAATCAATTAGGTATTGCCGTGGTATGAATAAATGCTGCATAATTGATGGCGGCTCTCCTGCATTATGCATCTCTGTCGGCGGATCTCCGTGTACAGTTATGAGGTGTGGAGCATGGAAAATGCCACTGCGCGAATCAAGCGGCGTCAACACGCGCGCAGTGAATGGAGGCTCGAGCTTAAGCCTACAGGGCACTGTTTCAATGAAAGGGGTGTAAAGGGTACAGTTCCGATGCCAAATAGTGCCGTTAACCCAAATGTCACTGTTTAGGCATTGAATTCCTCAGTTTTGCATAGAAGCTACAAAGGCTAATGTAGCTAATAAGCAATGGATGCCAAAACACTACTGATTAGCATCGTGCTAAGAGCAAAAATCATCACACGCCGACCTCAAAACCCATCGGACTGTTAATAAAACCTTAATCTACACCTAAACCTAATCTTATCTTAATGTTAGCCTGCACCCTAATCTACATTATAAACCTAATCTTAACTTAACTTGAGCCTACACCCTAATCTACACCTAAACCTAATCTTAATTTAACTTTAGCCTACACCTTAATCTACACCTAAATCTAATCTTAATTTAACTTTAGCCTACACCTTAATCTACACCTAAATCTAATCTTAACTTTAGCCTACACCTTAATCTACACCATAAATCTAATCTTAATTTAACTTTAGCCTACACCTTAATCTACACCTAAATCTAATCTTAATTTAACTTTAGCCTACACCTTAATCTACACCTAATCTTAATTCAACTTTAGCCTACACCCTAATCTACACCATAAATCTAATCTTAATTTAACTTTAGCCTACACCTTAATCTACACCATAAACCTAATCTTAGCTTAACTTGAGCCTACACCTTAATCTACAGCTAAACCTAATCTTAATTTAACGTTAGCCTACACCTTAATCTACAGCTAAACCTAATCTTAATTCAACTTTAGCCTACACCCTAATCTACACCATAAATCTAATCTTAATTTAACTTTAGCCTACACCTTAATCTACACCATAAACCTAATCTTATCTTAACTTGAGCCTACACCTTAATCTACACCATAAACCTAATCTTATCTTAACTTGAGCCTACACCTTAATCTACACCATAAACCTAATCTTAACTTAACTTTAGCCTACACCTTAATCTACACCTAAACCTAATCTTAATTTAACTTTAGCCTACACCTTAATCTACAGCTAAACCTAATCTTAACTTAACTTGAGCCTACACCCTAATTGACACCTAAACCTAATCTTAATCTACACCTAAACCTAATCTTATCTTAACTTTAGCCTACATCTTAATCTACACCATAAACCTAATCTTAATTTAACTTTAGCCTACACCTTAATCTACAGCTAAACCTAATCTTAATTCAACTTTAGCCTACACCTTAATCTACACCTAAACCTAATCTTAACTTCAGCCTACACCTTAATCTACACCATAAATCTAATCTTAATTTAACTTTAGCCTACACCTTAATCTACACCATAAATCTAATCTTAATTTAACTTTAGCCTACACCTTAATCTACACCATAAATCTAATCTTAATTTAACTTTAGCCTACACCTTAATCTACACCTAAATCTAATCTTAACTTTAGCCTACACCTTAATCTACACCATAAATCTAATCTTAATTTAACTTTAGCCTACACCTTAATCTACACCTAAACCTAATCTTAACTTCAGCCTACACCTTAATCTACACCATAAATCTAATCTTAATTTAACTTTAGCCTACACCTTAATCTACACCATAAATCTAATCTTAATTTAACTTTAGCCTACACCCTAATCTACATCTAAACCTAATCTTAATCAGGTCTAGTTGAGGAGCGTGTGATCATGTAGGCACAGTGCTAATACGTAGGGCATTAGCTTCCACTGCTTGCTAGCTATATGTAGATCAGCTTCATCTGGGAGTATTGTGTGTAATATGTGTAATAATAATTGATATTATTATTAATAACAGCAGTACTTTGCTGAAGCTAGCATTCCGGCCTATAATAAAGTATGTGTGCATAATGCTAATCACTGGAGCATTAGCCTGCACTGCTTCCTAGCTATATGAACACTGTAGCTTCGATGCACAACCACAGAAGCAAAGTTCCAAAGTTCAGACACCAAACATGCCTTGGATGATTAATGACATTTGGTGCAGGAAGGAAAATGTGAAAATATGTAAATTTGTCATCAGACCACTTCTTTAATTTAGACGACAGGAATATTAAATAAATGGGGGGGGGGATGCAGCGTGAAGGGAACGTGTCCAGAGCCGAATGATGCCTTCTGAACAGCAGGGAGGGTAGAAAGGAGATGGCCTTCTCAGTGTGCGAGTGAGCGAGCAAGGTTTCTGAAGCACTTCTCTCTCTCTCTTTTTTAAAGGGAGACTAGACAGATGGCAGACATTAAAAGGAGGAGCCATGTGACATCTCTCAACAGCACCACTGAGACAGAGATAATTAAAATATATTTAATCAAGTTACTCTAATTAAAAATGCAGATGGACACACACCCCGCCGCCCTCCAGTCTCAACTGCCCACCTTTGGTAAAACTTACATAAACTGAGCTGCCGGTTTATTAGGTAACCTGTATTTACATCATTGGCCAATTATCAGAAACGCTTGCGCTCTGTAAGTGCACACCTGCACATACCATGAGGGCAAATTGTACGCACCAACTGATGGGATGCGGTCAGTAATTATATGCTTATGTGCACTTATTACACAATGTGCCGTACACTATGCAGACTAGGTGTCTGTGGGGAGCCTTCAGAAGCTTCAGATGAAATCATCACGCTTATTGGATTTAAACTCTTCAAGCATACGCAAACCTCTTATGTTTGATTTGATACTACTGATGTGTTTATTTTATAATTATGACTTACATATCTCGTAGCGACAACATACTGAAGATTTTTGTTTGTTTTTTGCTTTTTAGCAATACGCCTCCATACGATGGGGTAAGGGTAAGTTGTTACACTGTGTTGAAACTAACCCCCCGGTGTGGAGGCTGCACTTTAGCCTGGCTAGATCTCACTGTGAGTTGTTTACATACTTCATGGTACTTCAATGGTGCTATATTGCAATATAATGCTATAATATATAATTGCTATAATGCAATAATGGTGCTATATATATGTGTGTGTATATATATATATATATATATATATATATATATATATATATATATATATATATATATATATACACACACACACACACACACACACATACATACATACAGTTTTTAGTCAGCCACTGATTGTTCTCCTGCTTAGAAACATGAGCGATGTCTGTAATTTCCATCAAAGGTACACTTCAACTATGAGAGACATACTTATTTTCCACCATAATTTACATATTAATCCTTTATAAAAAAATAATAAATCCTACAATGTGATTTCCTGCATTTGTTTTTCTCATTTTGTCTCTCATATTTGAAGTGTACCTATGATGAAAATTGTGGTTGGTGTGGCGCAACAGATAACACCACTACCTGCCACTGAGCTACCACACCATGTGGGAGACTGGGGTTCGATTCCCAGTCTGGGTGACTATGCTGCGCTACACCAATAAGGGTCCTTGGTCAAGACTCCTAACACTCCATTGGCCCACTGCTGTAATACCAGTAACCATGTAAGTCGCTCTGGATAAGAGCGTCAGCTGAATGCAGTAAATGTAAATGTAAAACTACAGACCTCTCTCATCTTGCTAAGTAGGAGAACTTACACAATCAGTGGCTGACTACATACTTTTTGGCCCCACTGTAAATACACAATAATAAAATAATTAATGTAATAAAGTTACTTTTATTAGTGAATAATGTTGCAGACAACGCTATAACAATACAGGAATATTGCTGAAATGAGGATTAACGCAAACCTTCTTCACTTCATAAAATATCCCAGGTACATTTCTCCAGATTTTCCATGAGCTCAAGAATTTCTCAAGTATGGAGGTGCTCGAGGAGGCATTTGGTTCTGATGTGCATAGCACAGATACCTCAGATCATTCAAGTCTGTGGCAGACCTCAATCAAATCCAGTCAAAACCTCCAGTCAAAGCAATGTTTTATAATGTGTTTTAACATGAACTAGAAAATCCAATCTGAAGTGTCCTCTCATGTGGAAGCCTCGCTCATTTCAAAGCTTTCAGGGAAATACCGGACATAGCAGGGTCACAATTTCAGCGCTTTTAATTCATTAAATAAATAAATAAACTACTAAAATAATAAGAAGAACAATAATAATAAAATATTTGCATAGCATAGGCTAGGCCACGTCATGCCACAAATGCGCTGAGGGAGGAAAAGTGGTCTCCTAGTGATTACTTTAACATTACCATTAATGGCAACTAAATAAATCCCACTGAGCTCCTGGAATAACTATAGCATTCATAATATGGGTATTGTTCAAGCCTGGGTAGTACGGCTGCCTGGCAGCTATGTTCATACAATTTCACACAGCTGTGACTATTCACTCATTTCTGTATCTGCGCAGTAAAAATGCCTGTGTAACTGCAGCACTCTAATAGCACAGTGGACTAATGGAGTCTTTGTAGGCTTTGTAGCCGAGTGAGAACGTTCACCTTGAGGTTACAATCAAACAACCTCAGCTAGTTCTGATCCGTACGGACTTTTATTAATATCTCATATCCAGCTTGTTCTCAGTATGCTGCCATAGCTTCTATCAGCAGGTGAACTGTGATCCTGTGCTGACTGGCTGGCTGGCGGACCACGTTCCTGTAGAGGGTCTTATTTCCCAGTTGAACTCATCACTCGTTAATAAAACCACTGACCTGCCAGTTTACACGCTCATACCCCGTACCTCCACAAACCTGCCATTTTTACAGAAACACCTACCATGGAGGTGCACTTACATACCATAGGCTGAAGGCCAGTTCATCAGCCCCCTTCTGTAAAGGGTTGCCACCAGTCCTGGACCTCCCGGGATCCCCAATAATAAGAGCGGGACTTATTAGTAACTAGTAAGTTGATTGGCTCTTTTTGTCGAAGGGCGGGACTTCTTACTAAGTAGCAAGATGATTGGCTATTTGTGTTGAAGGGTTGGACTTATTAGTAACTAGTAAGTTGACTGGCTCTTTTTGTTGAAGGGCGGGACTTATTAGTAACTAGTAAGTTGACTGGCTCTTTCTGTTGAAGGCCGGGACTTCTTACTAAGTAGCAAACTGATTAGCTCTTTTTGTTGAAGGACGGGACTTATTAGTAACTAGCAAGATGATTGGTTCTTTTTTTGAAGGGTGAGACATATTCATGACTCACAAGCTGATTGGCTATTTGTTGAAGGCCGGACTTATTCATAACTAGCAAGCTGATTGGTTCTTTCTGTTGAAGGGCGGGACTTATTAGTAACAAGCAAACTGATTAGCTCTTTTTGTTGAAGGACGGGACTTATTCATAACTAGCAAGATGATTGGTTCTTTTTTTGAAGGGTGGGACATATTCGCAACTCACAAGCTGATTGGCTCTTTGTTGAAGGGCGGGACTTATTTGTAACAAGCAAGCTGATTGTCTCTTTTCCATATGAGATGCCGACACCTAACAGACATAACCCCACTCTCCACACAGACACCACAGTGACGGAGGCCGTGATCGATGTGTTGCTTAATGGCTCTTGTGGCTCAGTGTTTACAAACATACAGATTTTATCCACGCGCTCCGTTACTACTGCAAGCAGTGAGAAACACGGACTATGATGTCATCAACTAATCCACTATTAAATTAGTTGCCAGCTCATTTGGTCATCGGTTTTGTCGACTAAGTCGATTAATCGTTGCCCCCCTGTTGGCGATAGGCCTATAATTAGAAAAAACGGTCTACATTAGCTCTTCTGTTTCATTTACAATTACGCATTAGCCGTCTCTCTAACCCTTCATTAGTAATCAGTTTCTGACCACAGGTCTTGTTTAGACAGTGTCATGGATCACTCTCCACCCAGGAGGGAAACTGATATGCTTAAAACCACTGCTGGGCCTGATGATGCACTCGTACCACTGCCGTGTTGGTGTGACAGCTGTGCTGAGAATGCAGCTCCATTCAAATAATAGTCAGTCATTAATGACCCCTTCCATGAAGGGATGGTGTAGGAAGTGGCTGGTAGGGCTTGTTAATGCGTAGGATCAGGTGTGTTGTGTTACTGTCACGCAAAAACCTTTTCACACAGAAGTGTATTTCACTGTTTGAATAATATGAATCTGGCAGTTTTATTTTTTTGATGGATCGGCCAATAGAAATGCTTCAATTTCTTTTACAGAGGATTTGTTCACTTATTTCACCAGACCTGCCTCAATAATTACGGTACCAATTTATTATACAATACATAAATATGACCTCAGCAATTTTTGCTGACCTCCTTATTGCCGATTGTTTTGTCGTGCAATGACCAATGCCTAAATAACGGTGCCTCCATACACACAGAGCACACTGCAACAGGGGAAGACGTAGGGCTGGACGATATAAAAATATTACATTACGATATTTAAAGATTTTGTTTTCACATACCACAACATTTATCACAATACATGCAAATCACAGACTAATCATGTTGCCCAGCTCTAGAAAGATGTGTTAGGCAGGACTAGGTGTTTTAAAACAATCCCTGCCAAAATATTAATAATAATAATAAAAAAAAATAATAAAAAATTTTTTATATATATATATATATATATATATATATATATATATATATATATAGCTGAGGACCTTGCACTTTTCTCAGAGCATGGCTGGCTTCGCATGTATCGGAGGAGACCCTCCTAGTGTCAAGAGCATTGCTAGTGCTAGGGGAGGCTACAAACAGGTGCAGACAAACAAAATATGAAAGTGAAAAAAAGTGGCTTGCATTTTAAAAGGATGTAATTACATCATTACGCAGCAATAAGTGGTTTTAAAATGACAATAACATGGATGATTGCAATTACATCTGGGACCACATATAGCCCAAATTGTTACTGTAAAAAGTCTCATATTAACAACATATACTAATAATAACAATAAATATCTTACCCTCGCAACTTTACAGCAGAAGAAAACTTTCCTCACTTTCAATGGAGTTTAAATGAATTTTAGTCATTTTGGAGCATTTCTATTGGTCCTTTAGCCATAGACAAACTATCACCCCAAATAAAGAAAGAACATAAAAACGGCACCAAAGTATTGAATAGAAAATATGTACTGCTGCAGTTCAATATAAAACATATCTTCATATTTGTCATTTTTCAGTTTTCCTCATAGTCTGAACCCTGTTGCTGTTTCTGTACACTGTGAAAAACCTTTTGAATAACTGGACCAATAGATATGCTCTAAACGTCTTGGACTAAAGCTCATATTGTACATTCAATTCATCCATTTAAATCTCAGACCATTTTTTGCCTTCTCCTGTTAAGTCCTGTTAGCTGGGCAATATGATGCTATTGTATTGTATCGTGACAAATTAAAGCGCAGTGTACACCGCACAGCAAAATGTGTCCTCCGCATTTAACCCATCTGTGGTAGTGAACACACACACACAAACACACACACTAGTGAACTAGGGGCAGTGAGTACACACACACCCAGAGCGGTGGGCAGCCAACTCCAGCGCCCGGGGAGCAGAGAGGGTAAAGGGCCTTGCTCAAGGGCCTTGCTCAAGGGCCCAACAGTGGCAGCTTGCCGAGCCCGGGAATCGAACCCACAACCTTATGTTATGGTGTTAACAGTAAGCTTTTCTATTCATGGAGGAGACTGTTAGTGCTTAATAAACACTGATCAGCTGCGGTGTGATTAGACTGGTTTAATTAGATGAAGTGCAGCGTTAAAAATATAACGGTACTCCGTACAGGAGAGTATCCGAATAGTAGCTTACAAAAATCTGTCCTGTTTTATTCTGTGATCACATGTATCGTGATAAATATCGTGTATTAGGTCATTAAGTATCGCGACACAGTATTTTTACCATATCGTCCAGCCCTAGACACTAGACTAGTCTTTCACTGGACAGCGAGATATATATACCCATATAGGATATTATGGCCATATGTTACTACTGACTGTGTAATCACCGGGAATAGCCCAGCAGTTTGATCAGCTGACCAGTGATGCCTTATGTATCGTCATTTTCTGATCCGTCCATATTTACATATTTAATCACCAGGCTGTTCAAGCTCTGGAGTCAAGTCCTGGAGGACTGCAGCACTGCAGAGATGACCTGCTCGGACGCACCTGAGCTGGCTTGGCGGAGTGGTTAACACCACTACATGCCAGTGAGCCAACACACCATGACTCCCAGTCTGGGGGACTATGCTGTCATGCCATGAGCACCATAACTTACTGGTGGAGCTGCCAGATCACCCAGCTGTCCAGAGGTCAGCCCCTCCAGGACTGGAGTCTGCAGCCTAGCTTACACCTCCCCTACAGCCCTGCAGCACCTGAAGTAACACAGTAAACACAGAGGTTTCAGCACACGAATGAGGAAGGACTGGCGTCTCTCTCCACCACTGAATTGATGCTAACGGCTTTAGCCACCGTGCTACTTCCACTCGCCCTGGATAAACCATTAAACTGTGCACCGTCACTCAATCAGACTCAAGCATCTTAACGTAATTTCACCCCGAAATCAAGCTGTCTGTTGTCACATTGAATTACGGGGCTAATAAACGGCTGAATTTCACCACAGAGTGGAGAAAACAGCACACATTGCCTGAGCAGACGGCAAGTACTCACCGTCCGTGTAGGCGGTGCACCGCGGCTGGCGAAGCATCATGGGAAATGTAGTTTTTATGCGCTCAAAAGACAATCGCGTTAACTGACAGCAATGAAAACAAAAACTACACGTCCCACTACACGTCCCACATCCCACATTAACGATCGCTCACACGTGGTTTTGGCCATGCGTTCGTAATGTTTATCTGTCCTGTGACGGTTTTATTCATTTTAATGACGTTTTATTTAATCAAAATTAGAATAAAAATAGTAAAAAAATAAAAAAAAATTAATAAAAAATATATTTTATGCAGATTAGCCAAATAAGCTTGGCTAGCAATCAGGCAACACTAATGTGGGGCTTCGGGTGTCTAAAATGTGCAACAGCTTGGAGCAAAGATGGAAATTCAAAAGGCAAAACTGTGGTCTGTGGATTTTTAATACTGAGGTCAACCAGCGCAGGCTCCCCCTAAACCCACCGCACCCCACCCCATCCCGAGGGCCGTGTCTTTCTCTCATTACAGGGCAATTAATTAAACACTCAGTTAAACAGACAGACTGAAGTCGTTTTGTACCAATTATGAAAGGATGGGGGGGAAAAAGAGTAACCAAGAGCGTGTCAGCATCTGCGAGCTTTATGAAGCCTTTAATTTGAGCTGTAAATTTCGCCTCAGCCTGAGCCAGAAACAAAGTTTTCACTGGGACACGCGCTTCTCCGTAGGCCGCTTAGTGCTGGACTTCTGTCAGGAGCTCTCATAAATGCCATGTTCTGTTTGAACGGGATGGGTGAGGCTTGACGTGAGGGAAGACGCTGATTTACGGCCATCCAGATGTCTGATAACAGATACAACATCTGGATAGGACAGGCCTCGCCATAATAAAGCTGCAGTCTTGTCGCCAGTAGTTACCACCACCGCCACCCCACCCAGACACCTTTCTCCGCTCTGTACAGATTAATTCAACTTTAAAGCATTCATTCGAGCGGGTCATAGAGGAGACCAAATATACGACGTGCTTTAAATGGATTCCTGGAAGCTACGGTTTTGGACAAAGAGTGCTGTACAGGCATTCTTCTTTAATATGATCGTAAATCCCTGATTGATCCTTGGCAAAGGACGCTTGGTATTAATGTGAGAGCTGAATAATTGATTTAAGTTGTATTATTTAATGACCAGAAAATAGGAAGAAAAAAAAAAAAGTAGGACTAGGCCTAAAGCAGGGTGGGAAACTGAGGGCCAGCACAGTCCAGCACAGTCCAGCACAGTCTAGCACCGTTTGTTTTCGATTTCTCTGCTCTGATGAAACCGCTAAACCTGAGAATTACCTGCTAAGTTGTATCAGTTGTAAAAGGCATTTCATAACACGGGTGCCATTTGCGTCCGCAACGTCTGATGAGATGCATTAAACATGTGCCTAAATGTGTTTCCAAAGCTCAACGCTATTAATAAGATGATATATGAGAAAACATATACTATTTCTTAAAGACTCATACTATTTCTATTCATTCCTCATTCGTACATTTTACATTTACATTTAAGGCATTTAGCAGACGCTCTTATCCATATCTTATTCATATTTATATTTATATCTTATTCAGACTATCCTTAGACTTATCTGTCTCATAAATGTACATATCAAAGAATTTCCACAGATCCCCCCTGTCTTTGTATATTCTGTATTTTGTGTATAGTTTGTTTGTATTTTGTATTTATTTAATATAATGTTTAGATAACTATATTTTAATATGTTTAGTATGTATATAGTTTTGTCCTCCTGTAGAGCATCAACCTGAGCCTTACCACAAGCATTTCAATGCATAAATGTCCTGACATGTTGTGCAAATGACAAATAAACCTGAAACTTATCCAGAGCGACTTACAAAAGTGCTTTGCTGTTTAGCCAAGAAAAACCTCAGCTAGTTAGAATAGACTAATCATTCAAAGATCCTCTAAGTTTAGACTCTACTAAACACCAGTCAGTAAGTCCTCTCAGAAGAGGAGGGTCTTCAGTCTGGGTTTGAAGACAGCGAGCGCTGGACTTTGAGAGAAATCTGGAGTGACCAGTGAGTTCTCAAAGGAGATGGCGAGATCGTTTTTAAGTCCAGCAGTTTCCGGGATGTACAGCATGTACTGTCTTGCTGGGGTTAGGTTTGAGGTGGTGAGCCGAACCATTTTCATCTACAATATTATTCGATTTTAGGATTTGTGTGCGTCCCTCAGTTTGACTTACCACCCCGTCACACTACCATATACAGTAGTGTACACTACAGTACACACTACAGTACCAATAATGTACTGTTGCTTTAAATGACAGGGGCCGTGGATCAGGTATCCAGTAGCTATCTGTTCTGCTCATAGATGATCACACATCCATTAAGAGCTAACGCTAGCTAGACCCTTAAATGTGACAGTGGTGTCCTGTTAGGCAGGGGGGCGCTTCAGTGTAGATAAGCTTAGCAAACATCAGACTCCCGCTCCACTAACTGTCACAGCTATGTGTAATATATATGTTATAATACATATGTTAAACTGGAAAAGCTCAGGATGTCTTAGTGCTGGTTGATGCTTGACACTGGCTCAAAGTCACACACTTGCTGCCATATCTACGCCGGCTAATCTTGCTAACGCAGGACCGCGCTTTCGGCGCTGCCGCTATCGCTACCGGATGTACGTCCCTGGGCAGTTCTATTACATCATTTGTTTGTTGGGTTTTTTGTTGTTAGAGAGGGTTTCATCAAGCTCGACCCAACACCTGACACACACACACACACATACTTAATAAGACAGGGAAATTTTGGGATTTTCCCCAATTTTCTCTGGGATTTAGTGCACTTGTGCTGGGAGGGTGGAGGCTAGCAACTTATCTTTATGTATTTATTTATTTATTAATTTATATATTTTACACTATTAATGTACATTTTCAAAAAAAAATTATATATATTGATTGCCATGTGTGCTAGGTCAGGATATTGCCACCCCGTCACCGTACTGTGAATATGGCTCCTCTATCTGAATAAGAAGGATACTACTAATCAGGATTTTAGGCCTGATTGGTGGGAAAATGGTGGGAAGTATATAGTTTCTGGAGAATGAACATACAGATATCTTTTAAATTAAGCTCTTAATTAAAATGTGGATAATTGCAATGAGGAAACTGCACGGGGTTTCGTAGAATTACTGAACTACTCATCCCTCCAGGACCTCCAGGAGTCCCCCAGCCTTGGCCTACAGCATGAACGGCAGCTTGGAAAGGCTTCACAGGCCTCAGGTATTCTCTGCTGCTCGATCCTGCATTTCTGTCAGCGTTGCATTAAAGTAATCACGAGTTTGTTCGGGATGACAAGGTCGCCTCTGTTAGAACGGCATCATAAATAAAAGTGAATTATCAGCCAGTGCTGTATTATCTCTGGCTTATCAAGGACTCTGATCCGCAGCTCATTATATTAGTCATACATTGCCCATCTGCTTCAGGACCGTTCTCCCTTTTCTCTCTATACTGTTTACACGATAAATACAAACAAATGCACCGGCTATGTAAACAGCGGAGAGTCCGGAGCCTCATTAACAGGAATAACGAAAGCCATAGCTCTGAACAGGAGGAAGGGAAATAAAGCTCCTGTTAATAATAAAGGCTTTCTTCCAGGTCTAATCCTCGATACTGTATACGCTCTCAAAAACCTGCAGGTTTACAATGGAAAGTGTCCAAGAGTTCAGGCGCAGACGGTTATATGTCATACACTGATGTTTGGCAACTGTTTTCCGTGTCTTTGAAAGGATCCGGGCCTTTCTGATTGGTCAAAAAGACCAGGCAAGATGCCACATCACTCATCAAGTGATTGAGGAGGTTGAGGAGTGAGGGACATGGTCAGGAGATGTCATGAACAACACAGTCTCTGGCATTGAGGACATGCTGGAGATGTAGGAGACGTGTAGACAGGTGCTGAGGTGGGCTGTATCTCGTATAAGTTGGTCATCAAGGCCTGAGGACGACCTTCAGATGAGCCGTCAGTTCAGATCTGATTTTTCGGAATATCTGAAGCCTATGAAGGTATATCTCCAGCTCCCTGTCTCTGAAGAAGCTCCCAAGTGGTGCAGCAGTCTAAGCGTGGCCAGGTTCAATCTCAGGTGATGCCACAGACATCTGTGGCTGGGAGTCCCAGAGAGCCTAATTGGCCTCTCTGGCTCTCTCTGGGTAGGTAGAGATGGCCCTTCCCAACTGGAAACCTTCCCCCACCACCATGAGCCCATCCCGAGCTTATCCTGAGCTTACCCCATCGCTTAAAGGTGCAACACTAAGTGCCATTTTTTCATTAAAATAGCAGCTTCAAACCATGTTGATGCTCCATTGACTGCAATATGGAGAATAGCGCCGCTGTTGTTGCTACTCTGGGAGTATGAAACTTGGGAGAAGCTGAACTGCATAACCCGAGAATATATGTATATGTAATATACGACTTGTAATATTACTCCACCACGTTAGTCCTCAGCTCGTCCAGAAAAGCGTGTCCTTCAGTGACGGCTCAAATCATACTGTAGGGGGAGCCCAGTAGCAAAAAATGGCAATTTTCCATAGTGTTGCTGGATAGCTGGTTCAGACCTACTGGTTCATACCTAGGAGCCTGTGTTTACGTTGGAACCCGTGTCCTTGTCTGTACTGTGCAAGAAATCGCAGCTTCCAGCTACGTAGCTCAACAGCTTTGCGCTAAAGCACTACCCTGGCTCTGGCATCAAAGTATGCAAACGCTGGGAACGGTGACGCAAGAGGTGTGAAGCAATGCCGATGTGCCGATGCCGATGCTGCAGCACATGCTTATAGAGAGATGCCATCCAGCATGGGTGTCTGTCCGCTAACATAATAGGGTTACAGAATTAGCATTTAGCGTTCTCCTCCAAAAGCTTTTAGCTGGTCCAGGTCCAGGTTTGAAAAGATGGTAGCTTGTTTCATGTGACTCAGAGGAAGCTGATGCTAGCCTAGCATTAGTGTACTAATTTGCAGAGGAAACCTGTCTGAGAATGCCACTGGAAGGGCTTATTAGCCTGTTCGCTAAGTCTGTAATATTGTGGTGGATGAAAAGTGCTAGCGTGAAGGCTTTAAAGGCTCACTCTCACAGACGGTTCTTTATGAAACCAAAACTGGATCTTCTATGGCCCAAGTTTTCAAATCTGGACCTTAAGTCCAGTTTCCAATCCTGTATTTTGCTCTTGCTAGAAGTTAATGGAACAGTTAAAGCAACACTATGTAGATTTTTACATCAAAATAGCAGCTTTAAAATCATTGTGCGTCTCTTGCAATTACACAGCTAGTGTCACACCTACCCCACGGATTACAAAGTCCAGGACCAGGAACTGGATTCAAGGTCCAGATTTGAAGACCTCTGTTCTATGGTATCGCCCAAAGAACCTTTTGCAGCACCTTTAATTGTAGGAGTGAAGTCACAGTCAGTGAGTCAGGGTACATATCTACATCTGCATCTAAGCTCATTAATGGTAGCTGTTAGCATTCTTTATTAATATGGCAAGCAATGTGGATATGGGAGTGAATATGGGAGGCTACTCCCATCCGAACAATCTGATTTAAGCAACAAATCTGATCGCTACCAAAAAACAACACGTGAGCGATTCTCTCTGACGGCCAGTGTTGAAGGCCTTCGGATTTGGCTCCTGCTTATGGATTCCCAGATTTTACTTTTCACCCACTCCACACATGTGCTTGGAGAGCAGCTGTTGCCCTGGCCCAGGTTTTCTTACAGCGCTGCAGAAAGAACGAACAGGCCATTCTTCACATGGAGGCTGAAAAGGTTCCAAACACTGAAAAGGTCAAACCCACACAGCATCGGAGAGGTGGTCAATGTGGCTCTTGGATATCGATAAAATGCTTCTGCTCACTGCATTGTGCCTCAGCGCGTTCGTTTGACCTCTATTTATCATGTCAATTTGAGAGTTGGGGCTTTTTTCTTTTTTTAACAAGAACCAGAGGAATGTGAACCTTTAACATAACAACAGGTTCAAGACAGAACCATGAGTGAAGATGAAGGTGGACAGTTGGCGCTAACCTGCAAAGCTCTGGGCCAAGACCTCCACAAAAATTCCTTGTATTACTCTGCCTCTTGACCTCTTGACCTTGTTTTTGTTTTTTTTTTAATCCACAAAAAAAAAAAATAATAAATCCTTGGAGTAGATGCTGATTGCAAGGTAATGCACACCTTGACCAAGGCCTCAGTGAGTGGGTGAATGTTTTGCGGTGGTCCGTGCATCATGTCTCGCAGAAGTGTCCTCTAAACATGCATTGTGTATTTAGCCGCACTGAAGACAGGCCGCGGCTTTCGTAAACATTCATTATTTCACAGCAGAAGCTGCAGCGTCGCTGGATTTGCCAAGGCCAACTGTATGCGCCTTGTCCCTCCATTCACTCCCTCACGCCATCGCTGCGTAAGAGTCTGCTTTGAGACGAGCTTCAGCTGGAACCTTGAAATCTGGATTTACAGAAGAGAGACACACTGTGAGAAAAATGGTCACTCCAAGTGACCGGTAATGCATTTCAGCTTCTAATTAGGAACACTAGAAATGACTGATTATTGGCAGGCTCTTCTGATACAGTAATGCAGACCAATTACGATGAATAGTGGGCTATTTCCAGCAATCTGGACGCATTTCAGAATCACAGGTGGGTTGTAACCACTTCCATTTAGCCAGACTCAAGTGCTTAAACAAAAAGCCCAAGCGATTTGCAAGGCGTAGCATAATAAGTCTTTAACATTTGGCTCAAAGTTGTGTGATGAACTGAATTCGCCTCCCTTGATTCCATTTCTGTCCTTTACATTTAGTCCCAGACACCTTATTTCGTTTCATACAATTTCATCTCGTTCTGTTGGTTTAGCTCCAGCACTGCTTGTCTGTTTCTCCCACCTCCTGCACTTTAGCATTTCGTTATGAACAAAATAATTCATAAAAATCCCAACAAGAGACGAACAGTGCAGGTCCTGATAGATGCTGGATGTACTAAGACATTCTACTGCAGCCGGACAACTCACTTTTTGACCCCCTTAATAAACGAATCCAGTCCAAATACACCCAAATAGGCCCTAGACTGATACGTGAAAAGAACGTATATATGTAAATGGGCGGGGCCTATGTATGGGGGTTGAATAGGTCTTTTTGTGACATCACAAAAATAATGAATTCAACAGGCCGAATGGAGAGTGAAGCTTAATGGTCTATTGGACAGCCGCTACGGCCTGGGGGCGTGAGTTCGCATCCTGCAACCATGCTGATTTGCCATCAGCAGCCGGAGTCTGAGAGAGCACAGTTGCGTGGGTAGATGGCGCTATTTCGCCTCAACATTCCCAAGCAATGTAGGCCGGCATAGGTGTCCGTTAGCCGGTAAGGCGTTGACTGGCTTTGCTTTGTTTTGGAGGTGACGTGTTAAGTGCTTACCCTCCTAGAGTCAGGAGCATTGCTAATGCTAGGGGGAGCTATGAACAGGTGGGCTAACTGGTAATCCCAAATTGGGATTAAATGGGAAAAGTTATGTTAAACTTAGTTATGCGTTAGCTATTTAGCTAGCTAGTCTATTCACACGTTTAAAAAATACGCTACTGATACTTCTTACTGTATAGAAATGTCGCTCACTTAATGCTCATACTTTGCTCTCTGATTGTTTTGTTTGCAGTAACTGTAAATGAAATATAAGTAAATATAAAAAAACGTTTTTTGTGATGTTTCCAGGACAGAAATTACGAGCTCCAAAGTTGTAAGTACGGACTTCCGAGGTGGACTTGAAGGCAGCATATGGCTGTTTTTGGAACAGAAACCCACAGGAATGAGAATCGGGAAAATTTACCAACCAGAAAAATGTAGCATATGGGCCCTTTAAAGTTTTACTAACTGCTAGTTTAACCTTTACTATTGAATATTCTTAACGTTTGTCTCATTTCCAGGTTTAAATAAAAAAAAAAAACATCCTAGATTGTGTGTTTCGCTTACTTAATGCTCTTACTTTGCTTTCTGTTTGTTGTAATGTTTGGTACAGAAACCCACAGGAATGTGAATTGGGAAAATGTACCAACCAGAAAAATGTAGCATATGGGCCCTTTAAAGTTTTACTAACTGCTAGTTTAACCTTTACTATTGAATATTCTTAAAGTTTGTCTCGTTTCCAGGTTTAAATAAAAAAAAAAACATCCTAGATTGTGTGTTTCGCTTACTTAATGCTCTTACTTTGCTTTCTGTTTGTTGTAACTTTTGGTAAAGAAACCCACGGGAATTTGAATTGGGAAAATGTAGCATATGGGCCCTTTAAAGTTTTACTAACTGCTAGTTTAACCTTTACTATTTAATATTCTTAAAGTTTGTCTTATTTCCAGGTTTAAATATAAACAAAAAACATCCTACATTGTGTGTTTTGCTTACTTAATGCTCTTACCTTCTGTGTGTTGTAATGTTTGGTACAGAAACCCACAGGAATGTGAATTGGGGAAATGTAGATACCAACCAGAAAAATGTAGCATATGGGCCCTTTAAAGTTTTACTAAATAGTCCGACATTTCAGACATTTTCTTGAACATTTATTGAAACGTTTCTTGGTTTAAATAAATACATAAACACCCTGTTTTTGTGTTTCCTCAGACTTCTGGACTGCAGGAGGTTTTACAGCACCGTTTTTGTTGTTTTTTGGTCGCCTGAAAGCGCTCGCTACTCCTCGGCGCTAGGATCCAGCGGTCCGTCCCTCCCTCCCTCTCTCTCTCCCTCCCTCTCCCTCTCTCTCCCTCTGTCTCCCTCCCTCGCTCTACCCTCTCCCTCTCTCTCCTTTTCTCTCCAGCCTGTTTGAAAGTCTCCGCCAGACTCCGGCTCCGGCTCGCTGGATGGCGGAAGGGACAGCGAGCAGCGCGCCTCCAGCTCCAGCTCTGCCCCTCACTGCTCTCGGCTAAAGCTCGGCTGCTCCGCCGCTGCCGCTCCGTGGACTACCGCGCTGCTCCTCGCCTCTCCTCCTCCTTTTCCACACGAACTGCTCGCCTCTGCCGTCGTGTTTCTCCATCTGGAGTACTAGCTTCGCCGTCCGAGAGCTTTTCTTCCCTTTTTTTTCCTTCTGGAGAGAGAGAGAGAGAGAGGGGGTGAAAAAAAAAACAGTTTCCTGCCTCTCCTCCAAGTTGGGGGGGAACATTCCTCCGCGTTCCCAGGCGAGGCGTTCGTCCCGGTCGGCGCAGCGTTTGCGCAAAAATCCCCAACAACACCAAAACTACAGAGAATCGCGTTTTGAATTTTTTACTTTTCCTATCCACCCCTGCCCTCCTCCTTCAGCCCTTCAGCAGACGGATAACTCTGTCAACAGTTGCTCTGCTGCCAGCCCTCCATGTGCGGTGGGACATGCGGAGGCTACTGCAACCGTGCTGTTGGCGGATTCTGTCCTTCGTCTTGTCCGCCTGCGTGCTTCTCTGGGCGGACTGCCATCCCGGTAAGTTTGGGCTCTCGTGGTTCTCTCCTCCCTCCTTCCTTAGCTAAGTGTGTGTATGTGTGTGTGTGTGTGTACGGATTCTGGCAAACTCCCTTCTAAACCCCCCTTTCTCTCTCTCTAACACACACACATGCGCGCACGCACACACGCACACGCCACTGGGTCAGTGTTTTGTGCGCAAAGCGCAAAGCGCAAAGCTGGTGGACGCGCGTTTTCCCAATCCAGCCCCCCAGCGCTGGAATTCCTAGATTCCCCGTGGGCTGCCACGGAGATGGAGGGACGGGTCTGTTAGTATGACGGATCTGTTGGTACCACTAAGTGGCCACTAAGCCCGTTTAAACAGGGTCTGCTTTCATGTGTCGGTTCCCAGTGGTCCAGTGTGCGTCCCAGCCATTCCAGTGCATGTGCCAGCGTATGTGCCAGCGTATGTGCCAGCGTATGTGCATGCACCCGGGCTTGGCTGGTTAACGGATGACGGTCGTGCTGAGTGTAGCAGCCAAATAATCGCCTTCCCTCGCCTCTCCGTACGTGACTGAGCAGTGAGCAGCGAGCTGGTGGGAGATGGATTGGATGATGGGACGGCGGTACGTGTTTAAGCGCTAAAGAGGGGATGGACGTTTGGCACGTTTTGACAGGCGAAACGAAAGCAAAGAAATCCCCAAACGCGTTTCTTTTTTCCATTGTTTGGACTCGTTATTAGGGACTATACTACAAAGGAAACGTTTAAAGGGTGCGTTTTAAAATGATGCCAATATCGTTGCGTTTTGACGCGCGTAATTACGCGTTTTTACGCGGTACGTTTTTCTTTCTGATTTCTGACGTTTTTCTCTTGTTGTTACAAACATGACGCCGTGTGTTTGTGCCAGCTGGGACGATGCCTTGGAGAACATTCCCAGCCTTGCTCAGGCTGCTGCTGCTGCTGCTGCTGCTGCTGTTGCTGCTGATGGTGATGATGATGATGCTTCTTCTCCACACCGAATCGTGGGAGAATCGTAAACGTGAATGCTTTTGGCATCTGCGCTTTCTAGAAACACCAGAAACGCAAAGAAAAAACCCATCTACACACAGCTTCGGTAGTCTTTTCAGTGTGCAAGATGTGTCGTCTTATTGCTAATGACCTTGACTGAGTGAGTGAGTGTGTGTGAGAGTGTGTGTGTGTGTGTGTGTGTGAGAGAGAGATTTCTCCAGCACCAGCTCCAGCACCAGAAGCTCACTGCCGACTGTAGCCTTGGATGCATGTGGAGTGAAAGGACCGCCAGAAGGATGGATGGATGGATGGATGGATGGATGGATTGTCCGTCTGAACATGCAGCTCAGTTCAACGCTTCTCCTAGAAGTCACCTCCAAGGTTGGCCGGCGCTACACAGCCGCACCTCTTGGTCTTGGACTTTTGTGCCGAGTTCCTTGGAGGGGATCTTGCCCCCCCCCCTCCTCCTACCTAGATAAACGCATTGTAGACGCATTGACTCCTGAATGAATGACGGGTCCACTGACTATTGAGTATGTATTGAGTGGAGTTACGCCTTCAGACTTTCACGGAGGAACTTTTGGAAAAGCAACAGCACTAGTATAATTGGGGATGTGTGTGTCCCTGTTGGTCACAAACATGAGTGTGTGTGTGTGTGTGTGCTTGCAAATCTCATTGAAATGCCAATATATGCCCTGTGTGTTTACCCAGCCAGTTTGCATTCGTTTGATATCACTGTGCACGAAGAAATGCAAATAAATCCTACGATCGAAACACTTTCGCCTTCCATCTCTGACCCACTTATGGGCAAGTTGATAGTTTCCTGTAATCAGTGTGGCATCTCATTTGCCAGGCTTTTTGCATACAGTAATAAAATCCCCAGCGCTTCATGTCCCTGTTCCCTCGCTCGGAGCCGCTACCAAATAATAAAATAAAATAAATAAATAAACAAAATATCAGCAGCTCATTTAATGGGGGGTACATAACCCTGAGCGGTGCAGATAATACGCTGTACATAATGCATATATATATATATATATATATGCGCTGGAAGAGGCAGGGAGTGTTTGTTGCCAGCCTTTGTTGAGTGTACCGCTGCTGTGTTACTACTGCTTTTTTTGTTTGGGCTTCATCTCGCATTCCCTCTGCTTGGGACTGTGGAGAAGAAGCCAGCCCGCTCGGACTCAGAACCTGGGGTGCTTCTCTTCAAACGGAGCATGAGAGGGTGCCTGCCTTTCTTCAAATGGGCAAAGAGAGGTGTGCCTTGCCTCGAACTCTGTAGCTGTGTTGCTCTCCAAACAGAGGAGGGCTTTGATTAGAAGAGTAACGAGATCTCCATGAATAAGACATCCATGCCAAAGGGGCGAACGCCCGTCCTGAGGTGCCCCCAGATACTGATGTTGGTTCTGCCCCGCTGGCTCGACTCGAAGCTCTGTTAGCAGGACAGTGCAGCATCGTTCCACCTGATCTCGCTCTGTACGATCGCTCTGTCTGCGTATCTATCTGTCCATCTGTCTTTCTTGCTGTGCCTTCGTCCGTCTGTCTGTCCGGCTATATGTATTTATCTATCCAGACAGACGGTAAATCCAGTTATCTGTCTGTCTACCAATTTATCTATCCATCTGTTTATCTATATGTCTACCTACCTACCTATCTATATGTCTGTCTATCTATCTGTCTGTTGGTCAGACTGTCTACCTACCGACCTGTCTCGTTGTCTATCTATCTACCTAGCTATCTCTCTAGCTGTTTTTTCTATCCGTCTGTCCGTCTATATGTATTTATCTATCCGTCTGTCTGTAAATCCAGTTATCTGTCTGTCTACCAGTTTATCTATCCGTCTGTTTTATCTATATGCCTACCTACCTACCTATCTATATGTCTGTTTGTCAGACTGTCTACCTACCTACCTGTCTCATTGTCTGTCTATCTACCTAGCTATCTCTCTGTCTGTCTGTCTATCCATCTTTTTATCTGTGGTTCTCTTCTCCACTATTTGTTAAACGGTCGGTATAACAAAACAAAAGACAGCACTCACCCTCCCTCACTCACTCCCTCACTCCCTCACTCACTCCCTCCTACTTCCTCCCTCCCCGTTTTCATCTTTTGCTTTTTTACTGCACTTCTCCAGTCGCTCAGGCAGCAGGGAGAAATACAGGTATCAGAAAAGTGCTCCTTAATGCGTGTCTTCCACTCCCCCATCATCCATCCTACTTATTCTGCTTTCTGACAAAAATCTCTCTCTCTCCCTGTATATCTGTATCTCTCTCTCTCTCTCTCTCTCTCTCTCTCTCTCTCTCTCTCGCGCTATACGGGGTGACATTTCTGCGCTCGTCTTCCTCTGATAGACCCGTCCCTAACACAGCTGCTGCCGGGGTGAGACAGGCGAGGCTTTTTTGCATGCTCAGCCCCTGCCGCCGGTGACACAGACGGGCGTTTCGAGGGGAAACTGAGAACACTGCCACTTTATTTATCCCTGTCATGTCGTTGGGGGTTGGTGGTGGTTGGGGGGGGGATTGGGGGGTGTGAGTAGAGGAGTTCAGGGAAATGAGTGTACAAAAACTTCACTCCTGTAGCAGAGGGCCTGAGTGCTGACGCAGCGGCTGCGAAAGCCTCAGAGATCTGGAGCGTCTCTTGGCTGAGGGAGAAGTGCTGATGCTCGCTGCAGGACGGCTCGTGGACCCCGCCGAGAGGGGTCTCGGAACGGACCCCTGGCACACTTCAGCTCGGGGAAACCAGCAGGGATCTAACGGAGCGTGTCTTCGCAGAGAGCCGCCTCCTCCTTCAGTCAGGCTGCTAATTATTACCGTGTCCTTTTCCTTCCATTGATTTTAGTAGTAATTGTTAGTTTCAGGCCTAGTGCATAAATCTCCGAGTTCCAGGATGGATGGACCAGTAGAAATGCTCCAAATGCTTTCCTCATCCTGCAACGATTCATACGGCATATAATATAATATGCAATCAATCAGCCATAACATTAGTACTACTAGCAGGTTACGGGAAAAACATGTACAGTGGCATCTGTGTTGACCGTGGTTGTATATATTAGGCAGCAGGTAAACAGTCAGTTCTTGAAGGTGATGCTGGTGTTAAAAGCAGGGAAAATGAGGAGGCATAAGAATCTGAGCCACTTTGACAAGAATCAAAAGGGTGATGTCTGGATGACTGAAGGGTCAGGGCATCTCCAGAACATCAGGCAGGTCTTGTTGGTGGGGTGTTGTTGGGGTGTTAATGGGATGCAGTGGTCAGTACCTACTAAAAGTGCTCCATGAATTCACCACTGGTGAACCGGCGACGTCAGGGTCATGGGCGGCTAAGGCTCATTGATGCGATCCATGGAGGTCCGACCTCACCGTTTGCAGGACTTAAAGGGTCTGCTGCTAACCTCTTGGCGTCAGATACCACAGGACACCCTTAGAGGTCTTGTGTAGTCTTTGCCTTGAATGGTCAGATATGTTGTGGCGGCACAAGAGGGACCTTCTCAATATTAGGTAGGTGGTGGTATCAATGTTATGGCTGGGACCTAAAGCTTTTAGATGAGGGCTTGGGATCTCAAGGTCGCCGACTTAATCCTGTTGACCGGCAAGACGGCGAGTAGGGGGTGGTGGAAATGCAGGATGGCGCTTTCCCCTCCCTCAACATTCACGGCTGGGGTGGCCTTGACCTCATCTAACCCCTAGTTGTTTCCTTGGAGCTTCTCTGGCTGCCTACCCCCTTCGGTGCGTGTGCTCACTTCCTCAATGGAGCACCATTGTACTGCTCAGGGACGGCTACACAGCTTGATCTCAACTCACCAGAGGTACACTTAATGGACAAAAGTATTGGGACGGCTACGTATTACACGGACAGTGCGAGTTTTTATGGCACCCTGTTCTGAATCCAAAGGCATTAATATAGAGTTGGTCCTCCTTAGCAGCTCTAACAGCAACCGAGGCAGCAGAGGGTTGGAGACTTTTACGCACCTTGGACCTCAGCAGCACTCGGTGGCCCTGCACGGTGACGTTCCGTGGTCTTTATGAGTTGCTGTGGTTCCTAAACGCTTCCACTTTTCTTAATAATACCACTCGCAGCTGATGGTGGAAGATCTAGGAGGGAAGCAATTTCACCAACTGACTTCTTGTTGCAGCTGTGGCTCCTATTACAGAACCACCCGCATGGCTAGGGGCTAGTGGCTGGATCCTGTAGTCCAGAAAGGGAGTTAATTGTGTAATTAGGAGGTGCGTCCCAATACTTTTGTCCTAATAGTGTATATATGAATCTGAACATTCTGACCTACAAAAACACGGTGTATGTATTATCTGTGATGCTTCACCTCTCCACTCTAGCGAAAGCGTGCCTCCTAGTCCGGTTTAACCAGGCATACGTCGTGCCGGGAAAATGTGTTACAAAAAAAAAAAATAATAAAATAAATAAATGGAAGTCTTCTCCTTTATCCCTCGGCTCAGGTATAAGTAGCTCTGTCTGGAGAGTGAGTGAGTGAGTGAGCGAGCGAGCAAGAAGGAAAGAGAGAGAGTGAGAAAACGGGAGCATTTTAGTCAGTTATTTCTGAGCCAGGAGGAGACGGTGCGCCATGCACCAGGGATCCCAGTAGTAATTTAAATCTCTTAAGAGGCGCTGGACTCCCTGCCTTTATGAGTCGTCTTCTTCTTTTATGTGGGGCGAGGAAGCGTATCTCCGTCTAATAGAAAAGGATAATTTGCTAAACGTCCGTTCGCCAAACGGCCACTTAAAGTCCCTGGAGTGAGAGAGCCCCGCGCGCTGACATTTGGGCGGGATTGGATTGGTGCTTGGCCCCCGGAACGATGTTATCATCTCCATCATCATCACCATCACCATCATCATCGTCATCGCCGTCCTTGTCTCTCCCTCCCGGCCCCGACCATTATCAGGCGGGCCAGGGGAGCTGAGCCGCTCTAATGTCCACCAGACCGTTTATCAGTCGCGGGACATGTCATCACTAGCCCAGATCTGCTAACCCACTGATTAGAAAAGATAGGGGGCGATGCAGGCGCGTGACCATGTGAGATGCTGTCCAGCTCCCGTCCCTCAGCAGTTAGCACTGGTTGTTTTGTGTGTGTGTGTGTGTGTGTGTGTGTGTGTGTGTGTGTGTGTTGTGCGCACGCCTTATCTCAGCTGTAGTCTATTAGCTTCTGTAGTTTTACACTGGAGCTGCAAGGCTAATGTAGCTAGCAGGAACTGGAGATTAGCATTGTGCTAATAAACACACTAATGCACAGCAGTCATGCTAAAGTGGCTGCTAATATTGTTGTTAGCGCTATAACACAGCTCTAAAATAGCAGCTTTATCAGAAGTCGGTGTAAAAAGCTTTAATAGCTTAGCCATTTGCGTTTCACTGCTTGTTATGGATGTAAAAGTGTGTGTGTGTGTGTTTATAGAAATGACCTCAAGTGCCGTCAAAGGTCATGCTAAGGTGGCTAAAACATAATAATAATTAGCATTGTGCTAACTGTATGCCTGAATCGTCACACACTTACCCACCCTAAACCATGTCGGCTTGTTAATTGGTCTCGAATACACTTGCTCGTGTGATTTCTGACAGGATTCGACACTCTGGTGTTTATAGAAATTGACTCAAGTGCCGTCAAAAGTCATGCTAAAGTGGCTAACGTAGGAAATTAGCATTGTGCTAACTGTATGCCTAAACGATCGCGATCAACTTGTTACGAAATCGCTTGCTTATGTGCTTTCTGGCCGGCTAGACAACATATCATCGCTCTAACATGGAAACCTTGCACTCCAAAGTAACAGCTTTACTGGAGCTGGAAAAAATCATTTTCTTAACTTTTAATTCAGTGCAAAAAGATTTTAGCATTCCGTAGTTTCTGTAGCTTCTGGAGCTACGAGGCTAATGTAGCTAAATTACATAAATTAATGTAGCTAAACACTCCCTTCAAATCATGTTGACTTGTTAACTAATCTCAAACAGACTTATTATGTGTTTTCTGACAGGATTTACCACACTGGTTTATAGAAATTACCTCAAGAGCAGTCGAGTCATGCTAAGGTGGCTAACACCTAATGGAAATTAGCATTGTGCTAACTGAATGCCTGAATCGTCACACACTTAGCTACCCTAAACCATGTCAACATGTTAACTGATCTCGAATAGACTTGCTTGTGTGGTTTCTGACAGGATTTAACAGTTATTAATAAAAATGACGTCAAGTGCAGTCAAAAGTCACGCTAAAATGGCTAACATTTAGGAAATTGGGCTAAACCGTCACAATCAGCTCCTTAAGAACTAGACTGGAGCTACGGTGCTAATGTAGCTAATAAGTAATGGAAAATGGACGCCTAAATCCCAACACGCTCGTTTGAAACCATGTCAGCATGTTCACTAATCTCGGATAGACTTGCTTGTGTGATTTCTGACAGGATTTGACACTCTGGTGTTTAAAGAAATTGACACAAGTGCCGTCAAAGGTCATGCTAAAGTTGCTAGCATGTAGGTAATTAGCATTGTGCTAACTGTATGCCTAAATCGTCATGATCGGCTTGTTAGGAAATCGATTGCATGTCAACAGATCATCACTCTGACACAAAAACCTTGTATCTCAAGTAAAAACGTTTCGTTTTTAAGTTTTAGACCGGTGCTACGAGGCTAATGTAGCTAAATGACAACACGCTCGCTTCAAACCATGACTTGTTAAGTAATGGTGAATAGACTTGCTCGTGTGCTTTCTGACAGGATTTAACAGTTATTAATAAAAAAGACCTCCGGTGCAGTCAAAATGGCTAACATGTAGGAAATTGGGCTAAACCATCACAATCAGCTCCTTAAGAACTAGACTGGAGCTACGATGCTAATGTAGCTAATAAGTCATGGAAAATGGACGCCTAAATCCCAACACGCTCGCTTAAAACCATGTCAACATGTTCACTAATCTCGAATACACTTGCTTGTGTGATTTCTGACAGGATTTGACACTCTGGTGTTTAAAGAAATTGACACAAGTGCCGTCAAAGGTTTAAGGTTTAAGATCATGCTAAAGTTGCTAACATGTAGGTAATTAGCATTGTGCTAACTGTATGCCTAAATCGTCATGATCGGCTTGTTAGGAAATCGATTGCATGTCAACAGATCATGACTCTGACACAAAAACCTTGTATCTCAAGTAAAAACGTTTCGTTTTTAAGTTTTAGACCGGTGCTACGAGGCTAATGTAGCTAAATGACAACACGCTCGCTTCAAACCATGACTTGTTAAGTAATGGGGAATAGACTTGCTCGTGTGTTTTCTGACAGGATTTAACACACTGATGTTTACAAAAACGACCTCAAGTGAAGACGAAAGTCCCGCTAACTAAAGTACATGCTAACATTTTTACGTTTTTAGCGATCTCACGAAAACGTGGTATTTTGAAACATTTCTACTGGTCCATTCGTCCTAAAAATGTGACATAATATAAACAGATTCTAGTTTCTTCTTACGCCGAAAAGTGAAAAATGACAAAAATGAAGATGAATGTTTTGTGTGATTGCAGTGGCATTAGTGTTTATTTGTGTTAGATAACAGTCTGTCCCTGTGCTGAAAACGCATTAGAAGGTCTGTTATAATTGGAAAATTCTGTAAATGAGATTTCTTTGTTTTGTTTACGACAAACTATTCCTTGAAATACTCCGCCGAATAGAAACTTGTAGCCTCCTGAAGATGCCAGGCAGTCTGTTTCTGTTTCTGCGCCTTAATTTCGGTGCTTAATGGAGTGTGTGCTGGAGGAGTCTCCCGTCAAACTGCGCTCCATGCTCCTGCCTTCCTGCATTGTTCCACTCCATTGTTTCCATCAAGGCCCGCTGAGTTCTTTTTTGCATGGAAAGGGTGGGCACTTCCCATCATTCTCTCAGAGGGTCTCATGTTGTTGTTGTTGTTTTTTTTTTGCGTGGTGGTGGTGGCATTGACGGTGTGTGTGTGTTGGGGGTGGTTCAGCAGGCTCTTTTGAAAAATGTGGCACTCTTTTCTTGTGGCCCTGTTTGATTCCTTGCACTAAGGCCTGCTTGGCTTCCTGCTGAAGCGCTCTCTGGGCGACAGGCCGATTTCACGCTGCTCCGTGCAGGGTCTCCATTATCCCAGCTCAAGTAGTGAGGAAAGCAGCTAATGCTGTCAGCAGCCTCACCGTTAAAGTGAACTGCACATCGGCACACTGTCTACTTCTCTCGCGCGTCTGCGGCCTCTCTCGCGCACTCTCTCAGTTTAGGGATTCGTACTACTGTTTAATGCTTTATTGGTCTGTCTTCTCCGTCCAAATGTTTGCGGACACCCCTTCTAATATACACATTCAGCTGCTTTAGGTTCCACCCATTGCTGACACAAATCTATCCATCCATCCATCCATCCGTCTGTCTGTCTACACTATATGTCCAAAACTTTGTGGACACCCCTTCCAATGAAATAATTTGGCTACCTAAGGTTCCACCCATTGCTGACACAGATGTGCAAATGCTCTCACACACACACACACACACACAGCTAGTCTAGTCCCTGTAGAGAAGTACTGCCAATAGATTAGGACTCTCAGGCACATATAAACATGAACCTATTGGCACCATGCCTAACCCCCCCACCTCCTGACCTCACTAACGTTGCTCCTGTCGCTAAATGCAATGAAATCCTCACAGCAATGCTCCTCCAAAATCTAGTAGCAAGCCTTCCTTCTTTCCCTGGACAGTAGAGACAGGATACACTCTTAGGTTGTTCCTTGATTTTGGAAGAAACTATGAACAATGAAGCAGGTGTCCCATTAGTTTTGTCCTTGTAGTGTATCTGTCCGTTTCTCTGTCTACGTAGCACCCTGTCTGTCTGTCTGTCTGTCTGTCTTTCTCGGGACAAGAAATTAGCTGATTACCCACCAAAAGCCTCCAAGAAAGTAAACAGACTACTAGACCGGACATTTCCAGAGAAACCCCGCATTCGGGCCAGAAACCAGCGAGAAACCACTCACAACACCTGAATAGCTGCTTTGTTTGCTTCGTCCAGTCGTCCAGCTTTCGGCGTTGAATTAATAAAAACAGGGCAGGCCTCAGACTCCATGGTAAAATATGCAGCAGCGGGGTCTTAGCACCCAGACGCATTTAGGATTCTCTAAGTTTCTCAGACGCACCAGCGCAGAACCGTTCATTTCAGAAAATAAAATTACACACAGTCGAGTTCTTGCCGCCACGGCAGCGACCGTGATGTGAACATGCTCTCCATGTTGATGATTCCTCGCCTGTTTGTAGGGGGATTGGGAGAGGGGAGAGGATTTGCTAACAGGGGGGACGCATCGGGTGTATTTTAGATGATCAGAGGTTTTAATTCTGCACCGGTGGAGCTGCTCACTCAAGACCTTTCTTTTTCTTGGTAAAGTTCATTCATCACTCCGCGGCTTTCTGCGGCGGCCGTTTACCTTTCCTCTTCTGTTCATTTTACTTTTTCTGCCTCCTTCATTTCTTGGCCCTTATTTATTATATGTGTATGTGTATGTATATGTGTGTGTGTGTGTATATATATATATATATATATAATATACACATACATTTTTTTTTTCCTTCACTTTGCTGGTTCAGTTTTGTGGGGTTTTTTTTTTCCAGTCTCCCACCTGGCAATGATTTGTACCTTGATCAAATATTTACAAAGAGAGAGAACCTGCGAACCCCCCTCTCCCCCCCCATCTCTTTCTGACTAGGTTCTGGTAGGGCTCTATTAGTCGGCTTCCACCTGCCTAAGTTGGCAGCCTCGGAAACCCTCTTGAAAATTGTCTCCTGCTTGCTCCCTTTTTTCTGCGGTTCTTCCAGCAGTTTCGACTTTCGACATTTCTCCTCCAACCTCCTGGTTAAAGCTTTCCACCTCCCCTCCTGGAGTGAGTTGAGCTCCAACCCTAATTTATCACGTCTGGCTCTGGCGCTCAGGCAGTGTTTGAGATCTTAATTTGCTGGATCTGGTTTGTTAGATCAGTGATCCAAAATCTAGTCCAGTCCTGGGAACCCACAACTTCGCTGAGGAGGCTCTCGCAGGCCAGACGTCTGGCTGTTGCCAAAGACTTTGTGTGGGTTTTGCCACACAGCGCGGCCAGGAACCTCGAGGGCCTCAACACGCTCAGGCTGACCTGGGTGGTAAGCCCAGCAGCTCCTGAATTTGTGGGGCCTCCAAAAGTCTAATCCAGCTAAAGATGCTGGTTTGCTTGGGAACACGTCAGTCGTATTGTTGATGTGCTTGTTGTCTAATGCAGTAGTTCTTGGCGTCCTTGCTTAGCGTCCAGCGTGTGTCAGTGCGTCTGTGTGGCTCTGTGAGTACCTGTGTTGTTTGGTTGGGTCTTGGGCTGAAAGCACCAGGACGTGGGATCGGCTGGAGCGGGTCTGGGCTCAGGTCGGGATAAATGCTAACCTCTATTTGTGGTCGGAAGTGGCCTTGTTTGGGCTCCAGAAATCACCAGACTGCAGCTTTTAGGCTATTGATCCATAGTTGAAGCTTTGTAGAGACAGACGGATATAGATGGAGTGCTTCCCTAAAAAACATGGATGTCAATGGATGGTTCTTTAAAGAACTTAAATTTGTAGCACCTTGTTTTAAGGTGAGGTTTTTAAAAGCATTGAAATGTTTCTTCTTCATCAAGCATGGCCACTTGGGCCTATATGGTTCTCAAAGTGGGGTCCGTGGACCACCAGGAGTTCATGAAGTGTAGTCCGAGCTCGGCTGCGTTTTTCTGAGCCAATGTAAACACTGAAACGAGCCAAAAGAAACAAGCTGTTTTTGTTCCAAGTGGTCGCCTTGATGTTGCTAAGCACTTCTTATAGTGTCCCAGCTTGTTGTGGGGTTGCTAGCTTGTTGCTATGGTATCCCAGATGGTTGCTTGGGTTTTTGCAATGCGTAAGCACAAATAAAACTGTGGGGGGTCTGGGGATTTCTTTTTTTCTCCCCCGACTTTCATGACTTGGCAGTTTTTAAGAATGTAGAATGAAGGAACTTTACTAATCCCACAGATAACTGCAGCGTTAGAGCAGGCCCCCGGCGGGCTGTCTTGACCGATCTACTGAAAATTGGACTCCATGCTCCTGTGTGGGGGTGATGTCTTTCCCCGATGGATCTGGATTTCAACGGCTTTAGTATTGATAGCTTTATTCATCCTATTTCTTCCGAAACAGTAGAAAAGAGAAAGCTATTAGACCCACCCCCAGTCCCCCTGTCCCACCCCACCCTTCCACCAAATACAGTACATCACATCAGCCAAGGAAATTGCCACGCCGAGTTATTTGTGTGTGTGTGTGTGTGTGTGTGTGTGTGTGTGTGTGTGTGTGTGTGTAAAGGGCTTTTTAAACTTGGTAATGCCATGCCGTTTCTGGGAAGCCCAGTCACACATTCAGAAACAGCCTTTTTCACAGGCGTAATGCATTAGGGTTGCATTAGGGGACGTTCGGAAGAGCCAGGCTGGTTACAGCTTGAAGAGAGAAGCTGCCTCATGAAAGAGAGAGAGAAAAACAGAGAACGGGAGAGCAGAGAAAGCAGAAAACATGGGCGTGGCAGTTTTGACTTATATTTATTATTATTATTATTATTATTATTATTGAAAATTAAATATATCACTGCATCAGATGATATTTTCCTTACTAGGTTGGTGTGTTTTTTGTGACCTCTGACACTGAACTGGGCTCAGAAGTGAGGCCCACCCTGAAGTCACTTGAGGAACATTTGGAGGTTCTTTCATTTGAAACCATGGAGGAACCTCTTAAGGTGCTTTGAGGAGCCTTTAAGAAGAAAAAGGTCCCTCAAAGCACCTTAAGAGGTTCCTCCACAGTCTCAGACTCCGATTGAAGAACCCCTAAACGTTTCTGAAGGATTATTTTCCAGTAATTGGAAAATTAAAAATGACATGGCTTTATATTTCTGTACTCTAGTACCACTAGAAAAAGCCTTAAAAAGACTATAAAAGAGAGGCTAAAAAGGCTAAAGGCTAATGCTAGCCGAATGGGTGAAACACTGCATGGAGAAGAAAGTCAGGGGAGCACCACATGCCGTGGGGAAGCCAGGGAAGTGAGCATGTGCTAGGCTGTGAGCTAACCCTTCCGACAAGCTGCAGTCTTTTTGGGTAGCTGAACCGTACACTGTGCCGACTGTACGCCAAGAGGATGGCAGCACTGTTCGGTAAGATTTAGGATTAATTCAAACAAAACATTAAAAGCAAAGCTGTGCTACATGGCTACCATGCACTCAAACATTTTGTTTTCACTAGCTCACTTTTATTTTTCTTCATTTATTCATTTATTAAGTGATGTGGGGAGAGGGAGCGAGCCGTCCACCCACCCGGAGAGTGCAGTGCCAGTTGTGCTCTCTCCGGCTCCGGCTGCTGATGGCAGGCAACGTTACCCGGGATTCGAACCAGCGATCTTCAGCTCATAGTGGCAGCGCCTTGGTCCGATGCAGCGCTCGGAGCAGCGGGCCCACTTTAAAAGGCAAAGCAGTGCGTTTTACTCTGCGGCAAAGTAACAGGGTGGTAAACAGGGTTGTCAATAGACTGTAAACAGATGCTGTAGATGGTTGTAGTGTATTGTCTACGTCAATGACGTCGTTGTCGTCATCTCGCCTCCCTCAAGCACGTTTAACCGGTACAGCTCTACAGCCGTGTTTTTAGGAACAATCTCAGCTACGCTAGGTACTATAAATAATCGTCACCCGAGGCTCATCGGTATGATTGGCCCTGCGCCAGAAAGGAGGAAAAATAGCCAGGCACCGAGCGGCATTGTGTTTTAGGGAATCCGGGAAAGACATACCCCTCCTCATTAAAGCCTCGCAGTGGCGTTGGTTTTTCCACTTTAATGCTTGGTAGGACACTGCCTTTCCTCCGCCCTGAGAGAGAGAGAGAGGGAGCGAGCGAGAGAGGCATGGCCTGTGGACTCTGCCACACAACCCAATTTGTCTTACTTCTGGGGAGGCTGTTCGGACTCCAGCGCAGCACTTTCTCCCTGCCTTTAGCCTGCTCTCCACCCAAATTGGCATGATTCTTCTCTCTCTCTCTCTCTCTTTCTCTCTCTCTCTCTCTCTCTCCACATCTCCATGCCGTGATCAGTCATCCTGCTATTGAGTGTGCGCTGAGAATGGCTCATGATCAAAGTCTGTCTGTTCTGATTTATTCCAGCCGTAAGAACCACTCAGCGTCGGAGTCTAGTGGCTTCGGAGAACACTAGTGTTCTTTTCTTCCTCTCTCGCTCTCCCTCTTGCGCTCTCTCTCTCTCGACCCCCCCCCCCCCCCAACCACCTCCTCCTCTTCAGTGCGCATTCAAAGGAATGGCTGTCTGTGCGTATCAAGCCACGCATACTGCAGGCCGTCATTACAGGTCGCGACTTCAGTAACGTCGTTTTTTTATGAAGCATCAGCTCACGTTCCTCTTAAGCAGCACGATCTGTAGGATCAGCCATGTGTGTTCTGCAGACGCTCTGGGAAAGGGAGACGCAATCCTTGCAGCTGGGAGCTGGTCTGAGAGGTGCAGAGACTTGGTCGAGGGGTCTAGGTGCCTGATTTGGGGTACCGGAAGTCCATGAGGAGCGTTTCTGATGTAATGGCAGCAGTTTGGACTCGTAGTAGTCGTAGTCGCTCTCAGGGGGGGTTCGAGTTTTGCAGCCATGCTGTTCGTAAGCATTTTTTTGCCTTTTGGATCGACAGATAGACGAGTGCGGCTGAGGGAAGATAAATGTCACCATCTGACTCGGGAAGCGCTCCACGTGTCCCTTTTTTCATCCCAACTGCCATGTTGGCCGTGTCCTTTCATTCCCCCCCCTCATCCTCCGTCTCTTTTAGCCCTGGTATTAAAACGTTAAGCTGGAGCGCGGAGGCCGGGCTGTTTTTCGAACGGGGAAGCGTGAAATTGAACTGGAAAGTGGAAATTTGCTTCATGGCTTGACAGTAGCGATTAGTGCTGCAGGTCTGGAGTGCGGTTGCGGCTGGATGTGACCTCCCATGACCTTGTAGAGTATGCACAGCTCAGTTACTGGGAATGAGTGTGAGGTGTTTTCTCACTCACTCACCCTCTCTCTCTTTCTCTGGCTCTGGTTCCCTGTATAGTGTCTCTGTCAGTCTCCCGTTTTGGGAGAAGGTGTCTGAAAATGCACCCTGCGATGGACTGGCGCCCTGTCCAGGCCTTTCCTGGACTTGCTTCCAACAATTCCGGGAAGGGTCTAAAGTATTCTGGACCCCCTGCCACCTTGACCAGGAAGAAGCATGAATGATTGATACCAGAATTTACATTTTGATATTGATACCGAGCGTTCAGCGTTGTCCGAACAACCAGTTCTAATCAGTTTTTACAGTTAAGTTACAGCATATTTATTCAGTACAAAAGACTTTAAATGAAGGCAAGCAGTGTCAAAGTGGTGCCGTTGAGGAAGCGTTGAACTTAAATGCGAAGAAAAGGAGGGAATAGAGCAGGAATGAGGTTTGATTGAGCAGAAAGGGGGATGACGGAGAAATGAGGGCTAATTGAGGAGAAATTTGTTATAATGGAGGTAAAATAAGGGCTAATTGAGCAGAAAAAGAAGGGAATTGAAGAGAAATAAGGGATACCTGAGAAGAAAAGGAGGGAATGGAGGTGGATAGTGGGATAATTGAGGAGAAATGAGGGAATGGAAGAGAAATGAGAGATAATTGAGGAGAAATGGAGGGAATGGAGGAGAAATTAGATAATTGAGGAGAAAGGGAGGGAATGGAGGAGAAATGAGGGATACCTTAGAAGAAAAGAAGGGAATGGAGGTGGATAGTGGGATAATGGAGGAGAAATGAGGGATAATGGAGGAGAAATGAGGGATAATTGAGGAGAAATGAGGGATAATTGAGGAGAAATGGAGGGAATGTAGGTGGATAGTGGCATAATTGAGGAGAAATGAGGGATAATTGAGGAGAAATTGAGGGAATGTAGGTGGATAGTGGCATAATTGAGGAAAAAAGAGGGATAATTGAGGAGAAAAGGAGGGAATGGAGGAGAAATAAGGGATAATTGAGGAGAAAAGGAGGGAATGGAGGAGAAATGAGGGATAATTGAGGAGAAATGGAGGGAATGGTGGTGGATAGTGGCATAATTGAGGAGAAATAAGGGATAATTGAGGAGAAATGAGGGAATGGAGGAGAAATGAGGGATAATTGAGGAGAAATGAGGGATAATTGAGGAGAAATGAGGGAATGGAGGAGAAATGAGGGATAATTGAGGAGAAATGAAGGGAATGGTGGTGGATAGTGGCATAATTGAGGAGAAATAAGGGATAATTGAGGAGAAATGAGGGAATGGAGGAGAAATGAGGGATAATTGAGGAGAAATGAGGGATAATTGAGGAGAAATGAGGGAATGGAGGAGAAATGAGGGATAATTGAGGAGAAATGAGGGATAATTGAGGAGAAATGAGGGAATGGAGGAGAAATGAGGGATACCTTATTGAGGTTTATTTGCTAGACTGGTTCTTGTTCCCTGTAGCAGGGTTCTATACAGTTCTGTTCCACCGTAGGCATTAGTGTTTATAGGAGAAATTTTAAACACTCCAGCATATCTCTCTCTCTTTCTCTCTCTCTCTCTCTCTATCCGTCTCTCTAATCAAGATTTCTTGACCAACATGTTGAAGGTGGTTCACTCCTCCAACCAGATGTCTAACAGATGGGCCTCTCTATTTTTCCCTGAGGGACTTCTGGAGTTTCCACACTCCTTCATGCCTTCTCCATCTTTCTCTCTCTCTCTCACTCTCTTTTCCAACCTCCTTCTGCCCTACCCTTTTTTCCTGCCTCTCTCTCTCTCTCTCTCTCTCTCTCTCTCTCTCTCTCTTTCTCTCACTCCTCTTTTTTTTTTTTAAATGGCATCAGTAGGGAGGGAACATGCGTTTCCAGAAAGGCTTTGGCCGGCGCGTCTCTCCATCCCTCATGCGAAGACAAGCGCCTGTGTTCCACCTGAACCCCCTCTGGATTTACACCGCCGCTGCGCCCATCTTTCTTCTGTTAATCACCCCGGGCTTCGCTCTCCGCCGGCCCGAGGGCTCGATGGATGACCCGCCGGGGAAATAGAATGGAGATCGGCCAGGCGGAACGGAGTGGGGAGCAGAGGAGATTAGGGGAGAAATGAGGGAGAATAGCGGACCGTGGGAGAGAAGAAGGGAGCAACGGGGGGAGAGTGTAGCGGAATGGAGGAGGATGGAGAAGGGGGAAAAAAAAGCAGAAATTCGTGAAGTGAGGGGAGATGGAGACGATGGGCAAATGGAGGGGAAATGAGGAATAATTGGGTGGAAAATGGTAAGAGGAAATATGAGGAATGAGAGAACTCGAGATGGGAAAACCGGGAGAAGGGATTACAAAGAGGGATAATTGAGGAAAATCAGGGAGAATACAGGAGAAATGAGGGATAATTGAGGAGGAAGTGGGGTTGTTACAGGAGAAATGAGAGATAAGTGTGGAGAAAGGGAGGAGGAAAGAGACGGAATGATGGAGAATTGAGAAGATATGAGGAACAGATAAGGAGAAAGGAGGAGAATAGTGGAGAAAGAAGTGAGGTATGATTGAGGAGAAATGAGGTATGATTGAGGAGAAATGAGGGATAATTGAGGAGGAGCTGAAAGAACAGATGAGAAATGAGGGATTATTGAGGAGAAATGAGGGATGATTGAGGAGAAATGATGGATAATTGAGGAGAAATGAGGGATAATTGAGGAGGAGCTGAAAGAACAGAGGAGAAATGAGGGATATTTGAGGAGGAGCTGAAAGAACAGATGAGAAATGAGGGATGATTGAGGAGAAATGATGGATAATTGAGGAGAAATGAGGGATAATTAAGGAGAAATGAGGGATAATTGAGGAGGAGCTGAAAGAACAGAGGAGAAATGAGGGATAATTGAGGAGGAGCTGAAAGAACAGATGAGAAATGAGGGATGATTGAGGAGAAATGAGGGATAATTGAGGAGGAGCTGAAAGAACAGAGGAGAAATGAGGGATAATTGAGGAGGAGCTGAAAGAACAGGAGAAATGAGAGATAATTAAGGTGAAAAGCAGAGATAGGAGAACACATCAGGAAGGGAGAGGAGAAGGAGGAGAGATGAGAGCATTTTAAACTGCCACCTCCCACATAAGCCCCCCTCCCACCCTCCACACGCTCATCACAGGCTCTCTGGACCGAGCGCTTTAGCGTTGGAGTGACGGGCACCTTTTTTTTTTTTAGCAGTCAAAACATCTCCCGGCTCCGTCTGCCATCTGTGATCATCTGCGACGCCTTACCTGCAGCTTCATGCTCACTTCCGTCCAAATGCCAGATCAAACTCTGCAAAAGCGGCGCGCCAAGCGACCGCACGGGTCTCATCATTACTGTGCCCTCTATCCTGTTGCGTCGGGTTGTAAGAGCGGCCTTCAGTCGTTACCTGTGCCGGAGCTGTAAGTACAGGGTTGCTGTGAATGCTCCCCCCTCTCTGCCTCCCTGCGAGCATGCCACGGAGTACATCAGGTAACGCTGGAGAGAAAAACACACCTTTTATGTCGTTTTTCTTTGTTACTGCGTTCAGAGCTAGGCATAAAAGCCCCCTCCTTAAAAACAGCTCTTGAAAATGATGTTTACCTGACAGTTGCATAAAACCATGACATCTGTCCACTTTCGGCATCGGTGAATGAAGCTCTTCCAGGCTGTCTGCCGTACGGAGCTGTACAAATGTGATGTTTCGGTCCATTGGTCTCCTCTCAGGCTTCACCATGAGAAGAAAAAACCTGTGCTAATGCTAATTCCAGTGGTACTTGAAGTACTGTGGCTTGTTTGTTATCATGCAGCAGTTAATTCATGTGCTAATGGATCGCAAGGTTTAGCTTTTTTTGCTGGCTTATATGCAGACCAGAATAAGTGGCTGCTGACCAGGCTTTAGGAAAGCTGGCAAAGAGGGCTGCTACCAGGGCAAGAACGATGGCGAGGGCATAGAAAGTGCGGAGTCCTTTGAAGCTACCTAGATGACCTCAATGGAGAGGTGTAGTGTGGTCATCTGGGCTTCCACCAGATGCCAGCTTAGACCCAGGAACTGTCCAGTTTTCCGAACCCTGGTCCTGGCGTGGTCCACAGCTTGTGTGAAAATGACCCGCTCCCAGGACAGCTTTTACCTATCGAGGTCTCCACAAGACCTCTGAAGCCGTGCTGTGGTATCTGGCGCTAGGACATGAGCAGCATGTCCTGTAAAAAGTCCTGTACGTTGGGGTACGTTGAGGCCTGCATGGACCATGTCAATGAGCCTTGGGTGCCGTTGACCCGTCACAGGTTCACCAGGTGTCCTTTCCCAGCTAACATGTCCGTGTGGGGCCTGTATGGGTAGCCCAGTTGCCAGCCAGAAGGTTTTGTACTTGGGTTCCATGTTGGCTCCACGTATAGATGCCCACCAGGGTCAGTGATGGGACCAGGAAGGGTTAAACATGGGCCCCATCTGGGTTGTACACTGCATTTGGAGAAACCCAACTGGGGCCCAGTAACAACATATGTACAAACCCACTCAGAGCCCATGCCTAGCCCACTTTCCACCCATGTGAGCCCCACAGGAGCATGTTGGCTGGGTTGTTGGACCACGGCATATCGGGAAAGCCCCACAACACCTGCCTGGTTTTGGAGATGTCCTGACCTGGTCGTCTGTTTATTTCTTGGCTCTTGTCCAAGGGCCTAAGATACTCGTATGCTTGCTTATTTACCCAGACGTCTCACTTGCTACTTAATAAGAGTAAATCCCACCTCTTTTCAGGTGCCATTGTAACGAGATAATCAGGGTTATTCCCTTTTTCCTTCACCTGGTTGTAATGTTTTGGCTGATAGTGTAATAATTACAGGATTTGACAAACGACAGCTTGAGGAGTTGGGAAAACTGATCCCATAAGTTGGTGACCTGAGGACGTGAACTGGGTAAGAACTCCAAAACTGGGTAGGCATTGCCCCCCCCAAACCCCCCCGTAGCATCATTTAGAAAATAAGGGACTTTTAAAGGGAGAAACACAATTAATGCTTGTTTTCTAGTCGGGTTTTATGAATAAATGAATCCCAGATGATTCCATATTTACACAGCCGAGGTGTCATGAATTATGCAAAGTGTGGTCTTGTCCAAAGGCAAATCCATCCGTCCTCAGTTGGCCAGCGCCGAATCACTGATGACATCTGGAAAGAAAATCAGGAAACATCTAATTCTAACCACAACACCCCCCCCCCCAACCCCCAGCATCCCTTGCCCACCCACTCAACCCACCCACGCACCCACCCACCCAAACAAAGAGTCAAAAAACTTTGCTGTGTGCCCGAGTTGGGAAGAGGGTCTCTCACGGGTGCGATGGGACGAAGCCTCGGGCCTGCCGAGCTTCCTTCACATGACATTTCTGACTAAACAGCCTTTCCTCGCTGTCCCTCCGTCTCTCCAGTGCCTGGCGGTGCCTTGGTGTTGGGCCAGGGAGCCGGCTTTTGGCGATGTCACTTCGAGGAGCTCCGCTGTGACAGCCTGTTGACAAGCGCTCACTGAACGATCCAGAAAGGAAATCTAATTACCATTAAAAACAGGCCGATGGCTCCGGGGCCTATTAGCTAAAACGAACGGAAAGTGTTAGCGACAGCTCTGCCTGTCCCGGACTTTTAGTGGTCACGCAGACCCAGTCCTTGCCACGAGCGCTCTTTCACACACAGACTATCTCTTCCTGACTTGATTTTTGATTCTCTGATAAATATGTGGGTTTTTCTGCTGTTTGATGTCAATTTCTGGCACGAATTATGTTAGCATGAGCGCTAGCAGAGCTCTCTGCAGCACGTAGATGTTGCTTCTTACCCTAAAGGTGAAGCTTTTTTTGTTGGCTCATATGAAGTCCAGAATAAGTGGCTGCTGACCAGACTTTAGGATAGCTGGCAAAGAGGGCTGCTACCGGGGCAGGAACGATGACGAAGGCATTGAAAGTACAATGTCCTTACAATGTCCAGTACAAGCTACCTAGGTGGGGTGTAGTGTGGTCATCTGGGCTTCCTCCAGAGGTCAGCTTGGACCACAAGTGGCTGAACACGAAGCTCAAGCATGTATCTGATCTCGTTTACACCTGGTCGCTTCATGGGACTGCACGGGACAGTGGTGGCTCAGCGGTTAGAGCGCCGCAGGGTTGTGGGTTCAATACCCGGGCTTGGCAAGCTGCCACTGTTGGGCGCTTGAGCAAGGCCCTTCACCCTCTCTGCTCCCCGGACACTGTCGCAAACCCACCGCTCCGGGGTCTGTGTGCTCACTGTCACTGTGTGTGTGTGTGTGTGTGTGTTTGACTACTAGTGTGTATGATTTGGTTAATTGGACCATTTGGAATTTGACCTTTAACCCATCCATGCAGTGAACACACACTCAGAAATCCGTGAAATCTTAAAGTAGCTGAATGCATTTATTAGAAGGGGTGTCCACAAACATTTGGCAAACATGTATTAACTAAATACATATTATTCCTGTATAACGTTTATAGATTTTGGGCTGTTTTTTTTTTAAGGCACCTGTGAACCTGCAAAAGGCTCTATAGAAAACAACAACAAAAAAAGAGACAGTGTCACCCTGTCCCCTGTCCCCTGTCCCCTAGCCTAGCTGCTGGACGACTGCATTTAGCTTAGCTGTGTGTAAGCGCCGCTAACCCTCCCCCGGACTAGGTGACCTTCCAGAGGCAGCTGTTTTGGCTTCTCGTGTATGTGTTTGTGTGCGGCGCGGCTGTGTGTTGGCTCCGGTGTGCATTGGTGTACAGTAGTCGGCGGAGACCCCGGCGGCCCCCGCACAGAGAGGCCTATTGTGTTGCAGGGGAAGTGTTTTGGGCCATGCGGCAGATGGCGGGTAACAAAATATCATTACATTTCCGCTCGGAGCTGCGCTGGCAGCCAAATGATAATATAAAACTCTCAGCCCCTGCCTGTAATGAGATTCGGTGACCTTATTACCAGCGAGCACAGCGCAGGGAAAACTCCATATAGAGAGTGGGAGAGAAGGATGGGCTGTGGGAGGGATATTTCTCGAGGCGTGTCAAGAGAGGGAGTGTGTGTGTGTGTGTGTGTGTGTGTGTTTCCCTGTTTTCTGCATCTGTAACACTGTCAGCATTTTGTGTTTCTGTGCGCGCCACTTTGAAAAATCACACCACGTTCGACTTTCCGGCACAGGGCAGCGTGTTGAAGTGGGAGTGGACTTCCGATCTGATCTCTGCTCCTTCTGGGAACGCTGGAATTTTCTCTCTCTCTTTTATTTTACTGACCGGTTCTCTGTGTTCCTCTAGATTTTGTTGGCCTTCAGTAATCTTCAGTGCAGAATGGGCTTTTTTCAGGCCGACCGCAGAGCGACTTCACATAGCAGCTCCGAGACCTTTGGCTCTGGAGAAGAGCATCAGCTAAATGCCATGAATGTAAATGTTATTGTTAGTTATTATTAGTTATTAGTTATTATTATTAGTTCAATTAATTCAAATATTTTGTTAAAGTTATTATGCAGTTCGGTTATCTGTAAAGGTAATCCATACTTCAGTGTTCAGATTAATTGGTGGAAGATAAAGCAAGCAGTATTTGATTTAATAATAATAATACTAAAGAAATGAGTAGTATTATTAGTAATTAGTATTCCAATGGTTTATTTGATGGTTAAGCAAATAATTAAATAATTATTTAATAAAAAAAAAAACAGACGGGACTGAACTAAATACTGAAAATATAAATAAAGTAAAATGCAAATAAATGAGCGAGTCAGTCTTTCAGGCTCAGTCTCTCTCTCTACTGTAAGAGACACCAGTAGGAGAATTTAATCATCATGCAAATTGCCAACTAATTATTTTCCATTCATCCAGAAGGTAAATCGAGTTGTCAAGACTTCCTTCATTACTCCTTCTTCTCTTTTCTTTTATTATTTATTTTCTGTCCTTTTTCTGATTCCTTTTGAATTCTTTGGTTGGGCCTCAATCAGCACCGGAGTAATAAAGCAAGCGGCGTTTCTTTTCCCAACAACAAAAGACCAGAAACATGAGACTCAGGTCTCTGGTGTCTGTACGGACCTCCCGTGTAAACATCTTACTTGTAATCTGGAATTTTTTCCCCAATAGCTTTATGTGCTTGGCTTAAGTAACATTGCACACCCCCCCCCCCCCCCCCCCCCACCTTACCCCAAACATCCAGCCCCTTTCACCCTCCAGATCTCAGGATTGAATTATTCACCAGGAATGCTGCCCAGCTCAGCAGCACGTTGAAACGACAACCTTTGACAACCCCCCCTTCCACTCCCCCATAGGGCCGCATCCCGCGATCCGCTGGTGTGAGTTGGCCGAATGTTTGGAAAAAATTAGCTCATCTCTTCGCGCCTGCGTTATCAGTGCTGCGCCGTCCTCCCTCAGGTCAGCAGACTAATGGCCTCGTCCATTCCCGTCACGCTTTTTTCAGACATTGATCAGCGGACGGGCTCTCTGTGGGATTCCGTAAAAGAGGAGGCGGATATATCTGGTGGTGGGTTGTTTTTTTTTTTTTTTTCTGGGCTCCTGAGAGGTCTGGCTGTCATCCACAGCGAGCATATTATGTTGATGTAACTGCGTGTTCCTCTTAGTGTTATTTTTTTATTTTTTATTTTTTTTACTCTTCTTCTGTCTGTCAAGGAAAGAGGAAAAAAAAAACCCTCCTGCTCATGTTTCCCCTCTATTTCACCCTCCACTAGCCTAATGTATTCAAATCTGCCAAGTGCTCTTTAAAGTAGTTTGGGTGAATATTCATGATTTCGTTTTTTTCCTCTCCTGTTGACTTCAGCCCGAGTGTCATATTGGTTTAAGTTATGCGCGCCGGTGCGTCTGCTCAGTAACTCCGAAAAACATTGTCATGCTGGTGTGTGTGTGAGGCCTGTTAAAGCAGTGGACGTGCTGCGTCACTATTTGAGGGGTCACTTCACGGCAGGACTCTTGCAGGAATCTTTATTTGTGTGCTTGCTCTGGGATTTGGTCCGGACATTATTCCGTCTGATTTATAGTCCGGAATCGGGATTTATACTTGGAATGGGATAACATGGTAATTGTGTGGTCCTGTCTCTGGGGTGATGGAGCTTTCTGTAGTACCTCTGGGGTTGCTTGAAGTAGCGTTTGTCTTGCATGGGGAAATAAATGTGGCAGTCTAATGCATTACCACTATGGCCTGGGGGGTCGTGAGCTCGAATCCCGAGCAATGCCGCTTTGCCATCAGCGTCCAGAGTCTGAAAGAGCACAATTGGCTGCGCTCTCTCTGGGTGGGTAGATGGTGGGTGGGTAGCATTGCTAGTGCTAGGGTGGGTTAATTGGCTTAAAGTTTCAAATTGGAAGAAATTTTTTTTAGTTTATCTTTTTTTCCCTCTCATAAATGCCAGAAAAAATTATTTAATAACAAAATATAAAAAAACAAATGCCACTTTTAATTAAAGTAATTAAATAAAATTATATATAATATAAATGATAATTATAAATTATATATATAATAAAAATAATAAAACTAACAATTATTTATTTAATAAAAATTTTCGACTACCCAACTCTGTTACCTCACTTGTTAGTACCATCACATGTAATACTTTCGGCACTAGGAGGCTGAGAACTGACAACCAGCGCAACCAGCCAATTGTGCTCTCTCAAGCTCTGGCTGCTGATGGCAGGCAGCTTGACCTGAGACTATAACCAGCCATCCTCGAGTCATAGTGGCTGCATCTTAGTCCACTCAGAGCTCCACAAATGCCACTCATGGCCACGGAGGAATGGCCAAAAGTGGCCAAAAGTTTGCAGACGTCTGTTCATCCAATATGTATTCTGAAATCTGCTGCACTAACAGCCGTTCAACACACCCCTCCTCCTCTGGGAAGTCTTAAGACTAGATGTTGAAACCCTGCACATTGTGAGAATTTGATTGTAGCCCCACCATAGCGTTAGTGAGGTCAGGTACTGATGTTGAAGGGTCAGTTCCGATCACAATCACCACTCCAACGTGACCCAGAGGTACTGGATGGAGCTCCGTCGCTCCACAGCACTGTGGTGGAAGGCTTCCTAACCTTTTAGCCGACGCCTGGATGTCATCTGTGGTCTTGGAATGAGCGTTGATGTGAGTCTTGTGCACATTTGCCTTCTTCTGGGTTTTGGTTACACTTTATTTAATGATAGGCCCGCTCTGCCTCCCCACCCCCTCTCTCTTTTGCCAACATCATATGCCGTTAGACGTAGCTGTAATCTCCGGAGCAGCTCTGCTCTCTTAAGCCACATGGGCACGGACGCAGTTATCAATCCAAACAGACAAATGTCATCGCTAAGCTGCTTGTCTGCGCCGGCCTGAGCTCTCCGTTCAGAGGGACTGCAGTTATTTCGGGCCTTATCATTTCATCTCTGATCTTCATTATCTTTTCCGCTGGCCGGAGCCGAAGCCACTGGACTGGACGCCTGCGGGCCGGGGGTAAAGTCAGGCAGATATAGGGGGCATAAGCCCTGCAGCCGGTCTGAGACCGATAGCAAATGATGGGGGGCGAAGGGGGTTACGCTAAATGCCATATCACTGGATATATTTTCCACACCTGGGAGCCTGCATCACATCACAAGGCACGGGTTCTGAATGAGGCGTGGTGTATTGCCATCAAATAAGGCTTCGGTTTTTATTGTCCTACCCTGTCCAGTTTCACCAGGGATTGACTGGGAATGGGACCTACCAGCAGAACCTGTGTGTGGCTCCAGGTGTTCAGTCTGATTCTGCTGGTTTAATCAGTTGGTTCTGGTCTTTAAACCTGCTACCACATCAGACTTGCTGGACAGTCCACATCCATCAGTAACGCAATCTTCAATACAAGCCCCTCCCCAGCACCAAAATCCAAACACAGAGCAGAAGGTTTGTCCGGTTAGTCCAGTCTTATCTGCAAAGTGTGGCTCCAGGTTTTCAGTCTGATTCCTGCATGTTTAATCTTTAATCAGTTGGTTTTTGATCGAACACAGTGAATCAAAATGTACCAAATTATTTATTTGCTATTAAAATAAATAAATAAATAAATGTGCTGGACCTTAGCGTAGTGTTGTCTGGACTCATGACTTTTTTTTTATTCTGAAATAAAAGTGAGGTCAGGTACTGATGATGAAGGGTCAGTTCCGATCACAATCAGCACTCCAACTCGTCTCTGAGGTACTGGATGGAGCTCCATCGCTCCACAGTCCAGTAGTGGAAGGCTTTTTAACCTTTAAGCCGACCCCTGGCATTGGCTGAGGTGAGCTTAGGCTCATGTATGGCTTAGGCTCAGGACTTCTGAAACCGTACCAAGACCAAAGTCTGTGAAACCAAAATGGAGCTAGCAGCCCCTCCCTTTCTTGGTTCTTGTTATATGGAAGTCCAGCTGTGGCCCTGCCCCTCGCTCCCTGCTGTCAACCATCACAGGCTCCTGCCTTCACCAACCGTATAGTTCGGGTTAACAGGTTGAGCACACTGGTTGGATAGGGTGAGTACTGCCGTTTGCTATGATGTGTATCGAACTGGCGGTGCCGGAATCTGGTTCAGTGAATGGATCGGCCCTGTTGAACGGCCTAATTATCCGATCCTCAATCCTGCTAATGTAGTTAGCATCGGGATCGATATTCGATCCTAGTATCGGATGGTTGCATCTGATAATAATAGTTATTATTAACATCTTGTGCCAGTACAAGTACTCCAAGAACGCCCCTGCAGCCAGCCAGCCGTTTTTCAGCCCGGATAAAGTGAGACCCGCGAGCCTAGACTGAGGCAAAGAACAAGGATGGTGGTGTCTGGCTGGTCTGGCCGAAATTCCAAGGCCAGATTCTGATTCCGGTCCACCTCTGTGTTTTACCTTGGCAGGAGAAGAAAGGGGAGATGCTCTGTGTCTGACACTGATGGTCAAACGCCCTCATTAGATGGGAGTTCGACTTGTGAAGGAAGGGAGACTCACAGACAGACAGACAGCAACGAGAATGAAGTGAGGCAGCAGTGCCTAGCAACGGTGTGTGTGCGCTTGGCAAGAAGAGCAGAGTTCCTCTGGGCTGTTTGTGAACCATAAGGGCAGCATATGATCCGATTGTGTTGTTTTGTTTCCCGAAAAGGCGAATAAGGAAGAGTGGGGATGGAATAAGATGCGGTTGGGAGGGAAAAGGGAATAGAGGGAGCGAGGGGAGTCCGGGTCACAGAGTGGCCACTAGCTGAACACGCAGCTTCAGGGCCGGAGGGCAAGCTTGCTGGTTCCCCAACAGTATTGTTCTCAGGGGAGACGGCTTCGGTTTACCCTGGCTTCTGCGCTACACAGAGGAGAAAATCTTTCATTTTGTTCCGTTTCTTGGGGCCAGGTTGCGTGGGAGTCAGTCAAACATGCTGCCTCCCTCCGCCGGCGGCAGCAACAGCAACAGCAACAACGACACGCAGCGGGCCTTCGTAATGCTGCTCGAGTTGTGTGGCCGACTTTAGTGTAGAATTGACTTTCAGACAGTTGTGTGAAAGCTAGTGGATGACCATGTAACCATGAGAGCAGACCAGCAAGCATGGTTTTGGCGGCCAGCTATGTGCTACATTGGTGGGGCAGACTACAGGAGCTGAGGATTTCCATGGCTACCGCGCAGCATCAGGACCTTTCGTCCGTCCCGGCATCAAGTCGCTCAATTCCACAGTGAAGCGGCGAGGCGTCAGGCCCCGGACGGAAAGGACGTCAGGGCATGCGGGGAGTCATTCCCTGTCAGTAAGGAGACCACTCTGCTACTCTGGGAAGAGGAGGGTCTTCAGTCTGGGTTTGAAGACAGTGAGTGTTGGACTCTGCTGTTCGGACTCCCAGGGGAAGCTCGTTCCACCACTTCAGTGCAGGACAGAAAAAAGTCTGGACGCTTGTCTTCCGTGGATTTTGAGGGATGGCTGGTCGAGCCGAGCCGTACTTGAAGCTCGAAGGGCTCTTGGTGCGGATTGGCTTTTGACCATTTCCATCAAGTACGGAGGGGCTGGTCCAGTCTGAGCTTTGTAGACCAACATCAGGGTTTTGAGTCTGATGCGGGCAGCAGCTTCAGGAAGCCAGAGAAGAGAGAACGCAGCAGTGGAGTGACATGGCTTAGCTTTAACGCTACAGGTTGCTTAGACTCGCCGATGTACCGGAACCATGCTAACCTTGCGATTGGTCAGGGGTATGCTGTATACGTAGACCTGAGCTACTTTTGGGACCGCCCATACCACATGGAGAGGAGAGAGCAATACTGGTGAAATCCAGCAGACGTTTATCAGACTTCGTACATTTACACTAGGGGCCCTGAGGAGCCACATTAACTTCACTGGAAAGAAAACTCAGATTTAGGTTCTTTGTCTGGTGAAGTCCTTCACTCTGGTGAATAAGCTTTTGTAGACGTTTCTATATAGAACCTTTTGAGAAGGTTTCAGCATTACTGTTTTTTTTCTGTACTATAGAACCTTTAAATACAGTGACCTCCTCGTCAACGCTGCTCTCTCATTGTAAACCTTACTTTCAGACTATTAGCTAATGGACGGTTCTTTGAGTGACACTTAACGTTAAGAAAAGGCTTTGTCACTGTGATGAACGGGCCTACAGCCTTGTCTACACGTTAGCTTAATATAATACGCCGTTGAGGAGCAAAAAAACAAGCGCTCGCGATACAATGGGCGTTTGATTGACGGGCGTTGGGACAGAACAAAGGGGCGGAAGAATGGACCTGAATAGGATTAAATGTAGTGGGCGGAGCACATTAGTAGTAGGTCAGCTCCCTTACCACTGCAAGTCACTTTCTCTAGTGCTGTAATCAGATTAATTAGCACTCGTCAGACACACTTACGAGCGTACACACACACGCACGCATACCCACATACACATGCCCAGGAGTCGGTGGACAACAAAAAGGACATTATTCTAAGAGGGACGGGCGCGTGTGAGCGAGTGCGTCCCAGCGAAGCCTCTTTTTTCGCGATGACGGACGCTCTTTAAGCTTTCCCCAGGCAACGTGAGCTGATGAGCTGATTAGCTGAAAGCCTCCGCCGCTGTCTGCGCCGCCGGATCTGCGGCCGAGTCCCTGCACCATTTACGAGAATCCTTCAGTGGAACCCAGGAGCGATACGTCCTCAGAGCTTCGGAGTGCCCATATGCACATACAGCTTATGTATATTTTTCCAGCTAGAGGCGGGAGGGGTGGGAAGGCTGTGGGGAGTGTGTGTGGGGGGGGTGGTTAATAAAATGATCCAGCAGAGGCAGGGCTGCAGAGTGATATATGGAGACGCTGATGGGAATTGAATTCGCTGAGGTGGGAATGGGATTTGGTTTGGGTGTGAACTCATAATGATGTTGGCCAAATGGATTCGTAATGCCTTTTCATGAAGGTGGTCGGCCAGCTCAAATGGTTGGACACAAATATTAATGTATGTCGCGCCAGAGCCGGATAGGGACAGGTACAGGTACAGGTGGAAAAGGAGAAGACCCTAAGGGCTACAGCCTAAAACCAACCTTAACCGGCCCTGCCTGGTTAAGTACATTTGGTATCGCTAAATCATGCGTAAATTGACCGATGTTGAACCACCTGAATTAGTGTGTTTTTATTAGAAAAGCTATCAGACGACATCGCCCGACCCCGGATCCATCACCTCGATGAATAATGACCCTCCTGAAAGAGCTTCCGCCCAAACAGCCGGGGGGCGGCGCCTCATCCGCTTCATGTTTGTTCCATCCGCCACAAGAGACTTGGAAAAGGCATTAGGGCCGAGCCAAGACGACGTGAGCGGTCCGAAACACACCCATTTCCTATAAGGTTCTGATTAACTTTAATGGCGCTCTTTTGTTGGAATGTGTTCATCTCCTGTGTGCCAGGTAATGACTGTTTAGGCTGCTGAGCTAAATCAGTGGCGGCTTGCTCTACCCTCTAATAAGAAACCACAGCAGTCTGGTTCCAGGTGTGCTGCTACTTCACACGGTAACGGCAAACAAAAAAGCTGCTGTCTGAGCAGGCTGGTGGTGGTGTGTATGACGCTAGGTTTAGTAGTTGGGGTGTAAACAGTAATTCTGATGCTGATGAACGATTGGAGACAGCAGAATTGAGGCCTATATTCTGCCTGTCGTCACGGTCACGTAAAAGTTTCGTAAACCTACAGAACGGCAACTTTACAGGAGACTCGCACTCGAGTCTGATGCTGATTTTCTGCGTTGCACGGGTGCGTTACAATCTGGCTGACCAATCAGAGCTCAGTTGTCATGTTTACAGACCAAATAAATAAGCATTAAGATGATGGCAGAACAGCAGATCCACAAAATGACTACAAAATTACATCAAAAGCAGGATCAACCCTTTTAATACCCTTGAATTCGGAAGAAACTATAAAGTAAGCAGGTGTCCCAATACTTTTGTCCAAAGGGTGTAGTATGTGGACACTACAGGCTTAAAAGGCTTTAAAAGGCGTGAAAGATTAAAGGCTTTCACAGAAGAGCAGGCTGGCCAATTCAGTATGAGCCTATTTGAATAACCACACCCACACCATCACCTGATAAGCAGCCTGTCAGGACTGTGGTGCTGTATGCTGTACTTCTCAGCTGCCCCTGGCCTTGTGCCGGCTTTCGCTGCCTCGAGAGCGACGTTTTGGCTGCATGACAAGCCGCTCTGGACTTCTTTTACCAAAACGGCTTCTTAAATCTAGTTCACTGCTCCCTCCTGTATCGCGATAGTCCTTCAACTGGCTTCCATGAAGTATTGATCCAAAAATAACTTCAAAAGCCCGCTACTTTAGAAGCGCAAGAGAGGAAAGGAGTGTGTATGACTGTGTGTGAGTGTGTGCGTGTGTATGAGCTAGATGGCGGACTGTGGATAGCAGCACTTGTGCGTAGCTGTTAAGGATTGGCAAAAGAACAGACATTCCCACGAATACGGATTACACAGATGTCCGCTTTTGATGCTTGCCATACATTTTCTACCTCTGTTCTCCCCCCTTCTGACAGAAGGAGGCTAGGACATTGCTCTCTCTCTCGCACTGTCGCTTCACCTTCACTTTTCAAGGGCAGTCAAGGCCGCTCGAATCCGCCGCCGCCTACACCCTGTTTATATTCGCACGCTGCTTTCCCGCACAGCTCTTCGCTTAAGCTCTGAAAATGGGGACACAGACGATGAGGACGGGGACGATGAGGACGGGGGCGATGCAGGTGAATTTTTAGACCCGAATCTCACGCCCTTCCGCGGGTAGCCACCCACTGTTCCTTTTAACACTGCTTAGGCTACAGGTGGCAATAAGGCGAGTTACAGTTTTGGTTACACACTGGTGGCTCAGCGGTTAGAGCTCCAGGCTATTGATGACAGGGTTGTGGGTTCGATACCCGGGCTCTGCAAGCTGCCGCTGTTGGGCCCTTGAGCAAAGCCCTTCACCCTTGTTGCAGCAGTGACTGCCCACCACTCTGGGTGTGTTTCACTGGTGTGTATGTGTGTGTGTTCACTGCACGGATGGGATAGAAGCGGAAGCCAAATTCCGTCGGTGTCCATCACTAATGGTAAATATGGTTGTCTTGTCTTGTCCCGAAAGGCAGCGTTCCTATGTGATATCTACCTTTCGTAAGCTTTTCATGACCACAGACATCTTCCTACATAAACATGAACTCCTTAAACCCAATAGAGGAACATTCTTCTTCAGATCTTAACATGCTAATTTTGCCTTGAATTAGCATGAATTTCATAGACCCTAAAATAGAACCCTGTGGGACTACGGTTTCCCAATATGTTCTACAGCGAATCTGAAGCCATGTTGAACCTGAGGTTTTACCGAGTCACATGACGTGAGGTCTGATCGGTAGCACTGAAGTCATTTGCTGATACGAGTATTAGATTTTCAACACGTAGCTCTAATCTAATCTAATCGTAGCTCCACTGTTTTTTTAAAGCACACTTTTCAGGACCTTTTTAAAAGCTCTGCACGAAAAATCCACTTTCAGACGGCAGATAAACGCTGTTTTACAACTGCATGAGCAGCTCCTCACTCCAACTTCTTCAACTGGCCCCAAAATGCCATGCCCTGACACAGAGGCTGCGCCTGTTATTGCCGGTAGGCTTCTTTTGAGGAGGGGGTAAAAAAGATGAGCGAGAGAGAAGCAGGCCGACAGAGAGAGAGAGCGAGAGCGAGAGAGGCAGGGTGAGAGTGTTACCGTGATCGTGTTTGACGTTAATATTTAGGGACGTGTTAAAAATGAGCTCCGATATTTCCAGTGCTGCCGTGTTGTCCTGACATTGTTTGCTAATGCACTGGATGTGACATTTCGCTGAGAGACCCGACTAAGCCGTAATGAACTCACTATCTTAAGAGATTTTTATCATCGGGCCACCCGGCAGCCAAATTCAGCCTGCCTGAACGTCGGCTGACCTGGAATTCGTCAGGCTCGCTTCGGCAGCTGTAGTCGTGGTGACGCGTCGGACAGATCTGATCTCAGATCAGCATTGAGATGTAAACCTCTGAGGCGTTTAGAGCTCCGGGCTGTTGATGACAGGGTTGTGGGTTCGATACCCAGAATCGGCAAGCTGCCGCTGTTGGGCCTTTGAGCAAGGTGCTGAAGTTGGCTGCCCACCGCTCTGGGTGTGTGTGTGCTCACTGCCCCTAGTTCACTAGTGTGTGTGTGTGTGTGTGTGTGTGTGTGTGTGTGTGTGTGTGTGTGTGTGTGTTCACTACTACAGATTCATTTATAAGTGGACAGTCAGCCAGTTCTGGAAGTCGGTGTGTTGGACACAGGAGTAATGGGCAAGCATATCCGAGCCACTTTGGCTAGGACCAAATTCTCGGAGCATCACGAAAATGCCAGGCAGGTCTTGTGGGGTATTCCCAGTATGCAATACGTCTATCCATGGGTCCTTTCCATCCCCAGCTATCTCTGTAAGAGGGCGGGATGACCCCCCGACTCTTCCATCTTCGCTCTGCGTGATACCTACGGCTAGCTAGCAACCGAAAGGTACAACATGGACCATCTGACGGCCCACTACGTTCTGCTTCCCGGGGCTGCATTACAGTCGTGCTCCCTAACTAAAGGTCCTGAAGATATATCACCAGAGAGACAGGCAAGCCACTAAATCAATGATGGTTTGGTGCCTCTTTTTCTGACGGCGAAGGAAGTCGGGTTGGGGTCGTCTGATGATCACAGTGCCTGGGTCGCTAATTTAGGTCTGCATAGCTGTCAGCTTGAGGGCCCCGGTGCACCCAGTGTAGGGTTTCATCAGCCTCCGTCCGATGTCCATTTAAATGTGGAATGTTCGCTTTAACGGCCTGCACTTCGGCGGGCGATCGATCGAGGGAAATGAAAGGCGACCGGAGATAGAGGCTTGACTGGAGTGTCCGAAGGTAGCACCCTTATTCCGTCCTTTGTTTGATTCCACATGTCTCTCTTTCTTTCTCCCTCCCTCTCTCTCTCTCTCTCTCTCTCTCTTCTTACTGCCTTCTTCCTCCTCATGTTTCATTTCTGCCTCTTGGCTCCGAGTCCCTCTATTATATATTCCTCACTGTTTTTCTCACTGAGACTGTTTTCCCAATCTCTCTTTCTCTCTCTCTCTCTCTCTCTCTGACCCATATCAATCACCCCCTATCCTGTGAAATACACTCAGCGAAAATGATTCCGAATCGATCAGGCTCCTGTAAGGATTTTTTGGCGTGCACCAGCCATAACTCCTCCTAATAGACTGTGAAAGGAACGCCCTCTGTGTCCGTGACCACGCTTGTGCCCGCTCTCGTACAACCCTAGACGCTCTCTACATGAATCAAGCAACCTGCATCGTATCATCTCCGCGCCGTCGATGCTTTTTGACATCATGCAGTCGATAGTTGGCACCAATTTTTGTGAAATGTCCCACTGTACGATTATTCCTGGGCCATATATCGCAGAGAGCTGTGGTTCCACCAAACTCCGGTCCTGGAGAACCTACTGCCCTGCTAACCCTTCTAACCAGCTAATTAGCAAGCTGGATTAGCAACCACCACTAAGATGTCCAGGGTCGGAACCACTGGTTTAGGGCCGCCCAAAGTGAGGCCTGTGGTTCAGGGACCAGAGAGTTACCCTAATCCTACCCCCTCGGTCAATGAGAGAGCGAACATACTGCACAGCTCTCTGCAGTCTCAAGCCATGGCCTTTTAACTAGACTAAAGGCTGATTAACTTAATCACCCGCCTAAAGTCCTGCCTTATAACTAGGCTATTACTGGTCTTTGTTCGCACCGTACGTCCGTTGGTTCCTTTTCAGTGTTTTGTGCACTGCCTGCATGACACATACTTACACACACACACTCACACACATACAAGTCCTGATTGCTCAATAACAAGTGTGCATTGCACAGCTGCCTAATGGCCGGCAGGTTCTGCTGAATCCGGTCTAAGCTGGCTCCGCACAGTGCGAGGTCTGGGCCTCAGTGGACTTTAAACAAATTAAAAGAGCTGAGAAATTTTATTATGGAACTGTGGAGGTTCTTAAATTCAAATGAAACCTTGATTCGCTATTCACTGATCCTAATGCATAACTGCTGTATAATGGAGCTCTATCCTGGGCGAGAAGGTGAGGGACTGCGGGAGAGAAGGCTGTGTGAGAGAAGGCAGCGTTTGAGAGGTGTGTGTGTGTGTGTGAGACAATCAGACAATGCTCCTGACCTGAGTCAGGAATGAGAAGCTTCGGATTTGGTTAATTAATCGGGTTTTCCAGTGAATTCCTGACAAATGCCTTAAATGCTGTTGATCCTTCAGTGCAGATCCTCTGCAACTCCGCAAGACCTCTGAAGAAGTTGCAGGCCCTCGGCAAAGTCCTCAGGTCTTCACATCTGACCATTTCATCCACATCCAACATGTTGACGGCGAGAGATGACCTTTCAGGTACCATCTAACGTTTGTCATATCCAAGACCTTGACATGCACCGCTGTTAAAATGCAGGAGCATCCCAGAGGTGTCAAGTAACGAAGTACATATGCTTTATATCTTATCTTACTTAGGTAGAAATGTTGTTTATCTATATTTTATTGGAGTAATTATTTATTTTTCAGACTTTTTACTTCTACTTCTTACATTTTCACCCAATTATCTGCACTTGCTACTCCTTAAATATTAAAAACAACCTCGTTACTCCTATTTAATTTCCATGTTATTATTCCGGCTCGACATTGTTAAAAAAAAGAAACCCTATCCAGATAAATTGCGCCATCCTGAAACCTACCATTCATACCATTCTGACTCCCTATTGGTTCATAAGCCATCCATCACACCTGCACACGTCCCGTCCCTCCCCAGCGAGCTCACAGCAGACGTCTGTAGTCTAGTATGAAGACTGTGTCCTGCAGTGAAACGTCCCGACTGAGCCCCACATTTACATTCCAATAAAGCTTATTGATCACACGCCTCTGAAGTCTGACTTTCTGCAGCTTTACAAAACTTCTAGACAACGACTCCTCATATTTTCCTCCATGAAGCTCATGTTAATGCTCAGTAGAGCACAGAGACGCTCCTTTAATAGAGCTGATATTACTGAAATGCTTCATTTTCAATGGGCAGATCTGCAGCTGAAACAGGAGCCTAGTGCAGCCCAACATTTTTAACATCAACATTTTAATAGAACATTCTCCTCATTATGGCTTTTAGAGAAATGGGTTTTTGGGGAGGGGGGGGTAGTGCACTAATTTTTTTTTCTTCCATTACTTTTACTTTTCTACTTGAAGTCGTTCTGAAACCAGTACTTTTACACTTTTACTGGAGTAAAAAGCTTAATTTGATACTTCAGCTTCTATAGAAGTCTTTTAAACCCTAGTATCTCCACTCACTTCTACCTGAGGAATGAATGTCAATACTTTTGACACCTTTGCTTTGCGTTCATGTAGCAAAAATGCAGATATTCCACGTCAGTGGTCAAAAATCTCTGTTCCTGACCTGCTCAGGAGCAGACCTTGTAGTCATTTGGGTCTGTTGTGGAGGGGTCAGATAGGAACTGTACTGAAAGTGAAAGAGCAAAGGGTACTGGGAGCGAATGAGCGGTTGAGAGACGGAATGAAAAACATCGCTGCTCGGGCTGTAGTCCAGTCATGTCGAGCGTTCCGGGTCAGCTGTAGGGTTTTTCAGGGTGCAGGAGGGACATACTGGTGTTGACGAGACGGTGGGGATCAACAGGTCAGCGGTGATTGAGGTCCGTGGGTCAGCGGCCCTCGGCCCGCCTCGTCTCTGGTATGCTGAGAAAGTCGTTAACGGAGGCTCAGGCCCGGGAAGCGTGACCAGAATTCTGTCGGCCCAAGGAGTCGCGTTCCAGCGCGGCGTCCTCTGGGGGCCGGTCCTCAGCCATCAATACATCAATCAATATAATCGCAGTGCCGGATGGTGGTTAGTATTCAATTACCAGACTACCAGCTGGGCGCGCCAGTGTTTGGTGACATTTTAGCTGGAGCGAAGACTGGGCCGTAAATCAGGACACCAGGCGTGCGGAACGACTTTATGAATTAAAGGTAAAATGTTTGGACATTTGTGTAATGTAGTGGCAGGAGGAGGGGGGGCCCGGCCATCACTCTTTGCTGTTGGGAATGCCATTGTCACGGCGCTAAGCGGCTAACCTTGGGCAGTGCTGGTAAAAATTCAGTGTTGTGGTATTTTCCGAATATCAATGGAGTCAATGGAGCCCTGCTTCCTCAGTATGAAGTATGAAGGGATGTCTTACAACTCTGAAGCACCTTGTATTATCTTTAAAGGGCTGTATCATAGGAATTTTCCTAGTTTGGGATATGACATGCAAACCAATGGAACTTCAATGGAATTTGCGTTTAGTCTTCAGTCCATAAATGGAGATGAAGCTTCAGGAAAAATCATCCTGCAGCACTTTATCCTCCTCTGTTCACGCTCAGGTGACGAGGATTGCTTCAACCCAAGCACAAGGCAACCAATCCGATCAGAGCTCATTTACATATAGCACATACAGTCTAAAGGAGAAGGAGAGGTTGAAACATGCGTCACGCAAAAACGAATAATGCCTCTTTTTGATGCCTAACAGCCATCCAGTTTTTCCCGTAGGCTCCTTTAGATGACTGTGACATCACTGGTGATGAGGCTAGCGCTTAGACAGTTGCGCCACTCGGGAGCCTCAGCAGTGTTTATTGCTTGTAAATTTCCAAGCTAATCACAAAGCTTATGACCCCATGCCTTCGTCTTTATAGACCTATAGGTAGAGGAACTCTTCCAGCCTGGCCAGTTCAAGCTGATGGTAAAGCTGGTGTACAAGCAAGGTCAGCCTGACCAAGCTAAACAACCAGTATGACCACACCGGTTCACCGAGCATGAGCAAGGTGGTCAGCCAGCATTAACCAGCTGGCTTACCAGTATATGTGGGTATGGGTTCGCTTAGGTGACCAGCTATTCAACCACCTAGACTGTCTGAAACCAGCTATCAGACCCCCCCCCCCACCCCCCACCCCCCCTCACCCGACTCCACCTTCCCAGATAAAAAACAGTGGCAAGAGCAGGCCTTTACTTGCAAACAGTGGATTTTAGGAATTAGGAAACTTGTGTTGTTGGCGAATTGGCTTACCTCTAAAACAGCTCAAATGCTTCCATACTTTGGGCCTGTGGTAGACGGATCACTTAGCCAAGCTTAAAGCACAGGCTTAGGCTTTGTAACTTTGCTGCAAGAGTCAGCAAATGAGAAAATTGCAGTATCTCGAACTGAAAATGGAGAATATCAGTTTTCGCAGCCAGCCGAGGCGCTCAGCGGAGGAGAAAATGTTACTTAGCGTGTCTTTAACTAAAGAGCTGGCAGCCGGGTTTTTTTCTCTGCCCAGCCGCACGCAGTGTGTACCAGCAGAATGGGCCGGAGCCGAGGTAATTTGATGCCTGTCGGCGGGGCGATACGTAGGGTGGCTTTAATACGGGGCTCAGCTCAAGGTGATCTTTCTCTCCCGAGCGGTTTTTAATTTGTGCCACACCGTGCGTCCCCAGAGGACGGAGCTTTCTCCTTAACAGGTTAAGCTCAGGGGGATAGGAAGCCAAGTGGGAGGCTGTGCGTGCCTGTGTGTGTGTGTGTGTGTGTGTGTGTGTCTCAGCAGTCTGTCGTCTTAAGATTAGGGCTGCGTTTTCTGTTTAACCTCCTCTGCTTAAATAAACGGGGCCTAGCGATATGGAGAAATGTCAACCTCAGAAATGTCACCCGTTTACTGTTGAGCTCACTGTAGACCAGCAGTTCCTCTGCCGAAGAGAAATCGGAGGGACCGCAGCGCAGTGGTCACCGTCCTGCTGAACAGCCCAGAGCCCAGCTCCAGACCAGCTGCTCTTTGATGGTCAAGGTGGTTGAAAAGCTGGGCATCAGGTGAAGGTGCACCTTATGCTGGTAAGCCTGCTGGTCATGCTGGTTCATCAGCTGTAGGTAGGGTCTCAGGTTGATGGACTAGCAGGTTTATCCGTGTGACCGTGACTGATGCTCAGCCTGGTCAAGCTGGTTGGCTAGTTTGGTCATACTGGTCATGCTCAATTTTGTGTGTGTGTGTGTGTGTGTGTGTGTGTGTGTGTGTGTGTCTCTCTCTCGTCTCTCTCTCTCTCTCTCTCTCTCTCTCGTCTTTGTCTCTTACTTTCTTATGTCTCTCTCTCCCTTGTCTCTCTCTCTCTCTCTTACTTTCTCAGGTCTTTCTCTCTCACTTTATGTCTCTCCCCCTCTCGTCTCTCTCTCTCGCTCTTTCTTGCTCACTTTCTTGGATTTCCCTCCGTCTCTCGCTCTGCACTGTTGTGTGTGTGTGTGTGTGTCTCGCTCTCCCTTCTCTCTCTCTCTCTCTCTCTCTCTCTCTCTCTCTCTCTCTCTCTCTCTCTCTCTGTTGCTCACTTGCTTGTTTGATCCCCCCCTCTCTTCCATCTCTCTTTCGCTCTTGCGCTCTCTCGCTCTCTCTGTTTCGCTTTCACCCTTCTACCTCCTGCTGAACCCATCGTCATGGTGACAGTTATGTTGGTCCTCCATCCCCTTCCTGGCAGAAATGGATATCTAGAGAGAATATACTTTAGCACTTTGAGTGTGTGTGTGTGTGTGTGTGTGTGTGTGTGTGTGTGAGCGAGAAAGAGAGAGAGAGAGAGAGAGAGAGAGAGGGGTAATGTGAACTTCACTGGATTATCTACCTTTACCCAGTAGTTTTACACTTCTCCCCCCCCTTCTGTCTCTCTCTGTCTGTCTTTCTTGCGCTGTCTCTCTCTCTCTCTTTCTCTCTCACTCTCGCGCTGTCTCTCTCTCACTCTCTCTTTCTCTCTCTCTCTCTCTCTCTCTCTCTCTCATGCTGTCTCTTTCTCTGATGGATGAGATAACATGTGACATTTGAGAGGGGGCGAGAGAGTGTGAAATGCGGCTTGCTGTGCAGCACTGATCCAGCCTCTTCACCACAGGAGTGAGCCTCCCATGCACACTATCTGTACTTCTGTGTGTGTGTCTCTGTGTGTGTGTCTGTGTGTCTATCTGTCTGTCTGTGTGTGTGTGTGTGTGTGTGTGTGTGTGTGTGTCTCTGTGTGTGTGTTTAACACTGCATGGCTCCTTACTCCTCCTGAGGCTCTGGTATAGCAGGGCTGAAAATCCTGAGATCAGAGAAGCAACCAGAAGAGGCACAGACTCAGAGTGTTGGAGTGTGTGTGTGTGTGTGTGTGTGTGTGTGTGTGTGTGTGTGGTGTTTCTTTAAGCCCCCTTTGCTCAGGTAATGTTCTCAGAGTAAAGATCTGAGCCAGTGTGTGTTCAGTGTATCGACAGAAGCAGCCAAATGCAGACCTGCCGCACACTCGCACTCGCGCCTGCACTCGCGCGCACACACACTCGCAGCCTTCTCCCTAAACACCCATTCACTTACTGAAGGCCCTGTCAAAGGCCTCCAACACTGCATACAATTTTAATGACCGGGAGGGAGAAATGCCGTGTGTGTGTGTGTGTGTGTGTGTGTGTGTGTGTCTGGAGTCGCTCTTCTCCTCCTGCTTTTCTGTCTCGCACTTTAATCTTCAATTATCAAAAAAGAATATTAATTTATCTGTAATTAATACAAAAAATGATAATCTGATAATCAGGCAAGACGTGTTCAGTGTCTGAGCTCTTCTGCTTCAGTGTTGCTCCGGAGCTTCAGGGCTAATGTAGCTAACAAGTAAGGGGGGCTTCAGCTCATGCATTGCTCACTGTTGTGTAAACTGCACGCTGACATCAGCACACACTTTCAGATCTTTTGATGTGGTTTAGCTTATTAAAAGAAATCATTTTCTTATTTATATAAATACAAGCTTTTGTGTTTTTTCCTTATTGTGGTTGATTTCACATGTATTATTTTAAAATAATACTTTAATTAAATTACTATTTAATAATTATTAATTCTTTTCAAGTGTATATTTCTTTGTAATGACGGTTTATTTAACATTATTATTTGTTTTTAAATGATTTCATTGTTAAATGTAATCATTGAACCATTTTCAAACATTTCATTATTTAATAGTTATATAATCAATCAATTACAATTTTATAATTATTTTATTATCTCAATGAATTATTTTTTACATCATTAATCAGTTATTTAATTATGTAATTTATTAATAATAATTTCTTTTAATGATTTATTTCACATTATTATTAAATTATTGTGGTTGATTTTCACATCATTGTTATTGAATTATTTAAATGATTGAATTATTACATGTAAATATGTTTCTATTATTTTAGTATATAATTATCTATTTAATTTAATTATTATCAGCTCCTTTACAACACTGGAGTCAGGTCACTTCCTGTGTGTGTGAGAGAGTGTGTGTGTAGTGGTTCACACTCTGGACTGGTATCTGTGGTTGTTGGTCTACTGGTGTGTAATAACTGGTTTATAGTGGGTGAATGTGATGTGTGTGTGATTGGGGTTTCTATAGCGTAGGTGTGTTAGCATTAGCGTTAGCCTCAACCCGGTTCTGAATGGGTTCTTCAGTGCTGGTTTAAAAACAGAGAAAGGCGAGTGAGCGGTTCTGCGGTTCTCCCGCTGGTAAAACAGAGCGTTTCAGTGAGAGTTTTTAGAGAAAGGGTCAGATATTATGGTCTGTTTTCAGGTTACTCTATAAAACAGAGCTCCACAACTCCTTTATTTACCTTCTGAGAGCGCCGGCACCGCTGCCTGTGCCTGGGGGTAATGTCCGGTAATGGCGCCTTAAGGACAGCAGATGGCGCTCTGAACACCGTGGTTTAAAATGAAGAATCAGAGCTGGATCAGGATTAAAATAGCCAATACCTGATCCATTCAAATATTTAAAATATGCCTCCTTAATTTCCCTGATTTCTTTCCTGGTTTCTGCTGCAACTTGCTGGAAATGTGCTGGCGCAGTTATCAAGGCCACACAGGTATAAAAAATAAATAAATAAAACGTTTAAAAGTCAAAAATAAAAAAAATAATTGAATAATAATAATAATAAAAATTCTGACCCTTGGTAGGCGCTTTCAAGGTTCTCTGTATTGTATGCTGCTACATAAAGGGTGAAGAATGGTGGTATTGTGGCTGTTGGATGCAGCTTTCTTCAGCATGAAAACCGTCAAAAGTACTGAAATTCACCTGAAATCACATTTCCTGCCTTTGTCATGTTGTCCTTCTCTCCCATTATAAGAGGCAGAATGACTGTGTTCTGAGATTACACCTGCATCTGAAGAGAAGAGTGGTTAAAAAGACGGGAGCAGTGATTTTTGCCCTCTGCACAAAGCCCCCAGTCCGAACCGCCAAGCTAGATGCACAGTGGGCTGCAGATGAACTGTAGTCGACTTCAGCGGAGTCAGAAGGAGTTATGCTCCTGTCACTGAATTCCGTCTAACCGTCCGCTCCAGTTGTCATCTGTTTATTTTTCCAGCCTTCACTGTTCCTCTCACTCCGTCTGCTGCCCTGCCTACCTGCTCTTCCTCCCCAACCCCCCTCCCCTTTTCCAAATCCGTCTCCACGCTCCTCTTTGTCCCTCTCAGCAGTTCTCCGTGTGGGACTCTGTGGCACGTTTGGATTAAAAGCATAAATCTATCATGTTAACAAGCAACAAGCACGATGCAGGGACCTCCCACCCCATCTCACCCCACCCTACCCTACCCTGCGGGCAGAAAGGCCTTCCGGCCGTCCGTTACCTGCGGCAGATCTATATACGTCGGAACGTAGAGGCTCTCCGCTCGTCCGGCCGCGGGAGCCTCTGCCGCATCCGGCTTGAAGTCTGATCGCTCAAATCGGATTTACCTTTTTTCCTCCCCTCCGTCTGATCTGATTTGCGTGCCTGGACGAGCTAACAGCACACGGACGGACGCCGGTACGCTTGTCAATACGCGGACGTGGTTCACATCAGAATTGGAAAGATTGAGTGCTTCTGTCTCTCTGCACTTAAAAGGGAAGATCAGGCATCATTAACTTGGAGTTCTAGATAACCGATCTATGGACCGGGCCAGGAGAACAACTCCGAATCAGAATCGGAATCCTGCAGCTTGTTTAAATGGACGGGGTCATGCTGTGGTTGGGTCAGATTCACAAGCAGGACAATGCTGATCAGACAGGAATCGGGAGTCATTCTGGGAGTCATTCTGGGAGTCATTCTGGGAGTCATTCTGGGAGTCATTCTGGGAGTCATTCTGGGAATCAGACCTTCCTCGTCCACTTGGCCTCGCGATTCCCCCTGGGGGAATCCCTGACGCCTCTCTAAAGGGCTGTTCCATTACTATATTAACTTAAATGAAGTTGATTAAATGAGCCAAGGGATCAGGCTTCGCCAGAATAACTTACCCAGAATTCCTTGCTGCCACGACTGTGTTTATAATCGATATCATTATGGCTGTGTTTGATGTCTGAAGTCTGAGATATGAGCTATGAGGCTAACATGGCTAACAAGCATTGGAAGCTAATCTACACCCTGGTGAAAAAATCAGCCTGACCAGCGAGACCAAAGTGGATGACCGGCTCAGACATGATGGTCGAGCTAGTTGCCCAGCTTGGCCCTGTTGGTCATTCTGATCGTCCAGTTTGGTCTTGCTGGTTGACTAGCTTGGTAATGATGGTCTTGCTGGCAGACCAGCTTAGACATGATGGTCAAGCTAGTTGCCCAGCTTGATCTTGCTTGGTCGACCAACAAGACCAACATCACCAAACTGGAAGCACCAGCTCAGACATGATGGTCAAGCTAGTTGCCCAGCTTGGTCTTGCTGGCCAAGCTTGACCATCATGCCTGAGCTGGATCGACCAGCAAGACCAACATCACCAAGCTGGTCAATAAGCTTGACCATCATGTCTAAAGCTAGTCAACCAGCAAGACCAAACTGGACGACCAGAATGACCAACAGAACCAAGCTGGGCAACTAGCTCGACCATTATGTCTGAGCCGGTCGTCCAGTTTGGTCTTGCTGGTCATCCCCAGCTTGGTGATGCTGGTCAAACTCGGGGGATTCCGTGACATTTGTTGGAAAACCTCGGTCACTTTCCTGTACAGAGCAATCTGCTGGATCTGGAGTTACTTGTTTAGGCAAGACCCCGCTGATGACATCCCCTCGGGAACACCAGTGGTCTAGCAATATGCAAACCAGGCTCAACACATGCGTGATAAAAGAGAACCAAGCAGGTTCCTCTGCCCTGCTCAGACCAGATGCCCCTTTGGGAGAGGGTGGGAACCTTCCTTTAAGCCAAACCCGATGTCTGTCTGTTCCACTTGGGTTTGTCCCACAGGGCAGCGCTGACTTCAGAAAGCTTCTGTCATCTTTACAACAACATGGCAGCCCGGTCCGGGGGGAACGAGTGTGTTGGGCAGCTTGATGAAGTCTGAGGCGAGGTGACATCTGGTGAGCAGTTGTGGATGATGTTGGAGGGCCGTGTTAAATGGATACAGTGAGGAGTGGGCAGTGCGCTATTGCAATTCATTATTAAATGGGAAGCCCAACTGGGAACCAGAAAGTTTTGTCCATGTTGACCCCACCTATGGATGCCCACCAAGGTCCCACTAGGGTCAGTGATTGGGCCAGGAGGGGTTGAGCATGAGGCCCATGTGGGTTGTACATTGCACATGGGGCCTAGATTGGACCCATGTGAGATTAAGGTGGGCTGTAATGATGATGCGTCCCAATAACAACACATGTCCAAACCCAGTCAGCACTCATGCCCACCTGGAGCCCACCTGGAGCCCACAGAGCCCATGTTCCAACCCCACAAGCCTTACATTAGCATAGACCATATTCACTAAAGCCCGTTCCTTAAGGAAATATGTAAATGAGCTCTGTTCTGATTGGCTGCCTTTTGTTGCATCTCATAAAAAAAAAAAAAAACAGTCCAGGTTGAAACACAGCTTTTGTAATGTCAGTGAATGGTGAATGGGCGGGGCTAAACTGCTGTAGGCCTGCATAGGAGGTTATACCCAATGTAAATGCTCTGGTTTCTGTGACATCACAAAGGCACAGAATGCTCTGGTTTCTGTGACATCACAAAGGCACTGAAGGCTCTGGTTTCTGTGACATCACAAAGGCACCGAAGGCTCTGGTTTCTGTGACATCACAAAGGCACCGAAGGCTCTGGTTTCTGTGACAACACAAAGGCACTGAATGCTCTGGTTTCTGTGACATCACAAAGGCACTGAAGGCTCTGGTTTCTGTGACATCACAAAGGCACTGAAGGCTCTGGTTTCTGTGACATCACAAAGGCACAGAAGGCTCTGGTTTCTGTGACATCACAAAGGCACAGAAGGCTCTGGTTTCTGTGACCTCACAAAGGCACCGAAGGCTCTGGTTTCTGTGACATCACAAAGGCACCGAAGGCTCTGGTTTCTGTGACATCGCAAAGGCACCAAATGCTGTTTTTTGTGATATCACAAAGACATAATTCTTTGGTTTCTGTGACATCACAAAGGCACCGAAGGCTCTGGTTTCTGTGACAACACAAAGGCACCGAAGGCTCTGGTTTCTGTGACATCACAAAGGCACCGAAGGCTCTGGTTTCTGTGACATCACAAAGGCACCGAAGGCTCTGGTTTCTGTGACATCACAAAGGCACCGAAGGCTCTGGTTTCTGTGACCTCACAAAGGCACTGAATGCTCTGGTTTCTGTGACATCACAAAGGCACTGAATGCTCTGGTTTCTGTGACAACACAAAGGCACTGAATGCTCTGGTTTCTGTGACCTCACAAAGGCACCGAATGCTCTGGTTTCTGTGACCTCACAAAGGCACTGAATGCTCTGGTTTCTGTGACATCACAAAGGCACTGAATGCTCTGGTTTCTGTGACATCACAAAGGCACTGAATGCTCTGGTTTCTGTGACCTCACAAAGGCACTGAATGCTCTGGTTTCTGTGACAACACAAAGGCACCGAAGGCTCTGGTTTCTGTGATATCACAGATGCAATGAATTCAATATGTTTACAGCTTGTTTTCCATATGTAAACTGGGTGGGCTGGAGTCGGTGAATGGCGAATAGGCGGGGCTACACTGCTGTAGGCAGAATGGGAGGACAGACCCAATGTATTGGTTTTTATGGTATCATAAATGCAATGAATTCTAAATGGGCCATGTTTTTCAGCTTGGTTTGGTGGATGGGAGAGCGAGTGGCACATCTGTGGGCCTTTAAATCTTTGCGAATATTGACTTTAAAAATCAAACAAAAATTCTAGCTTTCATGTAGCGCTCATGTTCATCTTTTCATGTAATGTCAGGATATGCTTATTGTGTATCATGAATGTGTCTTGATGCCATGTGTTCTGCATATCTCCCACCCCTATGTACAGGGCTAGCGGAGATGGGCGGAGGGTGGTAATGCACTGTATAGCGTGGAGGTGCAGTTAGTGGCCTTCTGTATGCGTAACAAATGGACAAATTTTATTGGGCCTTTCTGTTTGAATGCTCGGGAGGGAGAGACTGATGCGTCATGTCGGCCCATTAATCCATGTCCTCTTTTCCTTGTGTTTTTTTCTCTCTCTCTCTTTCTCTCTCTCTCTCGCTCTCTCTCGCTCGCTCTCTCTGTGCCCTTCATCCCGACCGTGACTTTATCTGTTTATTGCTGGGCCGACCGTGATGTTGTCCTCCGTTTCGCTCCGTCACCATCTCTTTTTCATCACTCGCGCTTTCTCTCTCTCTCTCTCTCACACAAACACTCACATTTCTCAACGAGATTGCAGCTATCGCCAGGCAAGCAAAACAAAATACAAGTGCTTCTGTTGCTGAAGTCCTGGCGTCTGAAAGCATGGTTGTTAAGAGACTACCTGCCAGGCGCGAAGATTGCTCACTCAGGCCTTGTATTGTGCGCTGACACTTTTCAGCCATTGTGTCGTTTGACACAACATGTAAAAAAGCAGCGAAAACCAGGGTTTTCTGTGCTTCTCTGATCAGTTAGACTGTGTGAGTCAGCGAGAGGCCCCAGCTGGGCCCCTAATGATGTTTCTGTTCCTGGTCTACTTTGTGCTCCTACTCACAAAGGGCCACTTTACTGGAAACGCCTACCTTACGCGTCCACTCATGATATTGGAGACGATTGCTGGGAACTTTATCGCAAAAACAATCATCGGCCGCTTTATTGGAAACACCTACAGGTGTGCTTCTAAATGTTGGTACTTTGTTGGAAGCTTTTTCCTGGTGATTTCACTTCCTGGCCACTTTATTGGAAACACACACATTTTACTTCCTCCCTCCGGCCACTTTATTGGAAACACCTACAGGTGTGCTTTTAATCGTTAGCCGTTTCATTTGGACCCACGTCCTAATGGTTACACTTGCTGGCCACCTTATTTTTAAAAATTCGCTGGCCACTTTATTGGAAACACTTACATTGTGCATCCACTCTCCGGCCACTTTATTGGAAACACCTAGCATGTGTTTCTAATTGTTGGCCACTTTATTGGAAACCGCTTCCTCGTGATTACACTTGCTTTCCACTTTATCGGAAACACTAGCTGGCCACTTTATTGGAAACACTCAATGGCCACTTTATTGGAAACACTTATATTAAACTACTATTCTCCGGCCACCTTATTAGAACCTAGCGTGTGCTTCTACTTGTTGGCCACTTTATTGGAAACACTAGCTCGCCACTGTATTGGAAATGCTTGCTGGCCACTTGTTCAGAAACCCTTACCTAGTGGCCACTATATTGGAAACCCTTACCTAGTGGTCACTGTATTGGAAACCCCTACCTTGTGCTTCCACTTCCTGGCCTCTGGGTATTAGAAATGCCCACGTTGTGCTTTTTACGCCCTGGCCACTTTATTTGAAATGCCTTCAAGTGTGTCCACTTGCTGGCCACTTTATTGGAAACGCCTCCCTTGTAGGTACATCGAACATTTACAGACTGTAGTTGGATCTGTAGCTGCATTGGTCAGTTTCAGACCTCTGGACAGCTGCTTGGTTGAGAGTAGGGACCCCCCACCCAAAACTATCCAGGTCAGAAACTGACCACTGATGAACGGCAAGAGGGCGGCTAGTCCGCAGACGGGCTTCGGACTCCAACCGCATCGCACTGCGTAAAGCACCAGCAGTCCGTCCGTACATCCGTCTGTCCTCGTCAGTGTCTCGGAGCAGAACTCGGGGATCTAATCAAACATGCCAGGAGATCTGCATAACAACTAACGATGCACATCCCGGCTTTGTGTTGCTCCATATGGTGGAGAACAACCCCCTTCACACACACACACATACACACACACACACACTCACGCAGGCCTTTAGACCCCCGGCCATGCCTGGCACTGGCTGTGTTTCCTGTGTTGTGGTCATGCTCAGTGCCCCTGTACCCCGCTTCCCTCGCCAGCACACCCCTCCTGGCACAAACCAGCACTCAACAAAGTTCCTGCCTTTCGCTTCACCATCTGGCATAGCTCCCTTTACCCACCCTCTCTCTTTCCCAGCCACTTATGTCTTTGTCCACCTCTCTCTCCCTCTCTCTCTCTCTTGGTCTCTCTCTCTTGGTCTCTCCCCCGCCGTGTCAGTTTTACAACACTTGTCAGAGAAGAGCACCCCCCCCTCCAGTCTCCCCACAGGACCGCTCAACCTGCCTCTCCTCATCTCCCCCTTTTCTCTCTCTCACTCACTCTACCCTCCTCCCTTCACCTCATCACACACTCTCTCTCTCACTCTCTCTCTCTCTCTCTCTCTCTCTCTCTCTCTCGCTCGCTCTTGCTCGCTCTCTCTCACACAATCACACACACACACACACACACACACACACACACACTTTCCACCTCTCTTTCTCTGTCTGTCTCTATCTCTCTAACTCTATGTCTCTCAGTATATACATACTCCTATCAAAACATTATGACCACCCCATTCTATCAGCTCCACTGACCATACAGTAGTATTAGGGTGATGGGTTGTTCTCAGCACTGCAGTGACTCACCCAACACCCAAATACTACCCTGCTCTGTGGTCATCCTGTGAGGGGGGTGGTCCTGACCATTAAAGGACAGAGTGATATAAGCTGATATAATGGGTCCAGTTCATTCCAAACCAGGGGTGGTCATAATGTTCTGATATGATGGTGTATGTATAGTATAGTGAATAAGAAGGAAATAAAATTAATAAATAAAATCAACAGCATTTACAAGCTCTGTCTCTCGCTCTCTCGCTCTCGCGCTCTCGCGCTCTCTCGCTCTCGGTGCAGCAGTGCAGGTATGAGGTCATGGTGAAGCTGAGCTACAGTGAAGGATTGCAGGAGCGGTCAGGCCGCTTTAAACCAAATTAAAGCGCAGTGGGTTTCTCTTACTCCACCTTTTAATACCAGCCTGCTGGGCCAAAGCGGAGGTGGAGAGAGAGAGAGAGAGAGAGCGAGAGCAAGAGGGTGAGAGAGACCAAGATAAAGAGAGAGAGACACAGGGAGAAAGGGAGAGACACATGCATCCTCTTTCAATCAGTCCTCTTGTTCTGTCCCATTACTTCCTCCAAAACAGCTGCTTGATTCTCTCTCGCGCTCTCTCTCTCCCTCACGCGCTCTCGCTCTTCCCTTGTTTCTCTCGAACCCCCCCTCCAATCTGCGTAATCTCCGGTAGTTTGCTCAATTAATTGAATTGATTTTCGGAGCTGCTTCTTAACCATAATCAATACCCACAAGCCTCTCTGCCATTATGCAAATGAGGTCACATTAGGCCTCCTTCATTGCAGCGCTCTGATAGGCTGGTCTTTGCCCCACTGTGGAGATGTCCTGCTGGATGTGTAGTTAGAAGGAGAATTCAGTCAGAGTCAAAGATGCTGAATGGTTGTTTCTCAAATATCTGTGTGCTCCCTATCTAGTGCACTACACAACAGGACACTGCGATTTCCACACTCAAACAGTGCATCGGGTTCTCAGTAAGGTGGCATATGGCCTATAGCTAACTCTGTTGACGTCCATGTGGGTGTAGAAGTTCATACTTCATAACCTACAATGTGCACTACATAGGGAACATGATGATATTTGAGACGGGGCCTAAATTTGATTTGTATTTCACTGCTGTGAGTCGCTCTCCATTTTAACGACCATTTCCACTGTTGCTTAAAGACTCTGAGCCTCTGTATAAACCCCTGTGAGGACATTGGTGCTAATGGTCAAGCTTATTTACGGTATACCAGTTGCCTTTGACCCCTGATCCACAGTGGAAGCGGCGCAGCAGCCGCAGCTTCAGTAATGCCCAGCGCAGCCCGTCCACCCACGCACAAGGCCGACCTCGCGGGTCAGAACTGTTGCTACACATAAGCTACTGTAACACACACTGACCACAGGCCTCTTTACACATACGTGTTTTAGTCACTGTAACATAACATTGTGTTTGCGAAATGCTAATGAATGTAGTAGTAGCAGCAACAGCAGTAGTAGTAAGTGATAGTAGTAACAGTAGTAGTAGCAGCAGCAGTAGTAGTAGTAGGTGCTAGTAGTAGAAGCAGTAGTTGTAGGTGATAGTAGTAGGAGCAGTAGTAGTAGGTGATAGTAGTAGGAGCAGTAGTTGTAGGTGATAGTAGTAGGAGCAGTAGTAGTAGGTGATAGTAGTAGAAGCAGTAGTAGAAGTAGTAAATGAGAGTAATAGTAAGTGATAGCAGTAGCAGTAAGTGATAGTAGCAGTAAGTGATAGTAGCAGTAAGTGATAGTAGTAGCAGTAAGTGATAGGAGCAGCAGTAAGTGATGGTAGTAGGAGTAGCAGTAAGTGATGGTAGTAGTAGGAGTAGCAGTAAGTGATGGTAGTAGGAGTCGCAGTAAGTGATGGTAGTAGGAGCAACAGTAAGTGATGGTAGTAGGAGCAGCAGTAAGTGATGGTAGTAGGAGCAGCAGTAAGTGATGGTAGTAGGAGCAGCAGTAAGTGATGGTAGTAGGAGTAGCAGTAAGTGATAGTAGCAGTAAGTGATAGGAGTAGCAGTAAGTGATAGGAGTAGCAGTAAGTGATGGTAGTAGGAGTAGCAGTAAGTGATGGTAGTAGGAGTAGCAGTAAGTGATGGTAGTAGGAGTAGCAGTAAGTGATGGTAGTAGGAGTAGCAGTAAGTGATGGTAGTAGGAGTAGCAGTAAGTGATAGGAGTAGCAGTAAGTGATAGGAGCAGCAGTAAGTGATGGTAGTAGCAGTAAGTGATGGTAGTAGCAGTAAGTGATAGGAGCAGCAGTAAGTGATAGGAGTAGCAGTAAGTGGTGGTAGTAGGAGTAGCAGTAAGTGATGGTAGTAGGAGTAGCAGTAAGTGATAGTAGCAGTAAGTGATAGTAGCAGTAAGTGATAGTAGGAGCAGCAGTAGTAGTAAGTGATAGCAGCAAGTGATAGTAGGAAGAGTAGCAGTAAGTGATAGTAGGAGCAGCAGGAGCAGTAAGTGATAGTAGTAGTAGTAGGAGTAACAGTAAGTGATAGTAGTAGTAGTAGTAGGAGTAACAGTAAGTGATAGTAACAGTAAGTAATAGTAGTAGTAGTAGGAGTAACAGTAAGTGATAGTAGGAGTAACAGTAAGTGATAGTAGTAGTAGGAGTAACAGGAAGTGATAGTAACAGTAAGTAATAGTAGTAGTAGTAGGAGTAACAGTAAGTGATAGTAGTAGTAGTAGTAGGAGTAACAGTAAGTGATAGTAACAGTAAGTGATAGTAGTAGTAGTAGTAGTAGTAGGAGTAACAGTAAGTGATAGTAACAGTAAGTGATAGTAGTAGTAGTAGGAGTAACAGTAAGTGATAGTAGTAGTAGGAGTAACAGTAAGTGATAGTAACAGTAAGTGATAGTAGTAGTAGGAGTAACAGTAAGTGATAGTAACAGTAAGTGATAGTAGTAGTAGTAGGAGTAACAGTAAGTGATAGTAACAGTAAGTGATAGTAGTAGTAGTAGGAGTAACAGTAAGTGATAGTAGTAGGAGTAACAGTAAGTGATAGTAGTAGGAGTAACAGTAAGTGATAGTAGTAGTAGTAGGAGTAACAGTAAGTGATAGTAACAGTAAGTGATAGTAGTAGTAGTAGGAGTAACAGTAAGTGATAGTAGTAGGAGTAACAGTAAGTGATAGTAACAGTAAGTGATAGTAGTAGTAGTAGGAGTAACAGTAAGTGATAGTAGTAGGAGTAACAGTAAGTGATAGTAGTAGGAGTAACAGTAAGTGATAGTAGTAGTAGTAGTAGTAAGTGATAGTAGGAGCAGCAGTAGTAGTAGTAGTAGTAGGAGTAGCAGTAAGTGATAGTAACAGTAAGTGATAGTAGTAGTAGTAGTAGTAAGTGATAGTAGGAGCAGCAGCAGTAGTAGTAGTAGTAGTAGTAGTAAGTGATAGTAGTAGTAGTAGTAGTAGTAAGTAAAGACTACTAGAGTAAAGACACAGTTGTCGTGTCCAATTTGGAGCTTCATCTTCTGTCAGGTAAAAGGTAAAGTGCTTTTTCCCATGTTTCTGCAGTCTTTAGGACCGTTTCTGCTGTAGACCTTTCCTCAAATACACGCTCACTTACAGTAACACACACATACGCAGTAAGAGGTCAGATATGGGCTGTCTGTCTGTCTCAGGTAGTCTCTCTCTCTCTCTCTCTCTCTCTGTCTCTCTCTCTCTGTCTCTCTCTCTGTATGTCTGAGAAGTCTTTTAAACTCTCAAACACTTCCTTAATCAAAGTGTGTGTGTGAGTGTGTGTGTGCCATGTTTGCTGAACCCGATTGCGCTCGGTAGGCACATTTCCTGGGATGTGTGCTAAAAGCTAAAAATAGGCCGCATCTTCTGCTGCTGCGAACTCTCTAAGCGTGTTAGATTTTGACTTGTTTGCATGCGACTGTATTAAAGGCTGTGGAACTAAATTGTAGGTAAAAATAGACCCCCCACCCCCCCACTCACATACACACAGACACACACAGACACACACAGACACACACACACACACACACACACACACACACACACACAGCAGTGCAATCTTCCCTAGCATAAAAGAGCTGGGTTTGGATTTGTGAGAGTGTGAAGCCGCTGCTTTTCCTCTGTGTGCAGAAACACTGTTCCTAGCCTAGATGTATAGGTCCCATCAGACATGCACGGTAACCCAGAACTTCCGGAGTTGTGTCGATGAAAGAGCGGTAACAGACACTCTTGTTGCTCAATGCCATCAAATCCTTACAGCAATGCTCCTCCAAAATCTAGTAGAAAGCCTTCTTCCTTGGACAGTAGAGACAGTTACTCCAACAAAAGCAGAATCAGCTTTTAAATACCCTTGATTTCAGAAAAAACAATGAATGGGCAGGTGTCCAAATACTTTTGTCCATATAATGCATATTACCTCCATCTGTCAGTTTTGTAAAATGAAGATTTTTACATGTTGATCTTGTGTCAGTTGCTTGTGTCTGAATATGGATTGTACAGTATTTGTGTGTGTGTGTGTGTGTGGCAGCCTCTCGCTGACCCATCCTCTCAAGGACGCGATCGTGCCGAACGTCCTCAAGCGTGTCTCATCATCGCCAAGACAGAAAAAAGAGAAACGTGTTGAAGAAAGTGAAGCTGTGTGTGTGTGTGTGTGTGTGTGTGTGTGTGTGTTTGTGTGTGTGTGTGTGAGAAAGAGAGAGAGAGAGAGAGAGAGATGGCTATCGGCGGTCCTCCCGCTGCGCGTGTGTTCTAACGGCTGCACCGGGGGCAAGGTGCACGCGGCTGATAGCGAGGCATTGTTTGCGTTTTTTGTTTTTTTTTGTTTTTCGCAGGAGGCTGCTATCAGCCGGCTGTCAAAAGTGCACCTCAGCCACTTGATATCCATCACACACACACACACACACACACACAACCTTCTACTATCGCAACCAGTCTGAAATTATACTGAAACTGTAATCAGTGCAATTTTCTCTGTTCTCTCCCTGCCTGTCTTCCACATCCCCAGACTCTCCCACTGTGTCCTGATTGTACCACGTTCAACGTTTATACTGTATACACTGATACACTTTACACTGGTTATGCTGTATAAACTGTATATACTGATGTTGTATACACTGTAGATACTGTATTTACTGTATACACTGTATATACCGTTTACACTGTGTACATACTGTATATAGTGTACATACTGTAAACACTGTGCACTCTATACTGTATATACTGTATGCACTCTCTACCATGTATAGCCGGTTCTTTACACTGTATACACTGATGGTATACACTGTGTATGTACTATATAGACTGCTCTTTACACTGTATACACTGTGTGCATTACACTGTATACACTGATGGTATACACTGTGTATATACTATATAGACTGTTCTTTACACTGTATACACTGTACATTACACTATATACACTGATGGTATACACTGTTTATCCTGTGTATATACTATATAGACTGTTCTTTACACTGTATACACTGATAGTATACACTGTGTATACTGTGTATATACTATATAGACTGTTCTTTACACTGTGTACATTACACTGTATGCACTGATAGTATACACTGTGTATACTGTGTATATACAATATAGACTGTTCTTTACACTGTGTACATTACCCTGTAAATACTGTGTATATAAACTGATCGTGTACTGTGTATATACTGTATAGACTGTTCTTTATACTGTATATGCTGTGTACACTCAACACTGTATACACTGTATAACATTAGCTTTTAGCTTTTTTAGTTTCGCCTCAGTCTTCATCCAAGGTAGCTGTTGAGTATAGCCTCGAAAGGCTTTCGCTGGTGAGCTGGGTATATATAACTAGACAATAGCAGTTTGGGAAATTTTGGAAATTGCTCATTTTCCAGCTCTGTTTGAAACCTGTGCTTAGGCCCACACTTAAGTCATTCACTCCCGTAACTACATTACTGCCACAAGTAGCATCAACGGCATAAACCCTAAAACCGAACCTCGTGGGACGCCACAAAATCTGTTCTGCACCAAACGATAATACGGCAAATAATTCCTAATAGTTTCTGCATTAGGACTGAAAACTGAATAGTAAACATAGGGCTGGGTGTGTTAATTACGTCCAGGTACTGAACCCTCATTATTCGTCTGTGCCAAGATGAATGCAGTGTCCATTCCAGGACCCCTGTAGGAGTGTTTTTGCATTGTGGAACAATGGAGGCCATCAAATGCTGCATGTATACAGTGTAAGTATGCATATTGTTAGAATTAGTACTATAGTATGGATTTGTGGGCCTTCAAGTCCCGGGCTGCTTTAGGAGGTTGCGTGGAGCGCCAGGGTCACCTGGATTTAACCTGGAAAACTCAGGGAACGTCGGAATGAAATAGGGAATGTATAATAGGGCTTCACACACAGGAAAATGCCGATACTGTTTGCCTTGCAATACATTAAAGGGCACATAACCTATATTTTGAGGTTATATTTGATTTATCCATTTGAAATAAATAAGCCGTGTTTCAATGACTGTACCTTTAAGACTGATGTAGGTGAATGGCTAACTCTCTGTCCTGATTGGCTGAAACTCATTCAAAGAGCAATCCACAGTGAAAACAATTAAGTGTCCTGATTGTACCACGTTCAACGTTTATACTGTATACACTGATACACTTTACACTGGTTATGCTGTATAAACTGTATATACTGATGTTGTATACACTGTAGATACTGTATTTACTGTATACACTGTATATACCGTTTACACTGTGTACATACTGTATATAGTGTACATACTGTAAACACTGTGCACTCTATACTGTATATACTGTATGCACTCTCTACCATGTATAGCCGGTTCTTTACACTGTATACACTGATGGTATACACTGTGTATGTACTATATAGACTGCTCTTTACACTGTATACACTGTGTGCATTACACTGTATACACTGATGGTATACACTGTGTATATACTATATAGACTGTTCTTTACACTGTATACACTGTACATTACACTATATACACTGATGGTATACACTGTTTATCCTGTGTATATACTATATAGACTGTTCTTTACACTGTATACACTGATAGTATACACTGTGTATACTGTGTATATACTATATAGACTGTTCTTTACACTGTGTACATTACACTGTATGCACTGATAGTATACACTGTGTATACTGTGTATATACAATATAGACTGTTCTTTACACTGTGTACATTACCCTGTAAATACTGTGTATATAAACTGATCGTGTACTGTGTATATACTGTATAGACTGTTCTTTATACTGTATATGCTGTGTACACTCAACACTGTATACACTGTATAACATTAGCTTTTAGCTTTTTTAGTTTCGCCTCAGTCTTCATCCAAGGTAGCTGTTGAGTATAGCCTCGAAAGGCTTTCGCTGGTGAGCTGGGTATATATAACTAGACAATAGCAGTTTGGGAAATTTTGGAAATTGCTCATTTTCCAGCTCTGTTTGAAACCTGTGCTTAGGCCCACACTTAAGTCATTCACTCCCGTAACTACATTACTGCCACAAGTAGCATCAACGGCATAAACCCTAAAACCGAACCTCGTGGGACGCCACAAAATCTGTTCTGCACCAAACGATAATACGGCAAATAATTCCTAATAGTTTCTGCATTAGGACTGAAAACTGAATAGTAAACATAGGGCTGGGTGTGTTAATTACGTCCAGGTACTGAACCCTCATTATTCGTCTGTGCCAAGATGAATGCAGTGTCCATTCCAGGACCCCTGTAGGAGTGTTTTTGCATTGTGGAACAATGGAGGCCATCAAATGCTGCATGTATACAGTGTAAGTATGCATATTGTTAGAATTAGTGACAGTTTAGTATACTGTTGGGACACAGCACCTGCCTATGTTCTCTGAGTGTGTGTGTGTGTATATATATATGTATGCATATATGTGTGTAGGCCTGTCGTTTTGCGCATAATGCTAAAGCCTCATTAGCACAGCGAGAAAAGCATCTGTGACTCTCTCCCAGCAGCGGCCGTGATTTATGCACTGCTGGAGTTTGTCAAAAGTTGCTGCTTTTTATTCCTGCTGATCTCCATACAAATGCGCATAATGGATTACATAGATTGCTCATGGTTTGATGTTTATTCAATTAAACCTTGCGCGCTGAAAAACACCTCTGGAGACAATTGAAACCTGCAGATTGGTTGTTACTGAAATTGGCTCTGCTCGGGGTTTGTGTGAGGGCAGCTGTGCCATTTCCAGTAGCTATAATGAAGGCGCTTTAATCGTACATATTGTCTGCGGTATCTATACTGCTTTAATCAATAATTCACCGCGAGCAGGAGGGCCTGCTGGTAGTTTAGTTGATGAAGCATCTCGCAGACTTTTCCCTGCCTCGCTTTCTCTCCTCATTAGCCGTTTCAACTGATCCAGGACCTGCAATTTCTTCATGAGCAGTCCCAGGGGTAGGCGTTATTACTTACAGCTTAAACACAGGTTGGAAGATAAGGGCACTCACACAGAGAAACCTGCATTGACCTGGTCTTAACCCATCACACACTGTAGGGCTGCATTGTATACACTACATTGACAAAAGTATTGAGACACCTACTCGTTTATTGGTTGTTCTTAAAAAAAAATTGAGTTGATCCTGCTTTTGTTGGAGTAACTGTCTCTACTGTCCAGGGAAGAAGGCTTTCTACCTGATTTGGGGTGAGGATTTAATTGCATTCAGCGACACTTAAATTAGTGAGGACAGGATGTTCAGGATGGGTCACCACCCCATCTCATCATCCCCAACTCCCCAACTCATCCTAAAAGTTCTGGATGGAGCACCAGCCATCATTCCAGGGAACACAGTTCCTCCACTGCTCCACAGCTCGATGCTGGGGGGCTTTATGCCCATGTTGAGAGCTGTGTTTTTGTGCGTTTGCCTACAGTGTCTCCACCTTTTCAGGCTACTTTTAAATTCACCTTAATTGTTTTCACTGTGGATTGCTCTTTGAATGAGTTTCAGCCAATCAGGACAGAGAGTTAGCCATTCACCTACATCAGTCTTAAAGGTACAGTCATTGAAACACGGCTTATTTATTTCAAATGGATAAATCAAATATAACCTCAAAATATAGGTTATGTGCCCTTTAATGTATTGCAAGGCAAACAGTATCGGCATTTTCCTGTGTGTGAAGCCCTATTATACATTCCCTATTTCATTCCGACGTTCCCTGAGTTTTCCAGGTTAAATCCAGGTGACCCTGGCGCTCCACGCAACCTCCTAAAGCAGCCCGGGACTTGAAGGCCCACAAATCCATACTGTCGCATTGTTTTATTTACTGCATTCCATTAACCTATGTGTGTGTGTGTGTGTGTGTGTGTGTGTGTTTGTGTGTGTGTGCGTCTGTGTTTGATGGATAGAGCTTATTTTTCACCGGGTTGCGAGTTAAATTTAGCGGGAGCAAATCGCTTGTGTCTTTTTGGCGCTACGCTGGAAGGATAGGCCTAAACAAGCTGGATTCGCTCACAGGGCTAATAAGGAAAAGCTTCTGCTGTAGTCTTTCCTGTGTTCTCCGCCTGACCTCCGCATTTGATTGGGGTCACTAGCTCTGCGGAGTGCCGGGCAGGGAGTAGTGTGTAAGGCACAAGTGGAGGACATGCTTAGAATGATGCAGCAGGGGTTGGTTATGTATGCACCTGAAGCAGCAGGCCTGCACATAAACTCACCCAGTGGCCTTTATTAGTAGCCCACCTTTCAGACTGCAGTTCAGCTCAGCAGTGCAGTGGTGCTGTATGGGGCTGCAAATGCAGAGAGTACGAGAAGTCCTGTGATTGGTTTAATGGCTGTAATGTGGTTTATTAAAAATGTAAGGCTGGGTCAATAATGGGATGTGGTGAAAGGCCGACCTGTTGTACTGTAATACTTTTTCGCTCTTGCTGCTTGTTTTTGGGGCATATTGCTGCTGTCCAGTGAAAACCATGTATCTCAATTTTTGTCCGGTTTTAGGTTTCTCTGTTGTTTGAAGCCTGTAGCTGCTCTGTATACTGTGTCAGTAATTCTGGATAAACAGACCAATAGAAATGCTTGAAATTACTTGGAATAAACTGTTTTAAATTAAATTGACTTACGTGTGTGTGTGTGTGTGTGTGTATATATATATATATATACACATACATACATTCATACATGTATATATATATATATATATATATATATATATATATATATATATATATAATACACACACACCCTGATTCTGCTCGTGATTCTGATCTTCTGTAAAAGCACACTACTGAGGATTGTTTTCACTGTAAATGCAAATGAACGCCAGCAAACTCTGACCATTCCGTCCGTGCAACCAACCGTTGTTTTTTTCATTTATTTATTGCGAAAGACTACAATATTCTCTCAAAACACACCAGGGGACTGGGATTCATCCGTGAAAAAGCTCTTAGCTGGTGTGCCCGCTTATTAAACACACTGTAATATTTCCCTACCCTTTTAGCTCTCCGTTAAACCCTTATAATCACTGTGACTCTCCTACAAAATAAAACGCTGTTTTTTTAAGATCATTATTATTATTTTTTTTTTTTTACCCTGTACATATAATTGCATCGTTCAGGTACCTGCAGTAAAGTTTCACCTCACGCTCGTGTTAATTAGCCTTTTTTCTGGTCCTCTCAACCCTGCCTGCTCCCTGCCTGCTCCCTGCCTGCCTGCAGTTCTGGGAAAGCGAGTCCAACTGAATCAAATCGTGAGCACTAGGCTGCATCTGTTGTGGTTGGAGGAATTCTAATTAAAAGGGAATGGGCTGTTACGTCTCATAGATTGAAGCATTAAACGCTTGATATTTTTTCGGTACATCCTCTTTTAATTCACTGCAGTGTTTTACATGGTGTGGAATGAATCATTTGAATCAGATGCTTGATTCGCTGAAAGGTTCAACTCAAAAGAATCAGATCAGTTTATAGAATCGAAGTGCCTGGAGAGGGGTCTGTGTTTTGACTGTGTGTAAAGGCTTGTTTAAAGGTTCTTGAGGACGTACCGCGTGTTCAGGCTCTGCGTTTGGGCTTTTCCCTTTTCGGTTTTCATTTTTCCCAGCTGTGTTTTGCCAAATCATTGAATTCGTTGCTCGGCAGCTCCGAAAACTTTGAGGTTTGGTTCTGAATGCTGGCACAGAGCTGTTACATATCAGACTGCTTTGAAATGACTACAAATGTGCACCTTGCTTCCCAATGGAGAGGTTTGGGACAGTGCCCGCTCGTGTGTGTGCACGTGTGGCCCTGTATTTAGCTGTTTGTGGGGACCGAGCGTCCCCATTTTGACAGGGATCATGTAAAAGTGGGGTGGTGTGGGGTTCCCAGAAGGCCTGTCACAATTATTACATAGCCTGATGAGTTTTAATTGATCTGACCACAGTTGTTTTGCACAGATTTTTAATTTCCTCATTATATATTCATCTTCAGTAGCAGAATATGAATTAGTTGCTTTGAGTTTAGACTAATAAATCTGAATAAAATAAAGCAGAATTTGATTAATTGAGACACGACTCCTAACTTGGTGATAAACAGAACATGCTTAGAGGAAAGCAGCAAGTTTTGTTGTTAGTAACTTTGTTGTTTATTCGTTAGGCAGCTAGCTAAATTTGATGTTTTTAGCTTTTATGCTAGCAGAACATTCATTTCCGTGTATATTTTCATCCTCTTATAAAAACTGCATGTTTTGGAGGGAAGTGGCGCGTTCTGTTGGTGTTAGCTTGGCAGCTAATTCTAACGTTTTTTGCATTTATGCTAGCAGAACACGTCATTTCCGAACATATTTTCCCCATCTCACATAATTTTACTCATAAATCTGTGTAATAATACATATTTGAGGGCACACAAACCTACACCTCAGTGTCTTTCAGATTAGAGGGAAACAGCAAGTGTTGTTGTTAGTACTGTTAGCATTAATGCTAGCAAAACAAAAAAAACGTAGCTATATATTTTGACTCTACGTATGAATTTGTGTAATTAGTGTATCTCAACTTAGAGGGAACCTACAAGTTCTGTTGTTAGTACTGTTTTTATCTGTTCGCTTGGTGGCTAATTCTAACGTTTATATAGTTTATGTTAGCAGAACTAGTCCTTTACGCATATATTTCCCCACTCTCACATAATTTTACTCATAAATCTGTGTAATAGGAGATATTTGCGAGTGTGCACTCAAACTAGCACCATAGCGTATCTTAGTTTAGAGGGAAACAGCAAGTTTTGTTGTTAATACTGTTAGCATTAATGCTAGCAAAACAAAAAGCTTTTTAAACAAAACGTAGCTATATCTTTTGACTCTGCATACGAATTTGTGTAATTAGTGTATCTCAACTTAGAGAGAACCTACAAGTTCTGTTGTTAGTACTGTTGTTTCTGTTAGCTTGAAAGCTAATTCTAATGATTTTAGCTTTTATGCTTGCAGAACAAGTAATTTCCTTGTATATTTTCACACTCTCAAATAATTCTACTCATAAATGTGTGTAATAATAGATATTTGTGAGTGTGAGCTCTGTGTATCTCAGTTTAATGAGAAGTTTTGTTGTTAAACTGTTAGAATTAATGCTAGCAAAACAAAAAGCCATTTCTAGTTGAATTTTTAACAAAACGTAGCTATATCTTTTGACTCTATGTAGGAATTTGTGTAGCTAATTCTAACATTTTAAGTCGTTTCCATGTATATTTTCACCTTCTCAAATAATTCTACTCATAAATGTGTGTAATAATAGATATTTGTGAGTGTGAGCTCTGTGTATCTCAGTTTAATGAGAAGTTTTGTTGTTAAACTGTTAGAATTAATGCTAGCAAAACAAAAAGCCATTTCTGCTTTGTTTCTAGTTGAATTTTTAACAAAACGTAGCTATATATTTTGACTCTACATATGAATTTCTGTAATTAGTGTATCTCAACTTAGAGGGAACCTACAAGTTCTGTTGTTAGTACTGTTTTTATCTGTTCGCTTGGTGGCTAATTCTAACGTTTATATAGTTTATGTTAGCAGAACTAGTCCTTTACGCATATATTTCCCCACTCTCACATAATTTTACTAATAAATCTGTGTAATAGTAGATATTTGCGAGTGTGCACTCAAACTAGCACCATAGCGTATCTTAGTTTAGAGGGAAACAGCAAGTTTTGTTGTTAATACTGTTAGCATTAATGCTAGCAAAACAAAAAGCCATTTCTGCTCCGTTTCTAGTTTAAAATGTATCTATATCTGTCTTATTTGACTCTACATATGAATTTGTGTAATTAGTGCATCTCAGCTTGGAAAGAACCAACAAGTTCTGTTGTTAGCACTGTTGTTTATCTGTTAGCTTGGTAGCTAATTCTTCACATTTCTTATTTAAATCTATACATGATTTTGTGTAACTGTAGATATTTGTGAGTGTGTGTTTGCAGAAAACCGAGCACTGCAGCGTTTTATATCAGTATTATTTATAGTATTTATTTATATCAACTATTATCTTTAATAGTTGAATCAAATGGACCAAAGGCGTTTGTTATTTATGATTTATAGGATAAATTGTGCTGCTTTACACAATTAACAAATGAAAGCGTGTCTTAGAAAATGTTAAAAGGCTGTTAAAGTCAGATATATTACATTTAGCTACAAGAATGGACATGAAAATGACGGCTGCCCGGATCGCTGTGTGTGTGTGTGTCCTTGTAGATGTGGGATAAGAGTGGGATACACGCAGTGTGATGTGAATTTCTTGTCGGTAATCCCATCAGATACAGGCTAACAGGCTTTTAGCAGTAGCCTGCCTCTTCTATCTCTTACTTTATCTGAATGTAACAGAGCAGATCTGATACATGTGATTTACTGCCCAATCCCACCACATTTTCACTTCATTGGATCGCTCCGACTCCCTCACTTCGAACCCGTAATTCACTCTTCCTCTGTTCTCCCCGCTTCTCTTTCCCGCCGTTACCCTGTTCTCTCCTCCATCTTTTGTTTTGCCGTGTTGCTGATTCCGCAGGGACTGGATCAGAGGTGGAGATAATGTTCAGCACTTCTTGCCCCCCTCCTCTTCCACCACCACCACCTCCTCCCTCTCTCTCTCTCTCTCTTTTTTCTCATTCTCTCTCGCTCGCTTTCTCTGTCTTTCACCTCTCCCCAGGTATAACCCTGGCTTCCTCTACTCCGCTTGCTAATTGACATGTGGTGGGTTCCCCAGGCAGGCCCGGGGTGATGTGGGACTCCCAGCCCGGCATGCTGTCATTTGTGAGGCGTTTTGTATCTGGGAGAATCAGAGCAGAGCAATGCATGTTTTGCCGTGTGCTGTAATAAATTGGGGGTCCCCTGTGCCCCGCTAGGTGCGGTTAGCGTTACCTCCCCAACAGCAAGACCAGCAGCACAAAAGCACTTGAAATGACCGCTGAGCTGCTGAACCGAGATGCATCCTTAGGCAGGCCTGGAGAGCCGGGAGCGGTTCTAGACCTGCGGTCTCGAAGCGTGACGTGACTTTAGACTGTAGGCTCCTTCTAATGTCTTGCGCTAGCATAGCGATTGTGAAGCTACGGAGCTTGTTTATAACTGTAAGACGTTAATGCCACAGTGTGTCTTAGCACCACTTCCCTTAACAATAGTATTTCAAGCAAGGAGACCCAGCCTCAGCCCCCCTCAGCAGCACATATGCTTGTAAGCTTTGTGGGAAAATGTAGTCCTCAGGCCATCAGTACAAGAGGCAGCCGTTGTGCTTGTGCGTCAGAGAGGTCCATCCATTGGTCAGTAAGTGAAATTTCAACCTTTAGGTCGGCCCGCGAATGTTATTTTCCCAGCCTCATAATCTTGCATGATTAAAATATCACCCATCGTCGGTATCGGCCAATATTATCGTCCAGCCAGTATCAGTCAGGGCTTGGTTCCCTGTTACTAGGGCTTATACACACGTCGGTTGCGAGCTGAAGGTGGTCCAGGTTAGTGGACGGCTAACGCAAATGCTAACTGACGGGCTGTGGCCTCTGACCACACAACAGCAAGACGCAAGCAAGAGCAACAAAGTAAGTGTTTCTAAGTGTTTCTGATAATGTGGCCAGTGAATTTGTGTAGCATTGGGGCGGCGCTAAGACTGTTCACTGCTCACGTCCTCATTGCAGCCTGTCCTTACAAACCCTCTGCAAGTCGGTAGGCTTTGAAAGTGGAAACAATTGAAGTGTGCAGATTATTCATGAATATTTAAATTAGAAAACAAACATGCAATAAAAACTGTGCTCGCGTTCGGCGGCAGCCCTGAACGCTCCGGACGTTACAGTGCCGGTAAACCAGGACGACTCCCTCCACACCAGCTCTCATTAGTTTCTAATAGATATTAATATTTCATACCGCACGGCTTTTTGATTGCATTGTTTATGAGAAGGAGCCGGGTCCGGCTGCCGCAGCGATGCACGCGAGCGATCCGATGAAATATGAAAACTGCCGAGAAATTAAACCATCCCGCGCTTAAAGCAGGATGACGAGCCACCTATTGATTTCTGTTAAATGTTTTTCTTTCCTCGTTTTTAGATTGTTAAAGGAAGACTCCAAGGTTAAGCACCTAATAACTCCGCCGCACTGTCGCCTCTTTTCTGCATCGATTCCTGGTTCAATTTCACTTTCGGATCTAACGGAGTCTGCCGGGAAGTTCCAAACAGGGAATAAATTGGGATTTGGAAGGTGAGGTGGGGTGGAGGGCGGCACGGTGGCACCGCAGGACGCGTGCAGGTGTGGTACAGCTGCAGGGGGCTGGGGTTGAGGATTCGATCCTCTGGTGGCTTCCTGTGAGGAGTTTGGTGCGTTCTTCTTCTTTCAGGATTGTCTTTAGGTCTCCTCCCACCTTCCAGGGAGAAAAATAAAGAAGACAACCCACCCTCTGGATCATTTGGTCATGCTGAACTGCTCCTTGATGTGTGTGGTACCCTGCGATGAACTGGCGGCCTGTCCAGGGGGTCATCCTGCTTTGATCCCAGTGATACCGAGTATACTCTGGATTCTGGACCACCGCCATCCTGACCAGAAAGAACTGGATACTGGACAAGCAGTGTTGTTCAAGTGGACAAATTACAGATGTTGTTGGTTTTGGAAGTGTTTTATGCAAAAGTTTGGACACCCTTTCAATTCCAGACTCAACAATTCCATATGGAAAGAGAATCCAATCCAATTTCCCACTCTTTACCAAGTAGACCTCGACTTTTTCCGTCTCGCCCCAGTTACTAAAACCAGCTTCTCAAAGCCGAGGTTGAGGCGCAACACTGCGAGTTCGTTTGTTGGTATGGACGGGGCAGCAGGCCGGCTCTGTCTGGAGCCGGAGCTTTATTGGAATGCGCCATTAGGCGCTCGTGCATAGTAGGGGGGATATATCATGATGTCCATGTTCAGTGCTTGGTGATGTGAGGAGAATAGGCGACAAACGACTGCCGCTGGCAGTAAATTCATCATCCTCTCTTTCTCTAATGGCTTTCTCAAGGATGACTGTACGATATATAGTATGAAATATGGCCCAGTGTCAATCTGTTTAAATTGAAATGAGATGATGTCTTTCTCTCCCCCCCCCCCCGCCTCCTTCTCTTTTTCTCCCGCTCCTCTACACAGAGGAGGTGTAGTATTTAAAGGAGTGATCCTAATGCTAATGCTTTTACTTTAGCTGCATTTCAAAGGAGCCCGTGCAGGCAGTGAATGATTGAAGGCAGGAAAATGGTCGGGAATGTTGAGGCAAACCACCAGCCTGAATTTGCAGCTGTGGATCTGAAGCCCAGAACAAAGCCTTGAACAAACGTGCTTATCCTTGGTTTCCTTTAAGGTTGTGCTTGTTCATAAAAACACTATATGGACAAAAGTATTGGGACACCTTCTTATTTATTGCTTCTTCTGAAATCAATGCAAATAAAAAAAAATTTATCTGGCTTTCGTTGGAGTATTTCTCTCTACTGACCAGATTTCGGAGAAGGACTGCAGTGAGGATTTGATTGCATTCAACAACAAGAGTGTTAGTGAGGTCCGGATATTGGATGATCACCAACCCACCTCTTACCTCTTAACTACCCTTAAATCATCCCAAAAGTATTGGATGGAGCGTCAACCATCATTCCAGAGAACACAGCAGTTCCACTGCTCCACAGATTAATACTGGGGGGCTTTATACCCCTTTGCTTAGGGGCAGTGGTGGCTCAGCGGTTAGAGCTCGGGCTATTGATGACAGGGTTGTGGGTTTGATACACTGGCTCGGCTTGAGCAAGGCCCTTCACCCTCTCTGTTCCCTGGATTTTGGAGTTGGCTGCACCACCAACGAAAGGCTATTGTAAGCCAATATGGCTAATTTGAAGCCACAAGCTAATAGTGTTAACAATTGCTAACTGTTAGCTATGTGAACTACCGCAGCACGTGCAAGCTAATGAAGTAAATGCGAGCTACCACACTAACTTGACATGCTAACCGTGAGATAATAGAGTGAACGTGAACTAGCATGCTAACTAAGCAAGCTAGTGCTGTGAACACTAATCTAGTGCTAACTGGGTGCTAAGGCAATACTTCGGCCTCAGGTAACACACTAACGAGTGCATTCGGCTCAATTAGCTCCCCGTATGAGAGCCGATGATATGAGGTAATAATGCATCATGCCTAAATATTTTATTTCGGTATTAGCAAAATAAATGATATTTTACGTTTAGGCTAATATTTGTCAGGCTAATCTGAACGTCCCGTTATACCAGATCACCAGGTGGACTGTAATTTGAAGTATATGTAAGTATAATCACAGGAATAGTAATTTGTCCTAACATACTTTCTCTCTCTCTCTCTCACACACACACACACACACACACACACACACACACACACACTGATTTTACATGTCCTTGACCAGAATATCCCATCACTTCTTTGTTTGCAGTGTTGTTGTGCTTGCATGCATGTGTGTGTGTGTGTGTGTGTGTGTGTGTGTACTTACCTGTATGGTCATATATCTCCAAGCCAGAGTCCTAAACGTGTGTGTGTGTGTGTGTGTGTGTGTACCCATCCCAGCTCGCATGTCTTCTCTGCTCCTGGTTGATGGATAGCTCCAGCGAGGCGAGGCGAGTGGAGCCATGCAGCTGTCCATCAAATGCACTCTGACCAAACACTTTCTGACCCTTCATACTGCTACACACAGCTACTCCGTAATCCACTGACTGTGTGTGTGTGAGTGTGTGTGTGTGTGTGTGTGTGTGTGTGTGTGTTCTGTATGTAGGCCCATATGTGTGTGTCCGTGTACATGTATGAATGATCAGTATGGTCCCATGACAGTATGCTCCCAAACAGCCCCACCCCCAGGACAAGTCAACTGTGATCGTCAACATCCTAAATAATTCTCATGAAGCTTCTATTAGACTAAACCAATAATATAGTTTTAATGTTTTAATAATTAGATCCCCATAAGAAATAATGAGTTGCCAAAGTTTATGCACCCCTCTTTTTACGCTAACAACACCCACCCAACTGCATGCATTACCACAGCAACCACTCTGCAATGCTCTAGCAACCACTCGAGACATCATAGCAACCGCCTAGCAACCACCTAGCAACACCCCATCAACAGCTAAACAACTACTTAGCAACCTCATAGCAGCCAACTGGTAGGCCACATCAACCACCTAGAAAAAGCACTTTCATCCCAGTTACAGTGTAGCAACAGTCTGGAAGTGCCTGGATGTGGGAGGGGTAATAGTCTGAATTATTATGATAAACGTTGAGGTCATAACACCACCCCCACATCCTGAGCCGTTTTTGAAGCTACGTAATTTAGCATATGCTGGCTACAAACCACCATATTAAAATGAGGAAATTTAGATTATTTGACTGGATTTAAGATTATTTGACTTGTGAGGAGAGCAATTTTTGTATGTCATTGTATCCTATGCCAGATTGTACTCTCTAACCTACAACAGACGGTGACCCCTGCCCTTAGAGTGAATGGGCAGTATCACTTTTATCCCCTCTACTCTCTTTCCTTCAGACGCTACTCGAGAAGCTTTCTAATGCATGCTCAGATTGACAGCCTGAACATCGATGCTCCTCAAGCTCCCCTTTTTTTTCCATGCCCCCCCCCCAACACCCCCTTTCAGCCATCTCCAATAATTAGATTTGGTAGTCCCGTGAGAAATACATTTCCTAGGTATGTTTTATCTCTTACTAAAAAAAAAAAACGTTTCACCAGCTCTCCCTCATTTATTAGTTGGATTCACTTCAGCACACCAGGGTCTTATCGGAAATTGCTTTGAGCCTCTAACGCCAGGCATTTTACTTACAAATGTCTAATTGAGGGGAATATTTATATTATATTATTTGCCACGGTGGATCCGGATCTGGCGCGGCCACCAACTCCTTGGCGCGCCACGCTAGGCTAAATGTTGCACGCCATACCGTGAGCCTAGAAAATCCAAGAACTCTGTTTATTCTCTCTGCAGCCAAAAGTTCATATTTTTCATTTCCAAATCCGGCTGAAAGTCGGCCTCCTTCAGTCCAGATTAAGGGCAGAGATTCTTCGTATGCTGAGGCCGCAGATCGGATTTAGATTGGGAGAAGTAATTTGGTCGGATTAAAAGGCGATGGCCCTTTCGGAAATTTCTTGCAGGCGGATGAGTATGGAATATTACGTTTGGGGATGATAGGTAGGCAGGCTTTATTGCTGAAGTCTCCCAGATTTATACATTTCCTAGAGATGAGCAAGTGGTTCGCCCTCCTCAGGCGTAGAGAAGAGTGCAATTCAGCAGAGTGTTTTTAGGACCCAAAGAAGATTTGTCTCCTTTGTTGTCTCAGAACGGGGCACTGAAGAGGGGCTTATGGATGGACGGACGTCTGTATTTTTTCTATGTGCAGATTACTGCGTAAACATGGCTGAAGGGTGGGCTACGAAGCTGCCATGCGATTTAGCGGATTACCTTCGAGTTGAACTTAAAGGGGAATTCCACCAGAAATTCTGCGTAATTTGGCTGCTGAGATCCAAATGGAGTTATTTAGGCAGGATTTGGTGAGAATTGGTTCGTTGTAGAGGAAGTTACTTTAGTCATAAATCCAAATCCATAATCTATTGCTAATATTCTAGTATTCCTGGATGACTTCAGCATCATTTGTCAAGCCTGGGTGGCACATTGGGTCAGCAGGTAGGGTGTCTACGCTCCAGCTCCAGAGGCTGGGGGTTGTGGGTTTGGTCCTTGTTGCGGTCTCCAAAATAAGAGTGTTTTCACTGGCTACTCCAGCTGGCTACTGGCTGTGCTAAACTGCCCTTAAGTATGAGTATGATGTCCAGAGGGTATTCCTGCCTTGTTCCCAGTGATTCTGGGAAGCCTGGCCTCGGCAAGGAGCAGATAAGAGGATGGATGGATGGATATATGGACAACTAACCCCCCCTCAAAAAACAGTAACATTAGAAGTCCATACCACTCCGTCACGCAGTGAGAACAGTTTATTTTGTGGACGTTTTTATGCACAGGATCACCGTGACCCTGACCCCAGGTAAGAGGATGGATGGATGGATATATGCCCCCCCCCCAAAAAAAAAAAACACATCCCATACCACCCTGTTACGTTCATTTTGTGGACATTTTTGTGCACAGGTTCATCAGAAATGTAATGATCTTTCTGACATAAACTCTAACACTAAACCTGACCAGACTGCATGCAATTTTATTAAATTAATTACACTGACATAAATTTACGAGCCCATTTAGCTCCTCAGCTTCCAATTAGGTAAGAACCATGCAGCATACATTCACACACGGCCTGCTTTCCACTAAATTGTTCCGAAATGGTTGGTTCTTCACTTGTATCAGGGATGTTTAGGGCTTATTAAAAAATAGTATTAATCTTGCTCAGATGCTGATTACATTTCATTAATTATTAATAATAATTGATATTTTATTGAATTTGATTTCTAAATAAAATAAAAATACACAATTCCTCCTCTCTACGCCTCATTAATAGAGTTATGTAATAACTGAAAGTTTGGGAGAAGGACCACGGCCAAACTCCTCCCCTCAATCCTGTCTACACACTCTTGTGACGAAAACTTGCACCCCACCACCGCCCCTGCTCCTCCTGATCATCCAATCATACTCAACCTCTACCTGGCAAGGAGGGTCTGGCTTCGGGTTCAATCAGCTCGAAGCCCCCCAGAACTCCAGCCCAAATTTCTTGAGTTCTCCTCCTTGCCTCAGCTAGCGTGGTCCGCATTCGCAAACTGGATATTAGCATGCAGAGCCACAGAGCGTATGTCCTTTTTCAGCCGTGTCATTTGGGACAGGACGTTGACTGCGTAGGAGCGGTGAAGGGCAGGCCGGAGCAGCGGGGCACGTTTAGATAAATCACCATTCATTTCCCCTCCGCTCACATAAACTCACCTCCCTCATAAACACACGCCGGCCCACTCTTCCTGTCCTGCCGCTGCAGCTCCAGCAGGAAGCGGGTGGGGAAAGTTATGTTTAGATGTGCCACTTTTGACTGATTACGAGCCTCTTCCACACAGCTAAATAAGCAGCACCTTGGGTGTGTGTAATTTACTGAAACTGCGGCCCTCGAGCCCACCCTGCCACGCATGTCTTTGCTTTATTTACCACGTTAGACGATACGAACGTCGGGTGTGTGTGTGTTTGGGGGGGGTGTTTCAAATCGGAAAAAGTGCAAAAAAAAAAAAACACTGTCAGCTTCTCTCACACACGTAGGGAAACATCTCCTGCATACAGAAAGCCATTTGCTGTTTGGAGGAGGATAAAAACACACACACACACTCTGACACTAACACACTTGTACACAATGCATCTGCTGAAATGTAACACATTATGCCAAAGTCTGATCTCACTTTGTGGTGGAATGATGAGTGAGTCAGTGTGTGTGTGTGTTTGAGTGTGTGTGAGTGAGTGTAAATATATGTTTGTTTGTAGCCCATCTCACACCCCGCTCCGGTTTGGCAGTATTTTGTTTGGTTTAAAAGCTTTGCAGCCACCAGATGGTTTTCCTGCCATGAAACAGTGGGTCCATCATTAGCCATTGGCAGGGGGGAGGCGGTTGTTGTTTGCACTGGGACTGTGTCGGCCGGTAGGACTGTGTGTGCTGCCTGCGAGAGTGTGTGTTTACGCCTTTTTACATCACCTCACGTGGGCGTTAATCGAATTTCACCAAGGCCAGCGCTCGCCTCCGTCCACCGATGGCCTGGAGCTTCGTTTCCAAGCCAGATTTTCCAGAAATACCCTCCCAAAACCCCACTTTCCTCGCAGTCCCCCGCTCGCCCCGCCCAGCTCTTTGCATCCGAGCAGCTGGTCACGCGAGGCTTGGCGTTTTTCAAGGCCGTGTTTGTCAGAACTGAGCTCGTTCTCCTCTAGCCACCGTTAAAAGTGAACAAACGGAAATAAAACGGAGGAAAACAAATGAGCGTCACCCCGTCGATGCCAGATGCCCGTGTTTGCGCGACTCCTGTTCGCCTGCTGTGCCGCTCTTTTTGATACATGGTGTCTGTTGTTTCGGCCTGGGTACAGATTCATCAGACTTCTCTGAGATGAACATCTGGAGCCAGAGTGTTGGAATGTCTGGAGCTAGAAGATTTGTGTGTTGGAGTATGTGGAGCTGGGCTATTTTAGTTTTGCAGCATCTGGGTCAAAAGTATTTGAGCTTGAGTATTTGAGTAATAGAGTATCTAGAAGATCGGTATTTGAGTATTTGAGCATTTGGAACCAAAGTATTTGAGTGTTGGAGTATTTGGAGCTGGAAAATTTGAGTAATGGAGTATCTGAAAGTTTAGTATTTAGAGATCTAGAGATTTGTTATTTGAGTATTGGAGCATCTTGAGCCAAAGTATTGAAGTGTTGGAGTATCTGGAGGTTTAGTATTTGAATATCGGAGTATATGGAAATTAATTGTTTGACAATTAAGTATCTCGAATTGGAATATTGGAGTATCTGTAGCAACTGTTTGACTAAATAAGTATCTGAAGCCTGAGTATTTGTAATGACCAATACTTTCCAAATACTGCTGGTGTATTTGTGTATTTTCGAATTTGACAGTGTGTTTCCAGGTGTATTTCTAGTATCTGAGTATCTGAAGCTAAAGTGCACACAGTATTGGAGTATATAGAGCTCGTGTATTTGCAGTATCTGAGCATCTGTAGCTGGAGTATTTGCAGTATCTGAGTATCTGGAACTAGACTACATACAGTATT